>NW_008359625.1:5043896-5065796 GCF_000622305.1 Nannospalax galili | reverse complement strand
GCTCCCCGCACCGGAGCGGCTGCACCGGGACACCGCCGCCGTGCGCGCCGCCCGCCCCCGGCCAGCCGCAGCCTACGACGCGCCAAACACCGCGCGGGGAGGAGCCCAGGATGCGCGGGGGCCACGATTGCGGGCGGACGGGGGTGGCGGCGAGGGAGGAGGCGCGCGAGCGGGGTCAGCCCGGGTGCCAATCCCTCCAGCAGCTCCAAGGCGGGAGGCGGGATGCGGCGGAGCCAGGAGACCAGGAGGTGGCTCAGCCTGTGAAGTCCCTCCTCCTTCCTAGCCTCAGGGGCATCTTTCTAAGTGTGGAAAAGTTTGCCTGGACAAGGTCTTGTGAGGCTACTCCAGGGCTGTCCTGGAGGCAGAGCAAAGAGACGGGGGGCTGGGACTTGTCCCCCCAGATTCTCGAAAACTAAGAGAAACATTCCGCACGTGAGCACGACAGAGCAAAGGTCCAGCCCAGCAAGGCTGCAGCTCTTACTATTCAGGGGCTTTTTTTTTCCTTTTGGTTTTTTATGTGTGTGTTCGTGTTTGCACACGCTCGTGTGGGGGCCAGAGGTCAATGTTGGGTGTCTTCTATCACTCTCCATCTTATTTTTGGAGACAGGGTCTCTCTCTGAACCTGGGACACCCATTCAGCTAGACTGGGCTGGACAACTCCATGGATAAGTGTGTCTCTTCTGCCCCCCAGTGCTGGGTTACAGGTGCTTGAAGCCAACCCACCTTTTACCCAGTGCTGGGGATCTGAACTCAGTCCTCATGTTTGTGTTAAATTTAACCCACTGAGCCATCTCCCCCGCCTCTCTTTTGGGTTTTTTTTTTGTTTTTTTTTTTTTTTTTTTGGTCTTTTTGAGACAGGGTCTCCCTGTAGCCCCAGCTGTCCTGGAACTCACTATGTAGACCAGGCTGGCCTTGAACTCACAGAGCTCCACCTGCCTCTGCCTCCCAAGTGCTGGGATTACAGGCATGCACCACAATGTACCTAAGCTGCAAAGACTTTACCACACAGTAGCTGAAAGCATTTCCAGTGGGTTAAGAATTGAATTAAGGTGGCTGGAGAGATGGCTCAGGGGTTAAGAGTACTGACTGCTCTTGCAGAGAACCCTGGTTCAGTTCCCAGCACCTACATGGTGGCTAAGAACCATCCTAACTCCAGTTCCAGGGGATCCGAAGCCCTCTTCTTATCTTGGCAGGTATTGCATGACACACATGCAGGGAATACATTCATACACATAAAATAAAAATAACAAAAAAAGAATTGAATTAAGCTGGGCGTGGTGGTGCACGCCTGTAGTCCCAGCCCTTGGGAGGCAGAGGCAGGAGGATGGTTGCAAGCTGGAAGCCAGCCTGATCTACATAGTGAGTTTCAGGCTAGGCCATCCAAGGCCCCATAGTGAGACCCAGTCTCAAAACCCCCAAAAGAGGGCCCAGTGTGGTGGTGCACGCCTTTAATCCCAGCACTTGGGAGGCAGAGGCAGGAGGATCTCTGAGTTCAAGGCCAGCCTGGTCTACATAGTGAGTTCTAGGACAGCTGAGGCTACAGGGAGACCCTGTCTCAAAAAGACCAAAAAAAAAAAAAGAAGTTCAGGGCTGGAGAGATGGCTTAGCAGTTAAGAACACTGGTTGTTCTTGCAGAAGACCTGGGTTCAAATCCCAGCACCCACGTGGCAGCTAACAACTGTTTGTAACTCCAGTTCTAGGGGATCTGACAGCCTCTTCTGTCCTCCACAGGCATTGCACGACGCGGGTGCACTTACCTACATACAGGCAATACATGCATACACATAAGATTAAAAATAAAATTAAAAAATAAAAAGAAGTTCAAGATCATCCTCAACTACATACTGAATTCAAGGCCAATCAGCACTAGAAATCCTGTATTGACGATGATGATGATGATGATGATGATGATGATGATGATAACTTGTTTTAGGAGGAAGGGAAGAGTGGATGACAGGCACAGGCCTCCTAAGGCCTCTTTTGCCCTAGCACTTCCATACTCTGTTATAGTTTAGTCCCCAGCCTGGTGGCCCTCTCCTAGGGCAGTGTCTAGATGGAGCATCACGTCTCAGCACTTCAAACCTCATCATATTGGCACAGAAAGTACCAAAGACATTGAAAGAGGGTAGGGCCGTGACCACAATTGTAGAAAAACTAACTTTGGAGTAAAATGCAAGGCTGCTTGGGAGAAAGGCGATCAGCCAAGAAGCTTTTGTCATGAATAGTTGAGATAAACAGGAGGAATAAGGGTGGGACAGCCAAGCACTGGTGGGGGGCTGACCTAGCAGCATTCCAGTCCCGACCAGCATACTTCAAGGCCTGATCCAAGACAGGGACACAGCCACTGGTGAACTCCCTTGGTCTGTCCTGATGCTTTCTGGGACCACATTCCCTAAAGCTGCTTGAGCGCCAACTCTTGCATCAGCTGCCTCTGCAGTACCCAAAACTCAGACAAAGATGATCACAGCTACTCAACCAGAGACTTTTGAAAGGAGCTGCTGAGGCCACAAGAAAGTTTCACCAGATTAGACATAACAACTGAGGTGGTACTCACACAGAACACCACCCAAGCTGGCCATTGTCCCCTCCTCTGGGACATGGAAGGCTAAGCTACACCACCTGCTCCCCCCGGGAGGGTGGAGGACCTGGGCTTTCTCCTCAAGAGGCATAGTAGGTTCTAACCCTCTGCTGGCAAGTGCCTCAGAGGCAGAGGCTCCTGTACCAGACACCTAGATTCCCCAGGGCCCCCCACGTCTTGGTCAGGTAGTGTTAAGGATGCTTGATCAGGAGTAAGGTGAGCAGAGATCTGGGAGTATTTCACACCCACAGGGGCCAGCCCTGTTCCTTGTTCTCCAGGACAGATTCTTATTTTTCTCTAGCCAGTGGCATGTTCCTATGTCTAGAAGGCTCTGCACAAATGACCTGTGTTCTTTCTTGTATCTCGGGCTAGTGAGTCTGTCTCCTCCCACAGTTATGTAACATATGAATTCTGGCCCACAAACCCAGAGCTGTAGGAGAAACTGAATTGTAATTTTGGGTCACCATCCCACTGGGGTGATAGGAAATTCTACTTCAGCTTTTAAAAAATCTTTTTCATTGAGGTCAACTTACAAAATATTTTTAATTTATCATTTTTAGCAGGGCATGATCATACATGCCAGTAATCCCAGCACCTCAAAGGTAGAGGCAGGAGTTCAAGGTCATCCTTGGTTACATAGGGGGTTCAAGGCTAGCCTAGACTACATGGAGACCTGTTTCCAAAGGAAAAAATTTTACAAACTATTTTCAAGTCTATAATTCAGCATCCTTTAATATACTCACAAGATTGTGCAGCCATCACCACTATCTATTCCAGAAGGTTCTCATAGCCAAAAAGGAAACCCCATACCCATCAAGCACATCTGCCTTGCCCCAGCCCTTGTCAGCCACCAATGTCTTCTCTGTCTCTGTGGGTTTAACATGAATGGAGTCCTACACCATGTGGTCTCTCAGGACTGACTTCTTACTGGTCACATGTTTCCCAGAGGCGTCCAGGCTGAGGTATGTGCCCACTTTCCATTCCTTTCCTTCTCAGCCAGTTTTGAGGGTCCTCACCCTTCCAAGTGGCCTTAGGATCCCCAAGGTTTACAAGGGACAGTCAACCACCATCATGGATGACATTTCTCCCTAAGTCAGCGTGTCCCCTGAAGCCTGTCTGACTACGTTTCCATGCCTCTGCTAGGATGCGACCTCTCCTAGCTGCCTGCCCTGCCCCATGGCCACCTTCAGGAGTGTGTCACTGAGTGGTGGGTAGCCCCACTGTCCTAAGACACCCCAGAGCTCTCTGCCTTTCCCAGGTTGAATAAACCTTCCTTACCTCACTACAGTCCTCCAAGACCCTCTCCTCCCTGAACCCCCAGGATACCCTGAAATCCCTTCAGTACCTTATGTTGTCAGCACAGGTCAGTCTCATTCCCAGGCTGCTTTGCTCTCTGTCCCACCAAAATCCTGTAGGCAAGAAGGTGCAAAGCTGCTGAAAGAAATGCTTACAATTCAGATATGCAAGAGAAACTGTTTATTTCAAGTGACTGTCCTGCCACCTGCCCAAGTCTGTCTTTTCCCTGTGTGTCTTGCACATTTATGAAATGCTGCTGTTCACTAGACCATGGAGAGCACAGATTCGCAAAGCCCAAACCTTCAAGGACAGACAGGACACAGGTAGGAGTAGGGAGACCGTGGTGGAGGTCGGAGGGTCTTTGCTGAGTGGTAACGCTATTCTAATGGGGCCATCGCGCCTCAGTTTTCCAGAGACGCTGAGAACCTGAGGTGAGATGAGAAGCGACTCCATTTCTGATGCTAGTGAGTAATTCTTTTTTTTTTTTTTTCTTGGTCTTTTTGAGACAGGGTCTCCCAGTGCCCCAGCTGACCTGGAACTCCCTATGTAGACCAGGCTGGCCTCCATCTCATGGAGCTCTGCCTGCCTCTGCCTCCCAAGTGCTGGGATTAAAGGCATGTGCCACCACACCTGGCCATAATTAATATCTTTATTCTATACAATACTGTATGAAGAAAAAACATGCACAGTCAGAGCAGCCCCTGAGCTGCCAGGTCACCGTTTTCTTTTCTTTTCTTTCTTTCCTTCCTTCTTTTTAAAGATTTATTTATTTTTATTTTTGTCTATGTTTTTTTACTCTATGTATATAAGTGTACTACATGGGTACCTGGTACCCAAGGAGGCCAGAACAGGGCATCAGATCCTATAGAACTGAAGTAACAGATGGTTGTTATCCACCATGTGGGTGCTGGGAACTAAACCCAAGTCCTTTGCAAGAGCAATAAATGCTCTTAACCACTAAACCGTCTCTCCTCCAGTCCAGGTAACAGTTTCTTTTCTTTTCTTTCTTTTTTTTTTTTTTTTTTTTTTTTTTTTTTTTGGTCTTTTTGAGACAGGGTTTCCCTGTAGCTCCAGCTGGCTTGGAATTCACTGTGTAAACCAAGCTGGCCTCAAACTCAGAGAGATCTGCTTTCCTCTGCCTCCCAAGTGCTAGGGTTAAAGGCATGTACCACCATGCCCGGCCCCCCAGGTAACAGTTCCTAACCAAAGCAGCACATTCAATGCCAGATATTCAGAGACCCCCACATAGCACAAGATGTCACAAGCCCTCATGAAAATTAATCACTGATGAGGCAAGCAACATTATTCATATCAGTGAGCTCTGGGTTTGACTGAGAGAACCTGCCTCACTGAATAAGGTGGAATAGTGATCAAGGATGATTTCTGTCATCAACCTTAGGCCACATATAGTTGCACACGCATGCACACGTGTGTCCACATACATGCACACATGCATATGTATACTACACACACACACACATATGAGAATGGGGAAAAAACCTACTAAGAGAAGAGGCTGGGTAGATAGCTCAGTGGATGAAGTACTACCTTGCAAAGTACATGAATCCATGTTAAAAAAAAAAAAGCTGGATGTGATGGTGAATGCTTGGAATCCCAGCACTGGGGAGGAGGAGACAGATGGATCCCTGTAAGCTCTACACCAGTGAGAGACCCTGTTTCAAAAAACAAGGTGGATGGCCACACACACACACACACACACACACACACACAAAGAGAATAAATTTCAAATGTTCTCACAATAAAAGATAGAATGTGTGAAGAGCTATGAGCCTAATTAGGAAAGCAGTGTAACCATAAATCTCTTAAAGTGGCTAACTGGCCCTAAATTGGTAGTCTGACCTTGTTCAAGCCTTATCAACTGGTCACTCCCTGGACTGAGGGATACTGTTTATGTAGCCAACCTGTCTCCTTTAGTGCCCTAAAATAGCCTGCCTGAGAAAATAATCTTGGGAGAGAGACCCTCAAGGACACTAGACCCTGACACCAGGCAAATTCCTGCAGCTGTGTTAAATAGAGCTCCTGTATAAATCCAAGCTGCTCCACCCTTCCACGGAGATGCCTTCATTCAATGAAAGGATTTTTGGTCCTTTGCTATGTTCTTTGAATAAAGGAACACATCCCCTGCCTGTTGTAGGTCTGACTCTGGTTCTTATTTCTGAACTTTAAATTCCCTCCTTTGCTGCTTTCCTAAATTCATCAAAAGTAATTGAGGGAATTGATACAGTAATTAGTTTGATTTAAGCATTCCAAATTGTATACATATGTATAAATCATAACATTATTTTGTACCACATAAACATATACAGTTATACTTTGTCTACAATAATTTATTTAGATAATTCTCATTGCCAAGTCCATGTGAGCATCATCAAATGATTTATTTCTCTGTTTGGAGTCATGGGGTCCCTCCTTGGGCAGCCCCTGAAACAGGAAGTGCCTCTCCAGCTGTCAAGACCTCTCAGGATGATAACTTGTTTTTGTTTCTCTCTGGACTGTAGCGCATCTTTTTTAAAAAAAATTTTTATTTATTATTTTTATTTTATGTGTATGTGTGTATTACCTGCATGTAGGTAAGTGCACCCGTGTTGTGCAACATCCTCGGAGGAGAGAAGAGGCTGTCAGATCCCCTGGGACTGGAGTTATGGACAGTTGTTAGCTACCATGTGAGTGCTGGGATTCAAACCCAGGTCTTATGCAAGAACAACCAGTGTTCTTAACTGCTGAGCCTTCTCTCCAGCTCCAGACTGAAACTCATCTTGATGCGACAAGTCTTCCTAGCAGGAAAGGACCACACCTCTGCCCTGTTCTAGGCCACACATTCCCCAAGATTTTATTTTTCCTCCACTCATTCCTACTACCTTCCTCACAGGTCAGGTGGTGACTCTCACCTTCTTTGTGCTCAGCCTGCTTTTGACACACAGCCTGTTTGTACAACACAGAGGGACTGTCCACAGCAGCAAGGACAGGATAGTCAGAAGATGAGGTCAAGGCATTTTTCAGTCTCAGAGCCAGCTGTGTTTATTTAACCAGAGATGCTCTGGCCCATAACATAAGCCTATGCTTGCTGAGTTCCTGAGTGTTTGTCAAGAGGACAGCAAGAAGCATGTAACATAGAAAGGCCAAAGATTTCCCTCCATACACCAAAAGATTGTTCCTCCAAAGGAAAGCAGTCCATGGGTTAAAGGGCGTGAGAGTAAGGAGAGGGCACTCAAGATGAACAAGGTTGCCAGTCTTGATGCACCCATCATCCACAACACAACCTTGCTTCTTGTTGGTAAGAAAAGGCCTGTAGATCGCCTAATGGGTCAGCAAACCCCAGCCTTTGAGCTAGAGGCAGCGCCTCTACATCCCAGTTCCCTCGGGGTTTCAAGAGCTTCCGTCAATGCTGAGGAAGTGAACCCGGAGATGCTGGCAAGGGACAACCTTCCATGCTTAGATCGATCCTGGAAATTTCCACCTCTTGAAAGAGGGCTCTGTGCTCTAACCAACAGCCTCCATTGTGGTCTCTATTATAGGATAATGAAGCTCTGAAGATGTACTTAGAGAAACAGGAAGGAGGCAGGAGATGTGGCAAAAATCAGCTAGAGTACGTTTTGTCATTTCAGGACCCAGGGATGGAAAAGTCAGTAGAGTGCTTACCTAGCATGTTCCAAAGCCTTGGTTTCGATCCCCAGAAACTGGGTGTGGAAACACAGGCCTATAATCCCATCACTCAGAAGATGGAAGCAGAAGAATCAGAAATTCAAAGTCAGGCTCAAGTATATAACAAGTTTCCAGCAGGCCTGAGGTACAAGAGACTCTGTCAAGAAAGGGAGAGACAGAGACAGAGAGGCAGAAAGGTCCAGCTGCTAAAGCCTACGGCGTAGTGCAGATTTTATAAACTTGGGTCAGATGCTTGCCCAGGTCACAGTGCTGGCCTTGTCTCTTGCTTCATTGGTATGTTTGTTACATTTCTCATCACTCTGACCAAACACTTGACAAGAAGCGACTTGAGGAGGAAGGGTGATTTGGGTTTGCCATTTCATGACTGCGGAATTGGCTCAGGGATGTAGTGGCAGGAGCAGAAGTGGCCTGATCACATCTTGGTAGACTAGGAAGCAGAGATGTCACGCTAGAAGCAGAGCTGGGCTACAACCCCTAAAACCCACAAGCCAGCAACTGTTGGCTACTGCCAGCTAGCTTCCACCTCCTGAAGGTTTCACATCCTCCGAAACCAGCGCCCTGAGCTAGAGATCAAGTGTTCAAACACATAAGCCTATGGGTGACAATTCACACTCAAACCACAGTAGGGTTTATCTGTTTATCTTCCTCATCTATAAGGGATTGGGGAGATAGCTCAGTCAATAAACTGATAGAAGTGCTTACCTTGCAAGCATGAGGATCTCAGTTTGATCCCCAGAACCTACATTTAAAAACATAAAAGCCTGGCCAGGCATGGTAGCACACGCCTTTAATCCCAGCACCTGGGAGGCAGAGGCAGGTGGATCTCTGTGAGTTCAAGGCCAGCCTGGTCTACATAGTGAATTCCAGGACAGCTGGGGCTACAGGGAGACCCTGTCTCAAAAAGACCAAAACAAAACAAAACAAAACAAAACAAAACAAAAACATAAAAGCCTGAAGCCAGGTGGCACTCGCCTTTAATCCTAGCACCTGGGAGGCAGAGCCAGGCAGATCTCTGTGAGTTTGAGGCCAGCCTGGTCTACATAGCAAGTTCCAGGCCAGCTGGGGCTACAGAGAGACCCTGTCTCAAAAAAGACCAATAATAATAATATAACAAAATAAAATAAAATAAAAGCCTGGCTGTTGGGTGTTCTGGTGCATGCCTTTAATACCAGCACTCAGAGGCAGAAATCAAAGTCAGCCTGGTTTACATAGCAAGTTCCAGGCCAGCTGGGACTCCAGGGAAACCCTATCCAAAAAAAAAAAAAGCAAAAAGCTCAGCATGAGGTAGAAACAAGGGCTCTCCGGCCAGCCTGCCTAGGCTAATTGGCAAGTTCTAAGCCATTGAAAGACTCCCTCAAAAATTTTAAAAGTGGGGCTGGTGAAATGGTTCAGTGAGTAAAGGTGCTTGTTGCCAAATCCAATGACCTGAGTTCCATCCCTGGGTCCTGAAATGACAAAAACTGACTCCATTTTATTCTAGCTGACTTTTGCTCAACCTCTCACCCTGTGTTTCTGCTCCCCCACCCCCACCCCATACTAACTGCAGTCAGTCAGGCAGAACTGAAGCCTGCGCCTACAGCTTCAGGGAGTATACTGCTTCTACACATAGTGGGGACACTTACGACTAGCCAGGCAGGATGCACTCTCACCCAGCTATACCTGCCTCTCCATGGAGTCCATTCTTCTGAGAAACTTGTTTCCTAACCAAAACTTAGAGACTTTTGGTTAACTGAAAACCTCTTTGTTAACTGATCTACCCCTGTGTGGTTTAACCATGGTAATATGAGGTTACTATGGTTATTGGCTTTGCCCTGGCATGATATAATTGTGGTTTTAAGCTTTATAAACCCTGCTCTGCCTCTCCTCGGAGTTGAGAGTGCTTCCTCTTGACTGCAGGCTCTTATTAAAGGACTCTTAATTTGACCATCACTGAATGGCGTTTCTCCGTGTTCCTCCGTACCTCATGCTCGAGGTCACAAGCCCTACATTATGAAAGGAGAGTATCAACTTCCACAAGTTGTTCTCTGACCTTCACACTCCTTCCCTGGTGTGTGGGACACACACACACACACACACACACACACACACACACCAAACTTAATTTAAAAATTAAAACTTCCACTTAAAAAAATTAAAAAGTAAATGGTTCCTGAAGAATGGCATCCAAAGTTGTCTTTTGGTCTCCACATGCATCTATACACATGTGTGCACACACACACACACACACACACACACACACACACACACAAATACCTCCTCCACTGTGTTACAAGTTGATGCATTTATATATGTAAATATATAAATTATATTATATAATTTTGTGCCTCACACAGGAGACACAAATTTAATTATTGCAATTATTCCCCCAAATTCCTGCTTTGTCTCTTGCTTTGTTTCCTGTACATCATGGTGACTTTAGTTCATTGTTCCCAGGACTTTGCACCATGTTGAACTGCAGGCCACAGACAGAAAGATCTTTTTGTTTCTTTGTTTGTTTGTGGCTTGTTTTTTGTTTTGATTTTTTTGAGACAGGGTCTCACTTTGTAGCCCTGGTTGGCCTGGAACTTGCTATGTAGACCAGGCTGGCCTGTATCTCACAAAGATCCACCTGCTTCTGCTTCTCAAGTGCTGAGATTAAAGGTATGTACCACCACATTCACCCAAAGATTTATATTATTTTTAATTATGTTTGTGTGTCTGTGTGTGAGTATGTCCCTGTGAGTGCAGGTGCCTGCAAAGGCCAGAGGCATCAGATCCCCCCTGGAGTTGGAATTATAGCCGGCTGTGGGCTGCTGGATATGGGTCCTGGGAATCGAATTCAGGTCCTCTGCAAGAACAGTCAATACTCTTAATCACTGAGTCATTGCTCCAGCCTTTATACTTTATAACTGGCTCAGCACATTCATATTGTTACGTGACCATCACCACCACCCTCTTGCTAACTTAAGTACCCATTAAACAACACCCAGTACACCAGATCCTAAGCCCTGACTCCCGCCATTCCATTTCCTGTCACTCTGAATTTGACTAGGCTGGATACTCCTATGGACCAGTGGAATTCCACAGCCCTTGTTCCCTCGAATTGGCTTATTTTGGTTAGGATAATGTCCTCAGATATGTGCAGGTTCAGATGGCACCAGGATTCCCCTTAGGTTTGTTTCTTTTGTATAAGATCTTACTAGACATGACAAGACAAGCTCATCAATTTTGGCTCTTTAGTCTCCTAATGTCTCAGGGTTTATGACAAACACCTAATCCAAGTGTTTATCAGCTGTTTTATTACTATACAGCATGAATTGCCTACTTGTCAACCAAGAATAAGAAGATCTTGCCTTGCCTTAACTCAGTTCTAGTCTATATTTTAGCATCTCTGGCAACCCCCCCCCCCCCCCCCCCCTCGTTTCTGCTAGCTTCAGTTGTCAGACTATTTCCCAGGGTCAATACCAAGTAGTCCAACCCACACAGGCTGAGGTGAGGAAGAGGCATACTAGCTCTCACAGTTGAGAGCTAGGGTTGGAGAAGGAAGGCTCCAAGAACAATGTTTGCCAGGCTCAAACTCCACCAACAAGATAAGCACTATACCTCTGTGGTCTCTGTGTTGGCTTTGTCCTCAGACTGTACATAGCAGAAGGTCAGGACCCTAGGCTTGTGTTTTACAATGGGCAGAGTAAGCAGACAAAGACAGCTGAGATAACCCTGCCAACCCCACCCCAGCATCGTACATCACGCACCTCCTCTCCTGAGCCAGTAGCCCATGTAAGGTCTATCACATATGCAACCCTGAAGTTGGGGTCAGTGTCATCCCCTCCCAGATCATGGAACTGAAAATGGGGAAAGACAGTCCTCAAAGAAAATTCAGGCACTACAGTATAGTGCAGTGGTAAAGCACTTGCCTAGCATGCATGAGGCCTCTAATTCAATCCACAGCACTGCAGAAGAAAGGGGTGGGGGGAGAGATTTTGGGCTACTCTTTAAAGTTAGTCTGCATGTATGTAAGTATACCATGTTCATGGAAATGCAATGCCCACAGAGGCCAGAAGAGGGTGTCAGATCCCCTGGAGTTACTGATGGTTGTTGGCCACTATGTGAGTGCTAGGAACCGAACCCAGGTCCTTGGTAAGAACAGCAGTGCTCTTAACCTCTCCAGCCCCTGAAATACTTTTTTTTTTTTTTTTTTTGGTTTTTTTTGAAGCAGGATCTCCTTGTAGCCCCAGCTTGCCTGGAACTCACTATGTAGACCAGGCTGGACTTGAACTCACAGAGATCCACCTGCCTCTGCCTCCCGAGTGCTGGGATTAAAGGCATGTGCCACTATGCTGAAATACTTTTTAAAAAAAATAAAAAACTTATTTGCTGTGGTGGTGCATGCCTTTAATTCCCAGAGGCAGAGGTAGATGGATCTCTGAGATTGAGGCCAACCTGGTCTACATAGTGAGTTCCAGGCCAGCTGGGGCTTCAGGGAGACTATCTCAAAAACAAAAAAACAAAAAACAAAAAAAAAGACAAAAAAAATTTGATATTTTCATTTTTTGTGTATGAGTGTATTGCCTGCATATATGTAAGTGCACTTGTGTTGTGCAATGCCCACAGAGGTCAGAAGATGCCTGCATATATGTAAGTGCACCTGTGTTGTGCAATGCCCACAGAGGTCAGAAGAGGGTGTCAGATTCGTCTAGAACTGGAGTTACAGATGGTTGTTAGCCACCGTGTTGGTACTGGGAATCAAACACTGGTCCTTTGCAAGAGCAGCCAGTGCTCTTAACCACTGAGCCATCTCTCCAGCCCCGAAATACTTTTAATACACTTTATATCACAGCATAGCCTGGACACCTGTATCATGCTCAGAATGCTTAGTCTACTTCTGGGAAAATCATACAATGCAAGGTGTATGGTACAATCAAGTGTTGAGCATCTCATGTAACTTACTGAATACTGCACCAAAAATGAAAAACAGAATGCTCCTGGGGACACCATTATGAAGCTGAAAAAATCTTAAACTGAACCTTCTTAAGTGGGAGACTGTATACACAGTGGGATAGTATGAAGCTGTTTAAAGAGAATTGGGTGGGCAGACAAGGTGGCTCAGCAGTTGCAGTACAAGCCTGACAACCTAAAGTCAATCCCTGGGACCCATGGTGGAAGAAGAGAATGGATTCCTTAAAGTTGTCCTCTGACCTCCACACAGCTGCCATGGCATGCAGGTGCCCAAGTGGGGCACACACATACATACACACACACACACACACACACACACACACACACACACAAATAATAACAAATATTTTTTAAAAGACAATAAGTCTTAGGCATATGTGTTGATTTGGAACAATTTCCAAGATAAATTAAACTGGAAGAAAACAGAAGAGTGTATTATATGCCAAATTAGTGTTCACCAAGGTACATATGTATATAAGAGGTGGGGTTGGGGAAGGATACACAAGAAACAGTATGGCGTTTCTCTATGTAGCGTGGAACTGAGGGGCAGGATGGAGTGCGATGAAGGCTCATTATTTTTGTATTCTGTCTCCTAAATGTTCAGTGTACATGCTCAAGAAACATAAGCTACCTAGCCCCACCTTTAAGCTCCACTCAGAACAAATACTTTAGAATGCTTCCCTTACAACCACTGGGTGCCATCTATGAACTAGAGGGGATTTTGGCTGAGGGGCAACTGACCTGAGGTAGCAGGCTCAGGGGTACAGAGTGGGAACTGAGGAAAAGCAGAGCCACCTGCCATGGTTGCATGGTCAAAGGCAGAGGCTGCGGGAACTGCTCGAGGGGCAGGAAAGCTTGGAACTCAGCTGAGAGAGCTCAAGGCTAGGAACCCCCCTCTTTTTCCATAAACACAGAGAGGACCAGCCTTTGGGTGGGATGGATTTGGGGTCTAGAGGGTCTGTGAGGATCAGAACAGCTGCAAGCCTCTGTGGTTACCTGGCCCCAAAGCTACAGAAGTGGTCACTTGACACTGCTTTGGCCATTCCCTTCCCACCCGCTATATACATGAGGTGAACGATGCTCCTGCCTCACTAGTGTGTGGCCGACACCTTCTGCATGTTGATGAGACTGAACAGAGCAGCTGTTTGGTACTGTGTGGCGTTCAGGGATGGCCTCTTCTATGGGTTGAGATGTGGTTGAAGGTGCTGCTTTGGGTGACAGGGTATCTGTCCACAGATCTGAAAAATTAAGGGTCCAGGAAACAAGGCTGGACTCCTCAACAAGGACAGTAGCTACCTTCACAGTTCTCTACTTCTCCAAGATTAGGGAAAATCATCAAAGAATCCTTCTTTTGTTAAATTTGTTCAAAAAGGACTGAACATTAACTCTTCCCATCCTTCAGCATCAGGAATACAGAGGTAAATGAGCCAGCACACTCATGACCTCCCCTTCTGCTAATTTTGGTTTGGTTTTGTGACAGTCTTGCTATGTAGCTTTAGCTGGCCTGAAATTCACTTTGTAGCCCATGCCTGTAACCCCGTGAGTCTTCCTGCCTCAGCCTCCTGAATGCTGTGATTATAGGACCTCTTGAGTGTGAGGCCACCAAGCTCCCTTACATCAAGGGTGTCTGCCCTAGGGACCCAGTCTGCAGTGGAACTATGTTTAGCATTTCCAGAGAGAATCAACCAAAATCTGCAATCCAGAATAGCTGGTACTTGCTGAGAGATTGCCTTCTGAACAAGAATGATGCCCTCAGTAACAATCCTGCCAAAAACCACTGCCTCATACATTAGCCTCTCCCAGAGGGTAACTGGAACCCTCAAGTGACAGGAAGCTCAGCTCATACCAGCTGAGGAAAAAACCCAAATCTAATATGGTAAGTATTTTTAACAACAGAAATAAATACAGATTTCTTATTAGAAAACTGATACGTAGATAAGCTGTTTTCAGTAAACAACACAATACAGTTTTCAAGCAAGTTTTCTTTAGAATTTAGAATTTACACATGTGCTTCTAAACACTTTGATATATGTGAAATAAATGGTTGGGCTGGGGATGTCTCTTGGTAGAGGTTGCCTAGCATGCATGAAGCCCTAGGTTTGAACCCCCCAGTACTGCATAAACTAGGCCTCATGGGCCATACTTGTAATCCCGATCCTCAAGAGGTAGGGGCAAGAGGATCATGAGTTTGAGGTCATCCTCAACTATGTAGCCTGTGTTACATGTGACCTTGTCTATAAATAAATAAATAAATAAATAAAGGACTGGAGAGAAGGCTCAGCTTTCAGAGCACAGGCTGCTCTTGTAGAGGACCCAGATTCAGTTCCCAGTACCCACATAGTAGCTAACAGCCATCAGTTACTCCAGGTCCAGAGAATCTGATGCCCTCTTCTGGGCTCAGTGGGCATTGCATGCACAGTTACACTTACATACATGTAGACAAAATACTTATGCATATAAAATAAAAATAAATAAATCAAGCTGGGCGTGGTGGCACATGCCTTTAATCCTAGTACTCAGGAGGCAGAGGCAGGTGGATCTCTGTGAGTTCAAGGGCAGCCTGGTCTACATAGTGAGTTCCAGGACAGCTGGGGCTACAGGGAGACCCTGTCTTAAAAAGACCAAAAATGATAAATAAATAAATAAATACCAAAAAATTAAAATAAATAAAAGTAGCTATAATTTTTAAAGATTTATTTTTATGTTATGTACATTAGTGTTATGTCTGCATGTAAATGCACCATGTATATGCAATGCCCAATGAGGCCAGAAGAGGGTGTCAGATCCCCTAGAGCTGGAGTTCTGGATAGTTGTTAGCCTCCATGTGGGTGCTGGGAATCAAACCCAGGTCTTATACAAGAGAAAATTGTGGTCACTTGGCTTTATTGCTTCTGGGCCTGTGATAAGGCCCAGCAGGGCATGGCAGAATAAAGCTGTTCACCTCATGGTGGCCAGGAAGCAGAGAGAGAAAGGAATGAGCTGGGACAAGATATGGCTGCACCTCTTAGGTTGTATAGCTGTTTCCTCTAAACTAAAGCATTTCCTCCTGGAGGAAGTGAGAGACACAAGCCATGAAACTCACAAGAAACTCACAAAATGAGGCCCCTCTCTGAGGTTACCTATAAGATTTTAGTTGTGTAACTGCCAGCAAGTTGCAAGGGGACTCCAGAGATGCAGCTTGCATCTTTGTGAGCCATCACCCACATGGAGTGGGCTGCTCAGAGACGCAACTTACCCCTGCTCCTGTAATTAGCTCCAGCAGACTGACTGGTTCATCAAGCTGGACTTGGTTGGTCTTTGGTTTGTTATTGCCCTCTTTATCCTGGGATAATCGAAATGGACTCTTCAGGGAATGCCTCATAGCACCGTCACCTCCCAATAGCGCATTCAATGACAAGCCCACCAGTGGGTTAATTCATTGTTAAGATCAGAATACTTGGGATCCAATCACTTCCCAAAGATTCACCTGCACAAATTGCTGCATTGGGGGCCAAACCTCCAACTCATGAACATTTTGACATTTCAAATCCAAATCATAACTGTCTCTAAAGGCCTATATACTGAAACACTTAACTGTCAATGTGTGACATGATTGGGAGGTGGAAGAAACTTTAAGCGGTAGTGCCTATTAGGAGTAAGGTAGGTCATTATTCCCATAAAGAGAACCTTGTATGTGTTCAGAGGGACGTGTGTGTGAGATCAAAAGAAAACTTCAAGTGTTGACCCTCAGGTACCTTCCATCTTTTTTTGAGACAGGGTCTTTTATTAGCCTGGAACGTTGGTACATAGGCCAGATATGCTGGCCTTGCAGAATCCAGGGATCCTCCTGTCATCATCCCCCCCGCCCCCATCTTCCAGTGCTGGGATTATAGGTGCTCGCTACTGTATCTCACATTTGTGAGATGTGTGCTCAGGTTCTCATGTTTGCAAGGCAAGTGCTTAACCAACTTATCCATCTCCCCAGCCCCTTTTTCCTTCTTCTAAGGTGTCAGGTATCTTGCATAAAAGCTAACTAGTGGGGCTTAAGAGATGGCTCAGTGGTTAAGAGCACTGACTGCTCATGCATTGTACCTGGGTTCGATTCCCAGCATCTACATGGCAGCTAACAACTGTCCGTAACATAACATGGGCTACATTAGTTCCATGGGTTCCAACGCCCTCTACAGACTCAAACCCAAGGTTTTTGCCCAAACAGTTTCCTTTTTCTTTTCTTTTCTTTTCTTTTTCTTTTTTCTTTTTTTTTTTTTTTTACTATATAAATCAGGCTGGCCTTGAACTCACAGAGATCCACCTGCCTCTGCCTTCTAAGTGCTGGGACTAAAAGCATGCGCCACTACACCCGGCTTATAGTCAGTGTTTTTAACCACCAAGCCATCTCTCCAGACCCAATAAATATTTTTAAAAAGCTAACTAGCACAGGGGCAAAGTCTGCTTTCATAGTCCTATTTTCCAACTACATCCAGACATGTTAGGGTGAAAAAGTAGCTTAGATTCCCCCTCCTCATTCTACAATTAGATTAAGTAGGCATCCAAAACTGTAAGAATAAACAGTTTCCTTGACTACTAAAACTTCATTTTAAACAGGGGGGAAAAAAAAAAAAAAAAAAACCATACAACCTTTAAATCTTTATTTTCCAGGATTTGACTTTGACCCACCCTTCTGTCTTTCACTGTATATTACTGGGACAAAACACCTCACAAGCGCAGCTTAAGGAAGAAAGGGTGTATTTGGCTCACGTGTTGAGGGTGTAGTCCATGATGATGGGGAAGGCATGCCACAGAAGTAGTTGGCAGCTGGTCACATCGAGCCTGTGGTCAGGAAGCAGAGGAAGATAGATGCTGCATACTCAACTGGCTTCTTTTATCTCTTTGTATTGAGTCCTGTACCCCAAGACTATGAGGATGGTACCAACCACATTCAGGGTGGGTCTTTCCTCCTCAGTTAAACCTCTCTGGAAACACCCTCAACAAACACACCCAGAGGTGTATCTCCTGGATGAGTCTAAATTCATCCAAGTTGCCTAGGAAGATGAACCAGCTGTTTATTAGCCCACAGCTGGCATTGATGGTCGCAGGAACCCTAACCCTGGATCTTGGGCAGATGCTAAGGATCCAGTGCCCAAGATTGTCTCAGGACAGGGTGACTTTAAACCAAGCTTCCAAACACATGCAGAGCTATTACCATTATCATTAGTATTGTTACTGGTGCTAGGGCAAAACAGGTACCAGTGCCTTAAAGCGCTCCGGGCTCAGTGAGTCCAGGGGCTGAGGGAGGGTGGAGCTCCAGGGTACCCTGCAAGAGTGCTCAGGGAGACCCTGGGGGGTCCAAGGACAATGCCCCCTAGAGTGTGCCCTGAGGCGAGAGAACCTGCGGCAAGCCCTGCTCGCTATGGCCTGGCACTGCCTTGGCGCCCTGGGGAAACCCACCTTGGGAGCCCAGGTGCTGTGCGGGCATCGGCGTTCTGCTTTCTCTTTGCACACGGCCGCCCTCTAGTGACAACAGGGCGTACTGCTGCATTCCGACAGCAAGACTGGCATCTGGGGCTTGGAACCTTCTGCCTTCTGGTTTACCTTAAAAGCTTTATGGTGGCAAGTGCGCCCGCTTGCAGACCCTGATGGGGAGTGTGATCGGTGATCCTGCCCTCCTTGACCACTCGAAGCCTCAAAATATTGTAGTGAAGCCTCCTGGTGACTGTGTCCCATTGATGACTGCCAAAAGGTCGCATGCTGCTGGCCACCCATGGCTGAAAGGTCTGGTGCCTGGAACTTCCTCCCCACAGGCATCTCACCCCATCACTCCCTCTAGCCCCAAACACAGACCCAAAGAGTAAGGGCATTGGCACTCAAAACACACCACACACACACACACACACACACACAGAGGCAGGACCAGAACCAGACTCCAGGCTCCTAGAACACAGACCTGATCTTTAATCAGAGTTTCCTTGTGGCTGTGTTCTTGGGTAATAGGACCCATCTCCAACCCACGTGGGTAAGCACATCAACAGAAGCAGGTGCAGATGCAAGGACAGGGCCTCAGAGCTGCCTCAGATGTCTATGCAAGTTGCTCATTGCACAGGGCACCTGGCCTAAGGGCCACTGGGATGTGGAATTCGCCCTGACCTGATCATAAAGCTGGGCCTGCTGGCCAAGGGCTGACCGCTGGAAGGAAGGGGTGTGGCTTTCTAACTACCTACTATCCATAAAGAGGGATTCTTTTCCCAATTTTCACAAAGGCACAGATAGTGACTGCTGAGTTTGAATGTGAAAGGTCCCCCACAGACTCAGGGTGCCGTGGTGCTGTTGGGGGAGGCTGTGGAGAGGGTGTACTTAGGCCACAGCCTTTGAAGGTTGTATTAATACCTGCTCTTGTTCCCTCCTAACTCTCTGCTTCCTAACTCCCTGAGAGGTGAGGAGCCTATGCCGCCCACTCCCACTCCCATGAACACCACCATTCCTTCCTGGCCATTGTGGTCTGAAACTGAGCCCAAAATAAGCCTCTCTACCTTTAAGCTGTTTCTGTCAGTTAGTTTGACATAGTGCAGCTCTTGGGAACTGTGGGATGTTCCCTGGAATAAGGGTCCTAAGGGAAGTTTCAGCCTAGGCTCCTCAGCCTCTGTGAACTACTTACCTCTGTCCTCCTACATGTAGAAATTCCAATGTGCCAGGGTACTAGCCTGACAGGGCACTAGCCCGAGGGGCTAACTTGTGTTATCTACCAAGGACACTGCTGGGGACCGATGTCAAATCTCTTACAGAAGTCTGGTGTTGACTGTAATTGTCACCCTCTCTGTCTCTGGCTTGTTTCCTCAAGCCTACCTCTACCAGCCAAGTTCATTTCTCCAGTTCCCAGAACACATGATATGCAAGCCCACCTCCGTACTGAAATGCCATGCCAGCCTCTGCATTCTAGTGCTATTGGTGTGGGTGTCCCTGGGAACTCACAACGGTCATGTAAGACTTTCCTACATGTCACTTAAGTATTTAGGACCCATCTCGGGAAGCAGATACACTTGTCCTGGGGTGGCAGGTGAGCCTGAGAACAAGAGGAGCAGGCTGCCACAGGCTCAAGATGGACAGGGGACTAGGCATGCAGGAGCCTCACACCTAGGACAGGAAGGGACAACCAGGTTAGTTCAGCCTGAGAGAGCCAAGAAACCAGAAAGAGTCAAGACCAAAGTTAGAAACCCCAGGCAGCTATGGGGCTCCTGAGGCCTCTAGACTAGTCTTTTATTCCAATCAGCTTGGCAACTATCTCTATCCAGCTTGGTGTCCAGCCTCCCCAGAGCAGCCAACTTCCAGGAGCATCAACCTCTTAGAGCCAAGTGGAACCAGAATCTGACAGGTTTGTAATGAACTTGATCTCTTTGTTCCCATTAAGGGCTGCACACTGAAATCTAGAACAGAGATCAGGCCTTTCAGGGAGACCCTGATCTTCCTCTCTAGGCTAGCCACTCAGGCCTAGTCCCAGGTCTAGAAGAGGGGTCCTGAGCGAACTGCAAGCTGCTGGACCCCTAAGGGTGCATGCACCCAGTTTTCTGTGAATGACCCCCAAGAACAGAGCAACTGCCACCTGCTCCTGGCAACATGAAGGAACATCCAGTAGTGGGCAGGAATAGTAGGTTTTGGAAGAGCCATCTGACTTCTTCTGGGTGCATTAGCCAAAAAGAGAGATTTTCTGTTTTTTCCTCTTAAAAGCATTTTTTCTCCTGAAGAAAAATGCCTAGCCCCAGGGGAAAGTTGAAAGTTTGTTTTTAAAAGCCTAGACTCATAAAATAATAATCCAGGAGGTTTGGGATAGAGGAAAGATCTATGACCTGAGTCTCCAGGATAGACCAGGGGTAGAGGAAGCTGGGAGTGGGAGGGCGATGTTGTCAGATGTTCCTAGGTCAGGGAAAGTGGCAGGCCCCAGACTGGGGAGGCCATGAGTAGATTTGTGGGGGCTCTGAGGGAATGACTCTGAAAGGGCCGGTTGCGGGGACGGGTGGGGGTGCTGGGGGAGGCTTCCAGTACCCACACAGGAAGAGAAGGGTGTCTGAGCCCTAAAGAGTTCAAGGTCAGTGCCTGGAGGCTACATCTACATTGACTAAAAAAAAGCAAAATGGTGACCTATGGCCCTAAGATGAGTGTCCTCCCCTTTTAGGACACAGATAAGCCCTGGGGTCCTTGTGTAATCCACTGGACAGAGGCAGTTCTGAAAACACATTCATAGTGAAGTTATTATACCCCTTCGTGAGAACAGAATGAACATGACTTGGGGAAATGGAAGTGGCATTTCTGATGCCAGAATGCCTAAAAACACATTATTACCTGTCACTGACCTTTGGGGCTCCTGTGCATTTTGGAGACAGCAACCATGCTGAAATAAGAAAGGAACTTGTTGGGGTTTTTTGTTTTTTGAGACAGGGTCTCACTATGCAGCCCTGGCTAGCCTGGAACTTGCTATGTAGACCAGGCTGACCTCAAACTCACAGAAATCCATGCCTGCCTCTGCCTCCAGAGTGCTGGGATTAAAGGCATGTATCTCCATGCCTGGCTAGGGGTTGAATTTTAAAGAAAGTGATCAGAATGCCAGGATGGGCACTCCCCAAACATGGTGACTCACCCAGGTGAGACCTCCCCCTGGCTCTTACCTGAAAGCTAAGGCAGATGCCTACCAGATCATACATGTCCCAGAACTAAGGACTGTTCTTACGAGTGGGAGGAACTCAACATGACCTGTCTTCTCTATACAGGAAGCTTCCTGAAGGGAAGGAGGAGCCAAGATTAGATTGAGAAGGAACAGGAGAAATCAAGATAGAGGAGCAAGTCTGAGGAGCGCACAGAAAAATAGAAAGCTGTAGGCACTTCGGGTGCGTGGGAAATATAGCTTTCAGTGACAGCTTTTATCATGGGCTAAAGTGTTCAGCTATCCAAGGCCATGTGGGGCAAGGGAGTGCTGGCCAGGAGCCTTTAGGGAACAGAACTGGGCCAGAAAGACTTAGGTGGGCATAGGATCTGGGCAGCAGCCAGGGAGGCCAGAGTGGCCCTGCATCTCGGCCTGCCCCAACCCTCGGAGCAACAGCGTGGGGCACCGAGACTGAACCTGGAGGAATGAATAGACAGGGGGCACGAAGAAATGGAGACAAGACAGTATTCTGATCAAGTCTCATTTATTGAGCAATCACACAGTGTTAATATAGTAAAGCGGAGGGTGGGGGAAGGTAAAGGGCAGAGAGAAGGCGGGGGGAGTGGAAGGCGGCAAGGCCCTGCTGGGGAATTTCTACTACAGTCATGAGCCCTGGTGGTTTCACAAGATAAGGAAGTAAAATGTAGTAAATCAGGGCAAGAAAAACATGTTTTTACAAGGCCACCTGGTTGTTTCAAACTGGGGCAGGGGTACACTTAAGGCTTGGCCTCCAACATCT
>NW_008359625.1:5038385-5041750 GCF_000622305.1 Nannospalax galili | reverse complement strand
GGGCATATAGTTTTAGGACGATCCCTGACTGGTCACAGTCCCATAGGGCATTCTTTAGAGAAGTGCCCAGGTTGTTTGCAATTGAAGCAAGTTTTGTCCCTAGTAAAATTTTGAAAGGCAGCTCCTATCGCGAGGCCCATTGTATGGGCTGTCCCAATTCCTGAACATAGTTTAATGTAGTCAGAAAGGAGGCCCTGCTTGTGGGGCCTGATGGCTTCTTGGCATGCTGAATTAGCATTTTCATAGGCCAAGTGTTTAACAAAAGCACTATCTTCAGATTCCCCAACTAATCTTTCGGCTGCGGCTGCGCTGGTGAGGCGGCTGATAAAGTCAGCGTATGAGTGGCGGGCCCCTTAGGGGGAAGATGCTGCCATGCCTTGAGTGCGATATTCTGTATCTGAGCTAAGAGGCCCGGGGGAAAGGCAGCCTGTTGCAGATGTTCCCTCTTTTGTAACATTCATCACAGGGCCCTGGGCCCTCAGATGGCTCGATTTCAGTTTCCTCGGAGAGGCCAATGTTGGTCTGTTCGGGTTCTTAAGGTTCCAATAAGAAAAGGCAATTACGGGAACCTTCTCAGGTCCAAAGGTCCGATAATAATCCTGAAGTGCATCGCCTACTCTTTTCCATCTTTTTTGGTGGATTGTCCCTTCCAGGGGGAACCAAGGGCATGTATCATGAATAAAGGAGAAAAATTGTTTAAGATCTTTTCCTGAAACCTTAATCCCTCGTGCTCTGAGGGACTCCTTGAGTCCCTGAAGAAATTGTCCCTGAGAATCCAAAGAGTTTCCCATGCTGTCTGAGAATCGCCCTTGCGTGAGCCTCACTGGTCAGTATAAGTGCTGACACACTCCCGACAGACTCGGTCGCCTGTTAGTAACTGTAGATCTTCTGTGGACGGCTTAGAAGGAACAAGTACACCGCTCCTCCTACTCCAAGCAAGCTGGCAATTTCTCAGGAGCTGGGGTCCCTCCCTATTGTGGGACTGAGAACCCCAAGCACTAATAATGCCTATCTATTGGGTGCGTCAACCTTACCTTCTCTTCTACCGATCTGTCTCACGGCGGTCATTCTGTGGCGATCTTGGGGGTTCATGGGGGGGTGCCTGCGCAGGCTCTCTGTGGTTGACGTTCCTCTCAGTGGTCTGCGGAGCAACAGTGTGGGGCACCGAGACTGAACCTGGAGGAATGAATAGACAGGGGGCACGAAGAAATGGAGACAAGACAGTATTCTGATCAAGTCTCATTTATTGAGCAATCACACAGTGTTAATATAGTAAAGCAGAGGGTGGGGGAAGGTAAAGGGTGGAGAGAAGGCGGGGGGAGTGGAAGGTGGCAAGGCCCTGCTGGGGAATTTCTACTACAGTCATGAGCCCTGGTGGTTTCACAAGATAAGGAAGTAAAATGTAGAAAAAAATCAGGGCAAGAAAACATGTTTTTACAAGGCCACCTGGTTGTTTCAAACTGGGGCAGGGGTACACTTAAGGCTTGGCCTCCAACATCAGCCTATGTGCATATTCATGCTGAAGGGCCCCAGGTATCCTAAATTGGCTCGTGCCCGCACTGGTTTAGGGTCTTCACAACAGGTGGCCTGAGGTGGGGTGGGGGCTATCTTAGGGAACTGAAATATCTGTTGTGTATCTCATGGCCAGTGCTAGAAAAGCATGCCAAATTCTTGTACTTAGAAGACCTTGTCATATCCCACCCTTCCTGACACTATCCCTTTTCCCTGAAACGACTGCTTGTGATTTTCCTCCTGAGTCTGTAATTACCGCCTTTGTCTTGAAACAAACTTATCTCGCTGTCAACATATTTGATTAAACTATAGTTTTCTATCTTTTGTCATGACTTCCTGGTGATACAGTCTAGGCCCTTCTGTTAGGCCTTTGCAAGGTGATTTGAGGCAGGAGAGTCCCTGTGCCTAAAGACTCCTGAGCTAGGGGAGCTTAACCTAAATGGATAACTCAGCCAAAAAGAAGAGAGAACTGTGTCCCAGGACTTGTGTCTCCTCCCTCAGACTCTGTAGCCCTCAGACTCTGGTACTAGGCATTTGCCTGCCCATCAGGTCAGGAAAATTCTTCTATAACCCACGATGTGGGGTGGGGGCTGTCTCTCTTGTCTCCTGTCCTCCTGGCCCAGCTGTACTCCTTTATACCTCTTAGATCTCTCAGACCTTCTACTTGGCTCCATCTAGATAATTCTCTTTTTCTTAGGGTATTTTTGAGACAGGGTCTCCCTGTAGCCCCAGCTAGCCTGGCACGTGCTCAGCCTGCTTCTGCCTCTGGAGCACTGGGATTAAAAGCGAGTGCCACCACATCCAGCTCCATCTAGATCTTTCTAAGCATTGACCTGAGACCCAGAGAGATCAGCTGTGGCTTGAGTTATTAACCATAGCACAGAGAGGTCTGCCACAAATATTAGGTTGTCATCGGGGATAGAGAGATGGCTCAGCAGTTAAGAACACTGACTGTTCTTGCAGAAGACCCAGGTTCAAATCCCAGAACCCACATGGCAGCTATCAACTGTCCATAACTCCAGTTCCAGGGGATCCGACAGCCTCTTCTGTCCTCCAAGTGCATTGCACAACACAGGTGCACTTACCTACATGAGGCAATACATGCATACACATAAAATAAAAAATAATAAAGCATTAAAAAAAAACAACAAAAAACCAAATATTAGGTCATCAAGGCTGTCCATTCACACCTATCAGTTATAATCTCCCAAGAGATAGGATTGCCACAAAAAAAAAACCCAAGGATTGCGGGGGAGTTGTATTAGCCTTATGGCATCATGTTGCTTGAGTTTCCTCTGGGTCTCCTGCACTATCAAGCAAACCGTATAACATATCTTCATGTGCATTTATTAACTTACAAAGGAATGAGTACACACTGCGTAGTACACAGTGCCTAGCCCCGCCATATCAGCTCAGGGCTGGCCATATCAGACCTCGCCAAGCCCATAGTCACCACTAGCATTCACTCACACCTCCTGGGCCAGCGATCTCGCCCCAGGTCCATAAGAGTCAGTCCATTCTGTCCTTAAGTTGCTGCACGGCATGTTCCCCATGCCAGGGCCTGCTTTGGTCCCAAGATGGCTTCCAGCAGCCCCTAGGCAGGCCCTGCCCTTTGGAGGAACTAGCCAATTGGGAGACACGCCACAACAAAATATTTGAGAAAAAAACAAAGGTGTTAAGGTGCTGGGGCGTGGTGACGCATGCCTTTGATCCCAGCACTTGGGAGGCAGAGGCAGGCAGATCTCTGTGAGTTCAAGGTCTACATAGTGAGTGTCAGGACAGCTGGGGCTACAGGGAGACCCTGTCTCAAAAAGACAAAAAAAAAAAGGTGTTTGAACTGGCTCAGCAAACTT
>NW_008359625.1:5025643-5026392 GCF_000622305.1 Nannospalax galili | reverse complement strand
CCGAGATAGACAGCCCGGCTGGTCGAAAATTAAAATTTACTTTGCTACTTTTCTTAAAGTGGTGTTGGTGATTTTTTTATGAACTCTGTCCTATAACAGTGTTAAGGTTAAAAGGGCAAGATAGGGAGTAGTGTAAAAGATAGAGAAGAAGGCTTCCAGGGTCATGCGATGGTTAAGCTGACCAAGACAAAGGAAGACGAGGACTCTGGGGGGCCGGTCTTGGCAGGCTCTGGTGAGCCTCCATAAAGCCCCTCCCTGATAAACTTCTCTACTTTAATACAGTTACACCTTTACACATCTTCCTAATTGTAACAGACTAAATTGTCAGTAAAGACAACTTCTAAGAAAGCCTCCACCAGGAAGAAAGGGGATTCCAGGAAAGGGAGACCAAAGGAGGGGGTCAAAAGTTATAACATAAGGGGCTGGAGAGATGGCTTTGCCTTTAGGGGTACTGGCTGCTAGGGGCTCCTCCCAAGCTCATGTGACCCCTGAGGAACAGATCCTCAAACGGCCTTAAGAGTAAAAATAAATTGGTTTATCTGGGCCAACTGTATGGCCTTAAACACCCATAAGGAAAGTATAACCAAAGATTAAAGGGACCAATATAATTTTTTAAGAGTCCATATGTATAGCTAAAGGCTACATAACAAGCAACAATGCCAGATAGGAGATACCTTCTTTTGAGTTGTTGGCCAGGGTGGCCCAAGGGACTCCCAGATAGTAACCCAGCATAGAACTGGGAAAATGTG
>NW_008359625.1:4942208-5024899 GCF_000622305.1 Nannospalax galili | reverse complement strand
AAAGTACTGGCTGCTCTTCCAGAGGACTGGAATTCAGTTCCCAGGACCCACACCAAACAGCTCACAACCAGTAACTCCAGTTCTAGGGGATCTAACACCCTCTTCTGGCCTTTGTGAGCACCAGGCATGCATGTGGTGCAGGTACATACATGCAGGCAAACACTCACACATATAAAGTAAATCTTTAAAAAAAAAAAAAAACAGAAAACAAGTGTAAGCCAGACCACTAGAGAGAGAGGCACTCAATCTACTCTTCACTGCTGTGGGCAGTGTGCTTTTTGCTTTTGCTCTCTCCCCTGCTAAAAATAAGCCTTGACTATTGGTTTGCCCTACAGGTACCCTGGTGTTAGTGTGAATTCTCCCTCTGGAGCACAAGAATTGAGCTTGCTATCCTGGCTGGAATCAGAAGGAATTTGGATGGAGGCATCTCCCTATCCATAACAAAGGAAAGACCTGTGATTTTTTTTTTTTTTTTTTTTTTTTTTTGGGGCAGGGTTTTTTGTGTCCCCCCAGTGTCCCTGAACCCCATTATGACGCCCGGGCTGCCCCAAACCCCAAAAAGCCCCCCCTGCCTCTGCCTCCCAAGTGTTGGGATTAAAGGCGTGTGCCACCACACCCGACAGATCTGTGATTTTTATCCAAGGTTGGCTGGGTCCCTGGCTTTAGACATGAGGCAAGGCAGAGTATTATGGCGGCAGAAGGGTATGGCAGAGGAGGAGGCCCATCCCCAGCAGCCTACTCCTCTAGCCAGGCCCACCTTCAATAGCCCATTCAGCTATGATCTTATCAATGGACTAACCCATTAATAAAATAGGCACACTCAGGAGACAATATCATCTAGGAATCAGGCCTTTAACTCATGAGCCTTCTTGAAGGACATTTCATATCTCAACCATAACAGAGGTGGGGCTTCTGAGAAGGACAGATGCCTGTTCCCACATGCTGATGATTCAGGGAGGTGTGGCTCTTCTCCAGGTCTGCAGTGAGCTTCTGTGCCTCCAGAAGGAATGTTTTCTCAAGTCCACAACTGCCTCACCTGTGGAAAGCTTCCACTGGGACCACATTTGTGTCTATTTGGCTCAGCCTAGCTGCACGTGGAGCCTCTACTAAATGGGGACTACTTTGTGGCTCCCAATTAAGAACAAATGACCCTGACAGTTGCAAGAGATAAACTGGTGGTGGCAGTTTGGGGTCGGGGAGGATGCCTGAAGAAATTTGAAAATGAGACCTAATTTGTAGAATGACTCACCAGCATCAGTATCTCCACCCCAGCTCAGGACCTGCAGAAACTAGATCAGCCAACAAGGAATGACATGCTTGGGAACCAAGATGACTAGACGGCGGGCATAAAGCAGACAAAAAAGAGAAAAGACGTGTCAGAAAGCCAGGTGTCTGATGGCATGTTGGCTTTCCTCCTTGGGACTGATGGGATCCTGGGCACGTTCCTCAGCCTCTCCGAATCTGTGTCCCCACCTGTCAATGGAAAGGGTTAGGGGATTATCTTCATGCTCTGTTGCTGTAACAAAAATTCCTGAGACCAGGAATTGCAGAGAAATTTGTTTGGCTCAGGGTACTAGAAGAGGGAAGTCTCCAGCATGGCTCTGGCTTCTGCTGGCCATCTGGTGAGAGCCTTTTGCTGTACCATAATGTGGGGGAGGGCATCACAAGGCAAGAAAAGGAAAGCATGCCAGAGATAGCTGGATTTTATAGCATAGCCACTCCCAGGATAAGTCATTAATCCATGAAAGGATTTAGCCATTGTGAGGGTTCCTGGCCCAATCACTGCCAAAGTATCCCATCACCAATACCATGAACATGGAACTTGGGGTTATGTTTCCCGCACATGAATTTGGAGGACACATTCAAACCATCACAAAGGCCTTCCAGAGTTATTATAAAGAGTAAATGGGGAGACTGGAGAGATGGCTCAGTAGTTTAAGAGTGCAAGCTGTTCTTGCAGAAGACTTGGGTTCGATTACCAGCACCTACATGGCAGCTAACAACTGTCCGTAACTCCAGTTCCAGGGGATCTGATACCTTCTTCTGTCTTCCGAGGGAACTGCATGACACCAGTGCACTTACACGCATGCAGGCAATACACACGTACACATAAAATAAAAATAATGAAGAAAAAAAAAAGAGTAAATGGGGACCCGGCGAAGTGGCGCATGCCTTTAATCACTTGGGAGGCAGATGCAGGCAGAGCTCTGTGAGTCAGGGCCAGCCTGGTCTACATAGTGAATTCCAGGCCAGCTGGGGCTACAGGAAGATTTTAAAAAAAAAAAAAAAAAAAAAAAAAAGCAAATGGGATAAATGGGATGATAGAGGAAGAATTGGAGGGGGAGGAAATGGAGGTGGGGGGATCTCTAAACATAATCTCAAATAATATTAAAAGAGTACATGGACCCAATAGCTGGATGGGATATGTTGCCCTTGATGGGAACCGGATTTGAAAATCATTGGAGCAATTTCAACGAGGTCTCTAGAATATCCAGTATGTGATAGAGTTTGTGCTCTTAAGTGTGGAATGGTACTGTATTTAGAAGAGTGTGTGCTGATGGCTGAGGAGGAAGCTTTGTGCGCTCTGCTGCTCAAGATCAAAGGGCCCAACAACAGAAGAAATAGACAAACAAAGCAAATATTAGAAAATGCTAGCTGCAGGATGAAGGTGGAAGTGTGTGTTTGCTGTGTGTACTGGTTACTTTTCTTGTTGCCGTGACAAAATACCTGACAAAAAGCAGTTTTAGGAAAGAAGGGTTTATCTTGGCTCATAGTTTGAGGGTAAGGCCATGACAGCAGGAGCATGAGGCAGCTGGTCACAGTGTGTCCACAGGGAGGAAGCAGAGCAATGAACGCCATCCAGGACTCTAGCCCATGGAATGGTGCCCACCACATTCGGGATGGATCTTCCCTGCTCAGTTAAACCTCTCTGGAAACACCCTTATAGACTCTTACAGGTGTGTTTCCAGGGTGACCCTAAATCTAGTTAAATTAACAATAATGATTAACATTGTGTATTTCTTCCACTCTCCTTAAAGTCTGTCAACTTGGGGCTGGAGAGATGGCTCAGCGGTTAAAAGCACTGACTACTCTTGTAGATCACCTGGGTTTGATTCCCAGCATCCACATGGTGGCTATGAACCATCCTTAACTCCAGTTCCAGGGGAATCTGACGCCCTCTTCTGACTGACCTCCGTGGCATTGCATGACACAGGAGCACTCACAGACACGCAGGCAATACACTCATACACATAAAATAAAAATAATAAATAATTTTTTTTAAAAGTCTGTTGTAGCCAGGCGTGGTGGCGCATGGCAGGCGGATCTCTGAGTTCAAGGCCAGCCTGGTCTACATAGTGAGTTCCAGGCCAGCTGGGGCTACAGGGAGACCCTGTCTCAAAAAGACCAAAAAAAAAAAAAAAAAAGTCTGTCAACTAAAAACTTGGAAAGAAACGAAATGAGACACAGTACGTGAAGCATGCTGTCCATTGCCCTATTTAGCATTATTTATTTAGCAAGGCACTGGGGGTGACATCATTCCAGAATTAGGATGGGCATGTCAGACCTTGATCTGAGGCTACAGCAAGGATTTCTAGAGAGCCAGAGACAAGTACTAGATAACAAACAAACACATGAACACATTGGTCACTCACAGTATTCACTGTTGTGCAGAGAGTCCACAATGAGAGGCTGAGGACCCTGGATGGGGGTGGGGGTGTTACACTGGTGAAGGTGCCCCTGAACTTCTGAGCAGGTGGAATGGAGGTTGAGGAGGGACCGTGTCAGGGAGTCAGCTATGTAGGAACCTCCTCACCTTTCCTGGTATGTGTGCCCAGGGACCCTAGAAGGGCATAGGATACCCCAGGGGATGGCATAAACTATAAGCTAGAGTGAGCGTGTTTACTCTTCTCCGGGGAATCAAGTTGTGGCACACTTGTGTTCTTAAGCTCTTCCATCTGATCAGACAGGCCAGATACCATCAATATCTTTTGACCAGTGAACTCCATGGTGGTGGCACCAGGGTTCCTACTGAGCCACTTCCTGGAACCAGTCAGTGATCTGGAACTGGCATTAGGGAATCTCAGTGGGCCTTTAGTCAGGCCATGAGGCTGGCTAACACACTTCTCAGGAATACCATTAAGAAATGAAAAGACATTCAACTTCACACTCATTGCATAATTAAAGAAATGCAAGTTGAAATTCAGTATTTTCAACCCCTGTGCAAGAGGCTCTGTTAAGTCTGCCCCCACCCCCCACCCCCCATGCCATTTCTGAGTGAATCCTGACTCAGAAAGGTGTCATTTCCTTTTCTCTTCCGTCTCTTTCTTTCTGATGCTGACCAGAGCCTAAGTATGCTTTCCCTGGCCCTTTGGACTTTTCCATTCTTTCTCTGAAGCCGCTTAGCCTTTGCCATATGGCTGCTTGCTGAACCTCCTTGCCTAACTCAAACAGCATGGCCTTCTCTCTTCTTCTCCATCCTCCTCCAGGCAGCTGCCGGGATTTACAACTTGCCTGCCCTGTGGTTTTTCTTTTAAACTCTAATAAAATTGTCCTCAAGCTTCCTTCTGAGTTTGGTCTTAAATTCTTTTATTGCCAGATGTGGTGGTGCAGGCTTTACTTTCAACATTTGAGAGGTAGAGACAGGCAGCTCTCTGTGAATTAGATGCTAGCCTGGTTTACATAGTGAGAACTTGTCTCAACAATAATCTTTTATTAATACAGCTAAGAACCCTGAAATGGAATCCCAATTTTCCTAGTAACATGTGGCTCCCCAAAATTTCCTGTAACAATGAGGATTTCTTTTTTAAGTATTTTATTTCTTCCTTTTTATTTTATGTTATGAATGTATTGCCTGTGTGTATGCAAATGCATCCATGTCGTGCGTGCAATGCCCTGGAAGTCAGAAGAGAGTGTCAGATTCCCCTGGAACTGGAGTTACAAATTATTATTAGCTGCCATATGGGTGCTGGGAATCAAACCTGGGTCCTCTGCAAGAGCAGCCAGTGCTCTTAACTGCTGAGCCATCTCTCCAGTCCTGATAATGAGGATTTTTTTTTTTTTTTTTTTTTGTCTTTTTGAGACAGGGTCTCCTTGTAGCCCCAGCTGTCCTGGAACTCACTATATAGACCAGGCTGACCTCGAACTCACAAAGATCCGCCTGCCTCTGCCTCTGCCTCCCAAGTGCTGGGATTAAAGGCGTGCGTGCACCACCATGCCCAGCGATTTCTCTTTTTTTTTAAATTTTATTTATTATTTTCATTTTATGTGTATGCTTGTATTGCCTGCATGTAGGGAAGTGCACCCGTGTCATGCAGTGCCCGCAGAGGTCAGAAGAGGCTGTTGGATCCCCTGGGACTGGAGTTACAGACAGTTGTTAGCTGCCATGTGGGTGCTTGGATTTGAACCTGGGTCTTCTGCAAGAACAACCAGTGTTCTTAACCACTGAGCCATCTCTCCAGCCCTGATAATGAGGATTTCTAAGGCATGAAGTGCTTTGGCTTTCTATAGTTTACATTTTTGTGGTATTTATATTTCAAGTGTAACTGAGTCATAAATGATATGCTATGATGGTTAGTTTTTAACTGTCACCTTGACACAACCTCAAATCACCTGGGAAGAGAGTCTTAATTGATGAATTATTTAGATCAAGTTGGCCTGTGACATGTCTGTGGGGTACTGTCTTGATTACTAACTAATGTGGACAGACTCAGCCTCCTATGGGAGGCACCATTCCCTAGACAGAGAGTCCTGAACTATATAAGGGTAGAGAAGTCAAGCTGAGCCTAGGCAAGCAAGCGAGCATGAATGCAGTCATTTCTCTTTGCTCTTGGCTTAGATATGATGTGACCAGCTGCTTTGAGTGCTTGCCTTGACCTCCCCCTCAATGCTGGACTGTAACCTGTTCCCTAAATTGCTTTTTGTTAGGATATTTTATCATAGCAACAGAAATGAAACTAGATCACTAACTTAAGTCAAAAGGGGGAAGGGGGATACTCCTGGGAAGGATACACAGTGTCTCATGGAACCCATAGAACTGAACCCAGAAGGCCAGCAGAAACCAGACAAACCCCGGAGGCTTAGGAAATTTATAGATCTTCTCCCTAGAGCTGCTCCATGGGTGATTCTGACACTCCCAGCTCTGCCTCTCAGTCACATCAAGTGCCAGATGCCCTCGAAGGAATACCTCATCATTTAGCTAAGGCAGCCACAAGAAAGGGTGGGTGCCATAGGCACCTGGCACAAACACACTGTGTTACCCACCCAAGATCTCAGAACTGTCCCAAGGAGGCAACTTTCTGGGGAAGTAACTTATACTAGGTCTGAAGGGCTGCCAGTGTAAAGTCCTATAGACTGAGTGGCTTAAACTACACAAGTGTATCCTTAGTTCCAGATGTTAGATGATCGAGATCAAGGTGTCTTTTGGAGAGGGTCTCCCTGTAGCCCCAGCTGGCCTGGAACTCAATTTATAGACCAAGTTGACCTTGAACTCACAGAGCTCCACCACCTGCCTCTTCATCACCCTGATTTCTGCCTCCATACCCTCCTGGCATTTTCTCTGATCATAGGTCTCTATGCAAATGTCTTCTCTTCATAAAGACACTGGCTATACTGGATGAGGAGTCTGTGGTGGTTTGAATGAGAACTGTCTCCCATAGGCTCACGTATTTGAACACTTTGTCCTCAGTTGGTGGTGCTTTGGGGGAGAGCATACCACTGAGTTACACTCCCATTGGTTTATTTGTGGGGTTTTTGTTTTGTTTTGTTTTTTGAGACATGTATGTACGGCTGTCAGTAAGACTTTCACCCTAGGCTCAAGCCTGTCTCCCACAGCTGGGGATTACAAGCATTCATCACCACCCCATCACAGTTCTACACTCTTTTTTTCCTGAGACAATCTGACTATGTATTTGGCCTGAAATTTTCTTACTGTGTAGACCAGGCTGGCCTCAAACTCAGAGATGTGCCTGTCTTTGTCTTCCAAGTGTTAGCTCTGGAACTAAAGCCCAAACAACTACACTCAGCAGTTCTATGATTTTTTTTTTTTAAGATGAATTTTTAAAATTTTATGTGTGTAAATGTTTCGCCTGTATGTACAACACCATGTGCATGTGTGGGTCCTTGGGAATCCAGAAGAGGATGTTGGATCAGACTGTTGTTAGCTACCATGTAGGTACTGAGAACTGATTCCAGTAAGTGCTCTTAACTGCTGAGTCATCTCTCTCCTGCCCCAGTTATACAATTTTTGTTTGTTTGTGTTTGAAACAGGGTCTCCCTGTAGCCCCATATGGCCTGTAACTCACTATGTAGAACAGATAGGCTTTTTGATCTCACAGAGATACACCTGCTTCTGCCTCCAGAGTGCTGGGATTAAAGGCATGCACCACCACACCCAGCTAGTTTTGGAGTTCTTAAATGTATTTTCAGGACTGGAGCAATGGCTCAAACTCTCTTGCAGAGAGTTTGGGTCCCAGCACCCACATGGTGGCTAACAACTATCCATAACTCCAATTTCAGGGGATCTGATGCCCTCTTCTGACCTCTGTGGGCATTGCATGACACAGGTGCACTTACATACATGCAGGCAATACACTCATACATATAAAATAAAAAGAACTAAAATATTTTTTAAAATTAAAAAATGCATTTTCATGGCACTAGGGGCCTGAGTTCCATCTCCAGAACCCATGTAAATAAGCCGGGTGCAGTGGTATGGGCTTGTAATCCCAGCATTGGAGAGGTAGAGAAAGGTGGATCCCTGAGGCTTGTTGACCAGCCAGCCTAGCTTTGTAACGGGAGCCCCAGGCCAGTGAGAGATAATGTCTTAAAAAAACAAGGTGGGGCTGGCAAGATGGCTGAGTGAGTTAAAGTGTTTGCTGTGCAAGCCTGGAGACCTGAGTTAGATAGATAGATAGATAGATAGATAGATAGATAGATAGATAGATAGATAGATAGATAGATGATTGATTGATGATAGATAATAGATAGATAGAAGATAGATAGATAGATAGATAGATAGATAGATAGATAGATAGTTGGATGATAGATAGATCAAGGTGGATGGCTTCTGAGAGGAACCACTGGACATCTGAGGTCCTCCCATCTCCATATGTGCACCCACTCAGGCATGCACACACACACACACACACACACACACACAATGCATTTTCATGCATATAGGTATGTGTCCCCATGTTCACTATATAATCTGGAAGTTTGAAGGGATTAAGTACAGTGTTTTCATATAGCACATTCTGCTAGACTCTGGTTTGTCTTCCTTTCCAGTAGTCTAATCTCTTAAATCCTTCTTTCCCTCATAGGAGCAAGTTCATTATCTCTCCAAATTCTCCTCTCAAGACCACTTCATCAGAAGCCTGTCTTCAACACTTGACACTACCTACCCCCCAACACTCACGCACACACACACACACCACACTTATACACCAACACACCTTGCTTATCTGAAATTTAAATTTTATTTTTTTATTTTATGTGTATGAATGTATTGCCTGCATTTATTAATATTTTATTATTTTTATTTTATGTGTATGTGTCACTGCAATGCCGTGTCGTGCAATGTGCGCGGAGGTCAGAAGAGGATGTCGGATCCCCTGGAACTCGCGTTTCAGACAGTTGTTAGCTGCCATGTGGGTGCTGGGATTTGAACCTGAGTCTTCTGCAAGAACAGTGTTCTTAACCACTGAGCTATCTCTCCAGCCCCCATTCTTCATTCTTTAAATGAGTCGGATTACTAGGAGTCAAGACTTCCAGAGCTGCTGAACCGGGATTTCAGCCATGGGCCGTCCTTCCATGAACCACGCCCCCTGCTCCCAAACTGTCCAGACAACCAGTGACCACTTTCCCGCAGAGCACTGATTTTCCTGGCGTCCCTGCGTCCACGAGGGCTTAGCCAATCGCTTCCCGCCCAATCTGTAACTGAACCCACACTGCGGCAGACGGCCTGGGGGGGGGGGGGGCGGGGAACAAAGGAGAAGGAGGAATCAGCCAGACCCGGACTCCCAGTTCTGCTTTTTTCTCTCCAGAGCCATGACCCACCCTGTGAGCAAGCCTGCCTCGCTGCCCCTCCCAGCAACCTGTGCCTGGGGAAGGCGGGGTCAACCGAATCCTAGCCACAGCCAATCAAAGAGGGGTCCTCTAGAGAGGGGCGTGGCCTGACAACCAGCAAAGCAGCTGCGCCAAGCCGGACGGGGAGAGCTAGGCTGTTCTGGACCCGGGTCCAGGTACTTTTTGCGCTGCATCTCTCTGGGCTCGGTGCGCGGGATGGAGTGCACCCCGGAGGCCTCGGGAGGAGGCCAGGCCGAGGCCAGTTCCCCAGAGGAGACTTTGGGAAGCCCGAGGACGGAGCAGCCGCAGCCCCAGAGTCCGGAAGGCAGCCCCAGGCCGGAGAGGGCGGGGCGAGAGGCGGAGGGCGCGGACCCCGAGAAGCAGCAACCTCAAGGCCGCCGTGGACCACCACTCAGCCTGGGCTACGGCGCCTTCCGCCGCCTAGGCTCGAGCAGCCGCGAGCCGCCGTCGCCCGGCCCCGCGCCGTCGGAGCAGCCCCGGGACAGCGAGGCCGAGCTGCAGCCCTGGGCTGCGCCTGAAGAGCCGGGGCCTGGGCCCTGGGCTCCCATGGAGCTGCAGGTGGACGTGCGCGTGAAGCCCGTGGGCGCGGCGGGCGGCAGCCGGGCACCCTCTCCGGCGCCGTCCACCCGCTTCCTCACCGTGCCGGTGCCGGAGTCGCCCGGCTTCTCCCGCCGTGCATCGCCCGCTCTCCCGCCGCTGCAGCGCGCCCCGTCCCCGGGCGCCACGTGGGGCCGCGTCTCGCCGCTCGCTGCTGTCCTAACGGAGAGGGCGGGTCCCTCCGAGGGCCGCGTGGGCTCCCCGGGCTCCCCCGCATGCCGCTGCCGCTGCCAGGAACCTGGGCTGACCCAGGAGGACGCCGTGCTGCTGCAGCGCGCAGGGATGGACGGCAAGAAACTGCCGCGAGCTGTCACGCTCATGGGTGAGTGCCCACGGCACCTGGAGGCCGCGTCCCCTTCCCAGCACGGGACAGCCACCGTGTCACCCAGGAGCCCATCCCGATGCCCCAAGCCCACCGGGCCCCTCGGTCATAGAATTATTAAGAACCGAACCACCATCCTGGCCCTCTCCCGGGGAACTTTCACATTCCTACGTAGTGTGCACAGCATCTTGGAGGAGAGGTGGAAGGAACTCCGGGTGAGGGGAAGTGATTCAGAATCACGTGGCTGTGGTCGCCCGATCACTTGACCTGGTTGCACCTCCAAGGCCCAAGCTCCTTTCTCTCCACTTTACTGAGAAGGGTCAGCCATCAGCACACACAGCTGGCTCCGGGCCAGACAGTTGGGGTGAGCTTGTGTTTGGCTCCTCGTGTGGCGGTTAAGGGAGCTGGGCATTAAGAAAGAGCCCCTATGAAGATTATAAATACCTCTGGGTAAGGAATTAATGCGGAAGTGGTGGGTGAACTTGGCCGTCCTGGGTTGGGGGTGATAGAAACTCATTAGAGACTGGCAGAGACAAAGGCCAAAACGAGCTAGAGCCTACGCCTACAGGCAAACTGCTTCAATCACCAACAACAGAGAGACAGAAAGAGGCCTAGGAAAGAAAGGGACTCTCCCCTGGAGCTCCACTCTTACACTCAAACACTCTTACAGGTTTGTGTGAGAGCTTTTTCTGCATGGTGAGATATTCGTTTGCTTTCCACACATGTAGTGGCTTTGGATGACACATTTATAATCTTGCAGTTGTGTGTATCAGAGGTCTGACACCCGCTCACCAGCAGCCTAAAGTGAACTGAAGTGACTGTCAGGAGGGCTGTGCCTGCCTGGAGCTCCAGGGGAGAGTCCCTTTCTTTCTTTGGCCTCTTTCTGTCTCTCTGTTGTCAAACCAGCCATGTTAAGATAGATCCTTCTCCTGATGCCATTTCACTGGCTGTGGTGTGTTTCGCCTCCCTGTTCCATAGGTAAGAATGCTCATGATTACACTGGCCCCATTGAGATACCCCACCCCACCCCCACACACCAGTCTCTATCTCAGGATCTGCTTGGCAGATCAGCAACTTCATCTCCATCTGAACCTTAATTTCTCTTTGCCATGTGATCTAGTGTCTTCACCAGTTCCAGGGATTAGAATGCAGGCACCTTTGGAGAGATGTTACTGTATCTGCCACAATACCAGCCTTTAGTTTTTTATCAGATTCTTGAAAGAAGCTGTGACTAAAAAGGACGGACTGATAAGGAATCAGTGCAGAAGTGACATTGTTGGATTTGTTCTAGAAAGTAGACTGACAGCTCCCTGTGGAGGAAGGCTGGGGCAGACGACAGAAGAGGGGCCCCCAGAGGCAGAGTTAGTAGCAGGGGATGATGGATTGTGTGCCATTCCACAAGAAGAATATTCCCAAAAGGATATGGGAAGAGATGTTGGAGAAGGTGCCTTTGGGAGCCCCAGGCAGAGATGTCATTTGAAGGAAGAACAGCCATAGAGATAGGGAAAGAAAAGTATAGCTAGTGGAGAATCTGGAACAGAACAGAAAAAGGGTTTCCAGAGGAGAGTGGCCAGCAGTGTCAAATGTGCATTGAGGTTCCAGGAAAGAGATGCTGAGACTGGATGATAAGACAGTATTACTATATTGAGAAAACGGGCAGGGGATGAGCCAAGTAACCGGAGGGATGTGACATTTACTATGCAATGCCACATTAAGGTGATGTGTAAATAAAAACAGCCTAAGTATTAGCATTCAGTTATGCCAAGCACAGACCCAAACTGCTGAAAACCTGTTTAAGAATTCTCTTGCAGCTTTTAATCCCAGCACTTGGGAGGCAGAGGCAGGTGGATCTCTGTGAGTTCAAGGCCAGCCTGGTCTACATAGTGAGTTCAAGGCCAGCCTGGTCTACATAGTGAGTTCCAGGCCAGCTGGGGCTACAGGGAGACCCTGTCTCAAAAAGACTAAAAAAAAAATTCTCCTGGGGGCTAGAAAGATGACTCAGCGGTTGAGAGCATTAGCTGCTCTTGCAGAGGACCAGGGTTCAATTCCCAGCACCCACATGGGAGCTAACAACCATCAGTAGCTTAAGTTCCAGGGGAATCATCACCCCTGATGACCTCCTTAGCCAGTGCACAACACAGGTGCACTTACGCACATGCGGGCAATACACTTATATATATTAAATAAAAATAATAAATGCGATTTTTAAAAAAAATTCTCTTGAAACTGTGACCCGAAACAAAGGGCCCAGCTCTTTCTTTTATTGGAAACAGGCTATCTATCATGAAATGGGGAAGTAAAAGCAGAACTGTCTTATCAGAAAAGAATTTTGCCCTTTCTGATCCCTACTGATTTAGAATAGCACTCATACAACCATAAACAGATGTTATCAGTTTAATCCCATCTATTGTGTGCAACACAAATGGGATAATTATCTCATTGTTTTCAATGAGATAAGTGCTGGGACATGTCACACAGCACATCCTACCTGGTGGGTGCCATTGCTTGGGTCTTTGGTTTTGTGTTCTGGGAAGCATGGGGTTAAAGAACTTTGGGCTATCCAGTGAGGGCTGAGGCTTGGTCTGCAGTATCCTGCTTGGATGAGGACCACTGCTGAGTAGAGATCAAGCAGGTTATCTCAAGAGTGGCAGTGTAAGAAAGACAGCAACATGCCTGAACCCAGGTGCTATAAGTGAGGAGACCAAAGACTAGGACAATGTGTTCAAATGTTTTTGTTTAGTTTTGTTTTTGAGAAATAAGACAGGTCTCTTGTATCCCAGGCTAGCATAAAGCTCACTAGACAACTGAGGATGACCTTGAACTTCTGTTTCTCCCACCCATACCTCTCAAGTACTGAGATTACAGGGATGTGCCACCACGCCTAGTTTATGTGGTGCTGGGAATCAAACATGCTAGCTTGTGGGCTTCATGCATGTTAGCACTGTACCAACTGTTGAGGCAGCTGCCAGGTGGAAGATGATTTTGCAAAGCTGAGAAAGGGGGAGAGCTGAATCTTCACATGGAGACCCTTCCCCCTCAGAGCTTGGCTTGCAGTTACCTTCTCTGATCCCAAAGGCCAATTTAGAGGTGTCTGTCTCATATTCTCATCTGACTTGTGTTAGTTACCCCAGCATTCTCTACACAGGTTATGCTTACCTCCTTCTAAGTATCCCCTTAGGGGCTTGGAAGGTGGAGGCACAGACTTGCCCATATCTCCAATACCTGGCACATCAGTAGCTTCTAAGACAGTCTGTCTAGTTACACAAGTCTGAACTTCCTGTTCCCTAGTGCCTCTGGGGAAAAGAAAGTGTTTGATCTCAGTGGTTGGCCTGCAGTTAGCACACTTGTATAGAAAAGGATGTAAAGACATGCCCCACCTGGACTTCAGGTAGAAGCCTGTCCTGTTGGGGGCAGGGTGGTCGCGACATGGGGACACGACATTCACAAAGCAAAAGTATAAATCAGCCTGTAGAGAGGGGCAGGAGCACAGGCTCAGAGGCTGTTGACATTGAGGCTGGGGGACAAAGGTGAGACAGAATTGAAGTTCCGAAGGTGGTTTGGATTTTGGTGGAGATTTGGAGGTGGTTAGGATTTTGAAGGTGAAAAAGAATGATGTCATCAAATGGAGAGGAGCAGAGGTCCTGGGTAGAAGGAGGAGGTGTACCTGCCTTGCACTGGCATCAGCCTCTTACACTGTTCTTGGGGGTTGGGACGAGGCATTGTCTTTCACAATCACTGCAGAATTAGATTTAAAGCTGGGAAGGTCCAGGACTAGGGAAAGGAAAAAACAAGTGAAAGGGGGCTTAGCTTTGTCTATAGGTCTATGTTTTTACAAGCTGAATGTGTGTAGAATGTATATATGTTATTTGTGTAATTAAGAATTGCTTTGTGGGACTGGAGAGATGGCTCAGCAATTAAGAGCACCGGCTGCTCTTATGGAGAGCAAGTTCTCAACTGGTTCAGTTCTCAGCACCTGGTTCAGTTCTCAGCACCCACATGGTAGCTACCAGCCGAACATAACTCCAGTTCCAGGGATCTGACGCCATCTTCTGACCTCCTCAGGCATTGCACAGCATGGGTACATTTACATGGGGGCAATACACTTATACACAAAAAATTAAAAATAAATAATAAATGTTTTTTAAAACTTACTTTGTAATGGTGACTTACACCTGTAATCTCAGTATCCAGAAGGCTGAGGCAGGAAGACTGAGAGTTCTTGGCCAGCCTGGGCTATATGCTGAGACCCTGTCTTTAAAAATAAGAGTCTAGGTGTGGTGGATGCCAGAGGCTGCAGTGGAAAATTGCTGCAAATTTGAAGGCAGCCTGGTCCCAGAGCTCCAGGCCAGCCAGGCTGCAGAAACTATCTCCAAAAACAAAACAAAAGAAAATGGTGGGTGGAGATTTCCTCTCTGGCTTTGCAGGGCCCTTGTCAAGTCAGGCAGCTTGGAACTAGGTGGGTCCCCCTAACTGGTGTGGAAGAAATTTCTCACCTACTGGGTTTCTTTAATGCTTTGTTCTCTGAAGGTCAGAGCTAAATGCAGGGTTCAGTCACACAAATTACAGTTACTAAGGTCCGTTTATTTTCCTAGTGTTTCCCAAGCTTTCCAGTTCTCCTTTTATTATTTAAGAGCCCCAGTTTAGGAGAGGGACATAGCTCAGTGGTAGAGCACTTGCCTAGCATGAAGAAGGCCCTAGGTTCAATGCCCTGTCCTGTGAAAATAACAACTCTCATCTTTATTTTGAATTGTTTTGTTTTTCAGGGGGTTTTTTTGGTTTGGTGGTTTTTTTGTTTGTTTGTTTGTTTGTTTTTTTGAGACAGGGTCTCCCTGTAGCCCCAACTGTCCTGGAACTCACTATGTAGACCAGGCCGGCCTTGAACTCACAGAGATCCGCTTGCCTCTGCCTCCCAAGTGCTGGGACTAAAGGTGTGTGCCACCACGCCCAGCCTTGTTTTTGTTTTTAAGGTGGGTCTTGCTGTGTACATCTGACTGACTTGGTGCTTGCTATGTATGTAATACTGAGCAAGATGCACAGAGGAACACCACATAGTGATGGTTGAGTTAGGAGTCCTTTATTAATAGCCAGTGGTCAGAGAGGGAGGTAATGCCCAAAAGAGCTCTTGACCTTGAGGAGCACCAGAGCAGGGTTTTTTGGTTTTGTTTTTTAATATTTTATTTATTATTTTTATTTTATGTGTATGTGTGTATTGCCTGCATGTATGTGAGTGCATCCCTGTCCTGCAATGCCTTGGAGGTCAGAAGAGGGCTTTGGATTCCCCTGGAACTGGAGTTAAGGACAGTTTATAGCCACCATGTGGGTGCTGGGAATCAAACCCGGGTTCTCTGCAAGAGCAGTCAGTGCTCTTAACCGCTGAGCCATTTCTCCAGCTCCCAGAGCAGGGTTTATAAAGCTTAAAATCATAATTACATCATGCCAGGGGCAAAGCCAATAACCATAGTTACATCCCAGTCACCATAGTTACACCAGACCAGGGCAGGTCAGTTAACAAAGAGGTTTTCAGTTAACAAAAAGTTTTGATTAGGAAAAAACAAGTTTCTCAGAATTGTAGAAACAATGGACTCCATAGAGATGCAGGTATAATAGCTGGGCGGGAGGATGTGCTACCTAGATATGCTACCTGGCTACTTTTAAGTTTCCCAGTATTGTAGAAACAATGTACTTCCCGAAACTACCTGGCTGCAGTGGGAATGGCTTGGCAAAAACACAGGGTAAAGCAAAGGTCAGCTAGAGCAAAATGGAGCTAGTTTTGCCATTTCATTCCCCCCTGGTCTTAGGGTAGATTCAAAACCTTGACTGAATATCCTCAGGTGACAGGGGGCTGTACTGGCCTCTCAGGTATATTAATTTGACAGAGGCTATCTGTTGTTTGATAAGTTTAACAACTAGTTACTTAGGCAAGGCCTAGTCATTGGACCCAGCAGGAGAAGGATGAGGGGTCTAGTTAGGCCTGGAAACAAAGTAGTCAGCTGTGGATTCCAGTCATACCAGCAGTGGAACCAGGAGCTGTTGGCCTCTGTCTCCTTTTGAAAGGGTGGCAGGGGGTAGAGGAGGGAACCTGGAAGATATAGTGACATTAGAATAGACTGTAGCCTGGACTTGTTGGAAAGACTGGAGATACTTTAAGAGAGACTGATCAGTAATTTTTCAGAATAGGGTCCCTTAGTCTAGGTAGTAGGGGAGGTGGCCTTCTGAACATAATCTTACAGGGAGTGAAACCCATCTTATAAGGAGTACCTCTAACCCAGAGGAGGAGGGTCCGGAGCAGGAGACTGGGCCAGTTTTCACCACTCTCTAAGATTAATTTAGCATTATCTGAGCGAATTGATGGAGGCAGCCCAAACGTAGGAATTATTTTATATAGGAGAGGGGAGATCTGAAGGATGACTTTCCTCCGTGCTGCAGTAAGAAAGAAAAGTTCCTCTTACCTCAAGAGAGTTTGTGCCCCAAGCAGGAGATGTCCATCTGGCAAAGTTGAGCTTTCTTCATGGAGACGGGGTACCTCAGGACCTGGAGCAGCTGGAGCAGGTCTCAGGTGTCTTACAGGCAGGTGGCTGGGTCAACAGCAGTTAACAGGAGGTCGTTCACATATTGGGGTAATGTTGAGTCAGGTTGAAAGGCTCTGATGCTTGTCAAGTTCTTTTGAAGGGCTTCTCTGAACAGAGTTGGGTAATTTTGAACCAAGCCCAAATTTAGAGCTCAGGTGTCCTCTGGGGTCAGAGGAACAAAAGGACTCCTTAGGCCAGGCATGATGGCACACGCCTTTAGTCCCAACACTTGGGAGGCAGAGGCAGGTGGATCTCTGGGAGTTCAAGGTCAGCCTGGTCTACATAGCAAGTTCAAATTCAGCTAGGGATACAGGGAGGCCCTGTCTCAAAAACACCCCAAAAAAAAAAAAAAAAGGAAAAGAAAAGGACTCCTTAGACCCCTGAAAAACTTTGGATGGACCTGATTCCCTCTAGAAGAGTCTGGTGAAAAGTGTCCAATGCTTAGGAGCAGTCAGGACATGGGGCTTTTCAGAAAACAGGGGAGTGACTAGATGCAGGGCCCCCATGGCCCTGTCCTGTCCTGTCCTGTCCTGTGGTAGGGGCAGGGAGGAACTCAGCTCTTGGGAGGGACGAGAAGAGAGTGCCCAGTGGGGGTGGGAGACAGATAATGGAGCCCTCATTTCAAAGAAAGGTATGTAATGGGCATCTTTCCAAGGTACCTAGAGGCAGCAACAGAGCAGTTCCTGTGACCATCCCAGCCACAGGTCCTGCAAGCCTTCCCTTGGGGGCCCTTTCGAACTGGGGTTCAGGACAGAAGGCAGATGGGGAGGAGGGCTGGAGTTTGGCAGGATACCTGTACATATTCATAGCATCTCGCTAAGTAACATAGCACTAAGTAATTGGCACTGAGGGAGACACCTTTGGACCCCCTTTCACAGTACAGCTGGGGGTGGTTAGGGGACTTATCTGCCTGCTGTAGACACAGGAAACCTGGCCACATGGAGAAAGGTTATGGGCAGCTGTCTTGGGTTTAGGGCACTGCCAGTACATACAAGAGCCTATACAAAGTCATAACGTCACAGTAACTTTTTTTTTTTTTAAAATCTTTTTGAAACCCAACATTCTTTTTTTTAGGCATGAGACTCACTATTTAGCTGGGGCTGACCTTGAACTTGCAGAGATCTGCCTGCCTCTGCGTTCTGAGTGTTGGAATTAAAGTCTGGTGCCACCATGCCACACCTGGCTCAGCCTCAAATTCTTTTTTTTTTTTTTTTTTTTTTTTGAGACAGGGTCTCCCTGTAACCCCAGCTAGCTTGGAACTCACTATATAGACCAGTCTGGCCTTGAACTCACAGAGATCCACCTGCCTCTGCCTCCTGAGTGCTGGGATTAAAGGCATACACCACCATGCTCGGCTCAGCCTCAAATTCTTACTCTCCCTGCCTCAGCCTCTTGAGTGCTGGGATTACAGGTGTTTGCCACACACCCAGCTGTCTGAACATTTTTTTAAAAAACTGAGTGTGTTTCTTGTAAGTGTGTAAGTGTGCCACATGTGTGCAGTGCCCAAGGAGGCCAGAAGAGGCTGTCAAATCCCCTGGAACTAGAATTATAGGCAATTGTGAGCTGCCATGTAGGTGCTAGGAACAGAACCTGGGTCCTGTGCAAGAGCATCTGGTCTTCTTTCCAGTCTCTGTCTGACTTCTTTTACTTAACATGTTTTCAAAGTTTGTACAAGTTGTAGCAAATAGTAGTACTTCATTATTTTTTTATTGCTGAATATTCCATAGTAGGGATATGACATGTTGCTTTTCCTTTCATTAGCTGATAGAAATTTGAGCAAATCTCTGTAAAAAAAAGTTGTGTATTAAAAAAAAAAATTCCATTAGGTCTGGATAGATGGCTCGACTGTAAAGAGTACTTGCTACTCTTGCAGAGGGCCTGAATTTGGCTCCCAGGACCCACATTATACACCTCACAACTGCCTGTAACTCCAGATTCAGGGGATCTGAGCCCTTTTCTGGTCTCTGCAGGTACCTGCACATGTGGCACACACATACACATATAAACATAAATTTAAAAAAATAAATTCCAGGGCTGGAGGTGTAGCTCAGTGGTACAATACTTGTTTCAGCATGGTTGAGACCCTGGGTTAGTTCCCTAGCACAAAATAAAATAAAAGATTACAAATGAATGCCATAGTTTCATGTTAGTGTGACACACTGCTGATCTTTGAAGCATGTGTTTTCTTCAGTGCAAATGAAAAAAATTGAGATTTCAGTAAGTTGTATACCTTTGAAGTTGAATAGTGGTAAAAATATGTTCTGTTAAAAACCTTGGAGATTTGTCCATCTCATTGTGACACATGCACCATTCACATAACATGTGCATTTGTATGTAAGTATGTAGCATACTAATTACATATGCTGCTTTGCTAATGCAATTATTATTTTCAAATAACAAAACACTGTTGCAAATAACCTTTGTTTTTTGCGGTTTGGGGAGATACAGTACTTGCTTTCTTACTGCCCTGTGATCATTGCTGCTGCCTCCCTGAGATGTGGGGAAACCCCAGGGACCTTGACGCCAGGAAGGAGGGCTCTCTCCTTGCTATATAGGATCAATCCTCTGTGTCCAAAGAGAGATCAAATTGTTCCAGAGGGCATGAGTGCTGTTTTTAGTTCTCCATGCCTCTGAGGAAGCATTTCAAATCATCCCTGTTGCCTTTTATTCTTCAGGTTTTCTCCTCAGCCTTCCCTGGTGTGATGGTTAATGTTAACTGTTAACTGTCAACTTGACAGGATCTAGACTCACCCGGGAGATGGACCTCTAGGCATGCCTGTAGGGGATTATCTTGATTATGTTAATTGACGTGGGGAACCATCTCATTGTGGGCAGAACCATTTCTGGGGCTAGAGATCCAGGACTGTAACATGGAGAAGAACTGAGCACTAGCATGCATGCATTCATCCCTCACTGTTTGCTAATAGTGGATTTGATGTGACCAGCTGCTTCAAGCTCTTGCTGCTTTGACTCTCCTGCCGTGATTGACTGTACGGGAACTGTGAGCTAAAATAAGCCCTTTCTCCCTTTAGCTGCTTTTAAGCTCCCGTAAAATGCTCCAATAAAATCGGAGGATTTTATCACAGCAACAGGAAAAGAAGCTAAGATACCTGAGTAATGCATTAACAGGGTGACACAGCTGGTAAAAAGTGTGGCCTAGGTCAGGCAGGGTGGCAACATTTTAAAATTCTATTTATTCATCTATTGGGTGGCATGTACATGCCATGGCATGTGTGGAGATTAGAGCACAATTTGCAAGTTGATTCTTTTCCTTCCATATGGGCCCCAGGGATTGAACTCAGGTCATCAGGCATGGGGGTAAGCACCTTTACTTGCTGAGCCCTCTCACCAGCTCCTGATAGCAGCTTGTAAGCCCAACTTCTCCGGAAGCAGAGGTAAGAGGATCACCTATTTAAGGCCAGCTTGGAAAACATAGTAATACCCTGTCTCAAAACACAGGATAGGATGGGATTGAATAGATGCATAGGATAATGGAAAAGAGCAGGTACGTTCTGTCTCCTAGTTCATATTCACTTCCTACCTACAGCCTCCTTCTATCTGTCTGGTGCCCTTGGCCCTTAATAAGGCTCACTGCCACTAACCACTCGCTGTGGAGAGCTGAGTCTACACAGGGCTTCACTCATGGCCTCTGAGACCTGGAGAACCTGAAGAGGCAGCCCCTTGGCTATAGGCACCTTGTCTGTCCTTTGCTGTAGTAGCTGCACCTCTGTCCAACACATAGGTACACCAACATGGTGGGTGGCCCATCACTGGCCTTCAATGTGGAGCCTTCATCTAGTCATTTGAGAAACAGAAATCTTCTAGCATTTCTCTCCCAAATATGAAGGTACTTTGCCCAGGTATCTCAAGTGGATGCTAGGGGCTGGAGGTGGTGCTGGGGGCAGGAAGGGGAGGGAATCTGGCTTGAATGTGGTTGGGGTGGTCTCTAACCTGCCTTTCTGCTCCCTATCCAGGGCTGCCCATGTATATGAAGTCCCTGCGCTGGGCCCTGGTGGTCATGGCTGTGTTTCTGGCGGTGTGCACAGTTACCATTGTGGCCCTGGCCTCTACAACAGGTATGGTGTCCCCTGTTCCCACTCTGTGCACTCACAGTACCTTTGAGATCAGAAAGAGATAAAGCATGAAGACACAGGCTTGTTGAGCAAAGGGAAGAGAACTTGACCCCATCCTCCCATTGGTCACAGCTTGTGACCAGACTGGTAATGGAAATACCAATCCCCATCCAGGGAAACTGTACAGTGTGTAGGCTGTGCCTTCCTGGGACTCTGCCCACTCTCCTTCCTACCCCAAGGCTTACCAGCTTCCTACCTCTAGATTCACCTCAGCCAAGGTCATGGCCAGGCTTTGATTTTCATTTTTTAAAATTTTATTTTATGTGTATGAGTGTATTGCCTGCGTATATGTAAGTGCACCCAGGTCATGCAGTGTCTGCAGAGAGCAGAGGAGGGCGTCAGATCCCCTGGAACTGGAGTTAAAGGATTGTTGTTAGCTACCATATGGGTGCTGAGATTCAAACCCAGGTCTTCTGCAAGAACAGCAAGTGTTCTTAACCGCTGAGCCATCTCCCCAGCTCCAGGCTTTGATTTTCTGTGCACATGTGGAGTGCTTTAGACTTTCCCCTTGACTCACAGGATCTCTGTGTTTTCAGGAGCCAGGTGCCAGCCATGCCCACATGGCTAGATGTGGCCTGAGGAGCGCTGCTGCTACTTCTCTGAAGAAACCCAAGACTTGGAGGGCAGCCGGGCATTCTGCTCAGCCCGCCATGCCACACTGCTCCTGCTGAACCACACCCAGGTGACATGAGCTAGCTGGCCAGATCCCAGAATCCTGGCTCTGGAAGGAATCTCTAAGATCTCGTCCTTCACACTGGCAGTCACCATTGCCAAAAGGAATAAAGTGACATGAATGGGGACCAGATGTCAGGTCTCTAAGTATTTCATCCTAAGAGCAAGGCACAGCTGGGATGTTCCCATCCAGGCTTGCTGGGAAAGACCCAGCAATATGAAATTCTTGGTAATTCATATAGAAAATACAGCATGTTTAGCACTGTACAAGTCAGGTATTGCTTTAAGTACTAAGTAACAAGTGTCTCAAAATTCCTCAGTGCCTTGTGACCACAAGCATTTATTTCTTGATGGCCAATCTTTGGGTGATTGTCGATGATTGGTCTTGGCTGCATTGGCTAGGTAGCTCAGCTTCAAGATGCTGATTGGCTGGCGAGGCTGCAAGGTGGGTTTGTGTGTGCCATGCAAGTCTTACTCTTTCCTGAGAGACACTATATAAGAAAAGTGGCAGAAGATCTAGAAGCAAGCCCTATTGCATGCACCACTTAAGGGCACGGCTCCTGTCATCTGTCACTGGTCCTTGGCAGTAACAAGGACAAGGATATGATATGTGTCCCCAGAGGAGTGGGAGGAGCTAATATTTGCTGTGTAGTATCCAATTGGTGGGTTTGAGAGTGGCCAAAAAAACCAGAAACAACCAACCAATAAACTGGATCCAGATGAATAAGCTGGCTTAGTTTTTTCCCCCTAATTAAAACAACAAAAATACTTGTACATACATAGTTTACCACCATAGCTGTTTTAACCATATAATTCCATGGCATCAAATATGTTCACAATGTTGTCCACCTCTCACCAGCATCCATCTCCTGAACTTTTCATCCCCATTAAATATTAACCCCCCCATCACCCCTCCCACCGGTCCCTGGTAACCTATGGTAATCATCATATCTTCTGTCTGAATTTGACCAATCCAAGTACCTTGTGTGCATAGAACCATACAGGATTTGTCTTTGTGTGGCTGGCTTGCTTTCTTTTTCTTTTTTCTTTTTTTCATTTACCATAAATATCTTCAGGTTCATCTCTATCATAAATGTCAGCATTTTCTCTCTCTCTCTCTCTCTCTCTCTCTCTCTCTCTCTCTCTCTCTCTCATGCTGTCTCTCTCTCTCTCATGCTGAGTTTTAAACCCAAGGTCTTGCTCATATCTGGCAAGCACTTTACCACTGAGCTGTATTCACATCCCCTCTTTTTTAGGACTGGATGATATTCCATTGTCAGCATAGGATGTGTTTTGCTTATGACACCCAGGTTGTGTCCATGTCTGAGTTATGAACGATACACTTTTTGGATGTTTCCAAAATAGCTGTATCGTTTACTACATAAACAGGGTGTGGCAACACATTTCTGGAATTCTAGTTAAAAATAAGAAGAGGATGCTGCGCATGGTGGCGCACACCTTTAGTCCCAGCACTCAGGAGGCAGAGGTAGGCAGATCTCTGTGAGTTCAAGGCCAGCCTGGTCTACATAGTTCCAGGATAGCTAGGGCTACAGGAAAAAAAAAAAAAAGAAGAGGAGACTGGGTGTGGTGGCGCACGCCTTTAATCCCAGCACTGGGAAGGCAGAGGCAGGTGGATCTCTGAGTTCAAGGTCAGCCTGGATATAGTGAGTTCTAGACCAGCTGGGGCTACAGGGAGACCCTGTCTCAAAAAGACCAAAAAAAAAAAACAAATAGGAGGAGGAAGAGAGACCCTGTGCTAGATCTGTCATGATAAATAAAAATAGAAATAGCTCTGTTCTAGAAAGGGGGTTAGCTTCACCTCACTGTAGTGAAATAGGCCGCTAAATTTTTTGTGCAGGATATGTGTGTTCAAGTATGTGCAGGTGCACATATGGATGCACATCCACATGTATGCTGTGTGTGGAGGCCATAAGTCAACCTGGGGAGGGAGCTGTCCATCTTGTTTTTTTGAAACAGGATCTTACCTTGGGACCTGGGGCTCACTAGTTTGGCTGGCCAGCAAGCCCCTGACACCTACCTGTCTTCACCTCCCCAGTGCTGAGATTACAGGCACATTACACCTCCCGCTCCCCCCAAGCCTAGCCCATGGGTGCTAGGGATCAAACTCAGGTTCTTATGTTTGCACAGCAAGCACTTTAACCTCCTGAGCCATCTCCTCAGCCCACAACTAACTTAATAAGGAAAAAATGTTCACTTAGCATCAGCTCAGTTCTGGTAAGGGCAGCAGATAGTGGCACATCATGGCAGGGACTCCTGTAGCAGTGAGGGGTTACTCACTACCAGGAAGCAGAGACAAGGAGAGAGAGACCAGAGTCCCTTTCCTTTAAGGGCACACTCCCAGGGACCTGAGGATGTTCTACATAACCTGTACCTGGAAGGTCCACAGCACCACTCTGGGGACCAAGGCCTTTACATGTGGGCCTTTGGGTGCACTCATCTAAACCACAGCAGGGAGAAAGGAGTCACTGACCTGTCCCACTGCCCTTCTGGAGGGTCTTCTACCTTTCAGGCGTGTGAGGTTGCTCGCTCCTCCACACTTGTGCTCTTAGGGAGTCTGCCTTTCAGTTTTGTTTTTTCTAATTTTTCTTTAAATTTTTATAGATGAGTGAGACTCAGTTTGCATTTCTTTTGTTAATAAATTAGACTGAATGTTTCTCATTCTTTTTTGCTGTGCTGGGGATTGAACTTAGGACCTCACACATGCTAGGCAAGTGCTTTACCACTGAACTATGTGCCTAGTCTGCTGCTTCTCGTTCCTTTTTGGATATGTTCTTGGAGTTGTTCATTCATACCCTGTCATCTTCCTAGGGTATTATGTAGGGACCATGCTTATGTCCTTAGGCATAGCTGTATGGAATCTCCACTCTAGATAGCCTGCAGAGCCCTAGGTCTTCTGCTGGCAACCAGGTGGAGCCGAAGGGGAAAGTGGGGCCGGACAAGATCAGAGCTCACAGCTCCTGGGAGGCCTTAGGTCTCCTGCTCCAGTGATCTGTCAGTTCTGGAGGCTGAAAATCGAAGACCTGGGTATCGGTAGCTTTGGTTTTTCTGAAGCCTTGATCAAATTCTTTGATTTACAGGTGGCTTGCTGTGTCCTCATTTGATGGTCCCTCTGTAATCCCAAATCCCCAGGGTCTGTGTGCCTCTCCATTTCTTCCTCATAAGGACTCCTCTTACAAGTAGTCAGACTGGACTGGAGCCACCTGAAGAGCCTCATTCTAATTTATCACTTCTCTCAAAGTGAGACTCCATGCACAGTGCTGTTGTAAGCTTAAGCTGCAGCACATAAACTGTAGAGGACATAATTCATCCATCTGGAATCTGCATATCTCAGACTGATATGCATAGTATTCTATTCATCTCATTGTTTAATGAGTTCAAAAAGAACAAGTAACATGTAAGGTCCAGACAGACCACCAACTTTTTTCCATTTCATTGATGACAAATTTTGTTTTGTATTGTTCTCTGAGAGGTCTAGCTGTGTAGCTCAGGCTGGCCTGGAATGAGTGATTGTCCTGCTTCAGCCTCCAAGTGCTAGGATTACAGGTCTGTGCCACCATACCCAGCTTCAACGAAGAATCTAGAAGCAGAGAAAAGTCAAGAAACTTGCCCAGATTACAGAATGTTGGAGAGTATATCTGCTTCAGGTGGCCTGGCTCAGATGCCACCCCTTACCCCATCTCTAATGATACATTGGGTCATAACCAGCATCAGCCTGACCCTCTCCTAGCTCCCATGGCAGACTCAGGAAAAGCTGGCTTGTGTTTCCTCATTGAGTTCAGGTAAATATAGCCAGTGGCAAGATTTTACAGTGAACAGGGGTTATTCTCTAATCAGGAGTGTTACTTTTTTTTTTTTCGTCTTTTTGAGACAGGGTCTTCCTGTAGCCCCAGCTGTCTCAGAACTCACTATGTAGACCAGGCTGGCCTTGAACTCACAGAGATATACCTGCCTCTGCCTCCCAAGTGCTGGGATTAAAGGCCTGTGCCACTACACCTAGCTTATTATTTTTATTTTATGTGTGTGCATGTATTGCCTGGAGGTAAGTGTACCCGTGTCGTGCAGTGCCTGAGGAGACAGAAGAGGATGCCAGATACCCTGGAACTGGAGTTATGGACAGTTGTTAGCTGCCATGTGGGTGCTGGGATTCGAACCAGGGTCTTCTGCAAGAACAGCCAGTGTTCTTAACCGCTGAGCCATCTCTCCAGCCCCAGGACTGTTATTTTTTTAAAAAAATAGAACATAGGGGCTAGAGAGATGGCTCAGTGATTAAGAACACTGGTTGTTCTTGCAGAAGACCCTGGTTCGAATCCCAGCACCCACATGGCAGCTAACAACTGTCCATAACAACTGTCTGTAACTCCAGTTCCAGGGGATCTGATAGCCTCTTCTGTCCTCCGAGGGCATTGCACGACACGGGTGCACTTACCAGCATGCGGGCAATACGTGCATACACATTAAATAAAAATAATAAAAATATTTTTTTAAAAAGAACATAGCTGTGATGGAGCACGCTTCTGTCTCTGCTTCTTGCATGCTAAGATCACAGGCAGGCTGCCATACACACCTAGCTTTTAAGTGACTTCCGGGGATCTCAACTCTGGTCCTGTCCTCATGTTTGCACAGCAAGCACTTACTTGGCCAGCTGAACCATCTCCCTCGCCCCTCAAACTTAGAAGATCTTAATATCATAAATACGTGCAAGAGGAGGGACGGGATGCATCTCAGTGGAGCACATGCTTAGCATGCATGAGGCTCTGGGTTCAGTTCTTAGCACTGCACTTCTAAAGTTAGAACTTGAGTCAAAACATTCTGGGGAGAGAAATGACCCATCCAGCTTGGTTGCATCGCAAAATGGACAGTGTGGACATGGTGGGCCCAGAGGTGGGTCCCAAGAAAGTGTCAGGAGCTAGTGAGGATTTGCCAGTTCAGCATTATTCTTCCTGAAACAGCCATTGAATGCTGCAGCTGCCACCAGAAAACTGGGCCCCTGTCTTCCAGCCACCCAGCAGACACAGTCAACCCACTTAGACCTTGGTAGAACAATTCTGTTTCCAGGGGGAGATGAGTTTAACTATCCACTTTAGAAACAACTTGAGATGAATTGTTTATAAAAGCTAGCTCAAGTAAATATGTAGAAAACGCCTCGCCAAGTCAGAAACTCCTCTGTTGAAAGATGGAGCCAAGATTCAGAATCTAGGCCCTTAACATCTAGAATTTTCTGGGTTCTGGACAAGGTTCCAGGAAGTTCAGCAGGTATGGCATGGGGAGCGGGAAGAATATACAAGTGGGGAGCACAAACCTCAAGGATACCTGGGTGTCAGGGTTCCCACAGCTATAGTGTCAACACTGGTCATCTTGCCAGAACCCTCATGCCTAGAGGGAATAAAAGGCAAGATGCACCCCTATAATGCTAGCACTCAGAAACAGGCAGGATTGCCATGAGTTCAAAGCCAGCCTGGCTGCAGGGTGAAACCCAACCTATATACCCTCCTGGGCCTTGTATCTGCAGAAGCCCAGAGGTTCACCTATTTTGGACTTGAAGCATGCCTTATGCCGCATCCATGGGGCACCTGCAGCTAGTCAATAATTGCCTTTGATTGGAAGAACCCCACCACTGCTGGAAAGAGCAATTAACCTGGGCTCGATTGCCCCAAGGATCAAAAACTTCACCACGATATTTGGGTAAACCTCAGCAGATGACCCTGCCCGTTTCCCAGGTGCAGAAGTGGGAATGCACACCTCTGCAGTGTGTGGATGACACTCCTGGCAAGTACAATCCCAGACAATGGCAAGCTGGGAACAGAGGCCTGCCTGGACCTGCTCCACAGGCTGGCTGTACGACTTCCCTCAAAAGGCTGAGATCAGAGCCATTTGTTGTGGTGCACACCTTTAGTCCCAGCACTTGGGAGGCAGAGGCAGGCAGAGCTCTGTGAGATCAAGGCCAGCCTAGTCTACATAGCGAGTTCCAGGCCAGGAGGGGCTACAGGGAGCCCCTTTTTCAACAACAACCAAAAAATTCAGGCTCAGATCTGCCAAAAGAAAGTAAAATACCTAGGATTTCAGATCTCAAAAGGACATCAGGCCTTGGGACCGGAACAGAAAAAGGCAACCTGGGCCCTCCCCACTCCAAAGACTGGAAGACAAACTTGAGAGTTCCTGGGGGCTGCCAGCTTCTGTCACATCTAGATTCCAAACTACTTACAGTCGAACTCCTCTATGAAGCCACAAAAAAGGGGAAAAGAAACCCTTCCATTGGGGCCACAACAGGAGGCCTTTTTTCTCAGAGAGGCCTTGATGGAAGCACTGGCTGCGGGAGTGGGACTCTCGAAAAACCTGAGAGTTTCATTTGTTCTTGAAAAGAGAAGACTAGCCCTGGGAGTTCTAACTCAGAACATGGGGCTCTGGCAGCAACTTGTGGCCCACCTGTCTCAACTAGACACAGTGGCAACAAGATGGCTGCACTACCCACAAGCTCTAGAGGTTGTGACTTTCCTGACTGAAGAAGCTGACTATAAGACAATCTCTAAATCACAAGGTCCTACATGCCGCAACCATCAAGGGTGCTGTTGGCTCACCAACCCATCCATGTATGAGCCAGTACCAGAGTCTCCTTTGTGAGAATGCTCGAATTCTCTCAGAGACTCTCAGAACCCTGAACCCAGCCATTTTCCTGCCTGCTGAACAGCCCCCGCCCCAACCCAGACCATGACTCCATTGAGACCACGGATGAAATATATTCAAATCACCTTGACCTCATTGACCAGCCCATATCCTCCCCTGATTGGACACTGACGACAGCAGTTTTCTGCTAGATGGAAAGTATCTGGCAGGATGTGTGGTGGTGACAGACTGACATAGTAGAGGCAGGGGCCCTTCCTTATCAGGCAGAACTGTTGGCCCTAATCAAGACCTTGGAATTGAGCAAGGGACAGAGGATAAATGTCTATACAGACTCAGTCTAGAAGATATTGAAATAAATGAGGTCCCTTAGATGAATTCAAAGGACATCAAAGGGGGGAATAATATGGAAAAATCCAACATGAATGAATCCCATTTATGAAAAGGAAAAGCTATTCTAAGAGCTGCCTCACCAATGTAGTCCTAGCCTGAGGCAGGACGAATGTCTCCTCTGACTAAATAGCTGATGCATCCTGTTTCTGCTTCTGTAAAATATGCTTATCACTAAGGAATTTCACCCATGCAGTCTCCAGTCATATAGACCTGGATCCCCCCTGGGCCTTCCCTCTGTGTCTGGCTCTTGGTCTGTAGTCATATAGGTTAAAATGAAAACCTGCTCTTAATACCCATTGGGTATAAATACTGTGAAGAAGCAAAGCTTGGGGCTCAAGGTTTTCAAGAGTCTGCCAGCATAAATGCCCTGGAACTCACTATGTAGACCAGGCTGGCCTTGAACTCACAGAAATCCGCCTGCCTCTGCCTCCCAAGTGCTGGGATTAAAGGCATGGGCCACCACGCCTGGCTTCTTTTCTTTTTTTAAAATAACTGAAGCTAGGCATGGAGGCACACGCCTTTAGTCCCAGCACTCAGGAGGCAGAGGCAGGTGGATCTCTGTGAGTTCAAGGCCTGCTGGGGCTACAGGGAGACCCTGTCTCCAAAAAGACCAAAAAATAAAGTAACCCACTGAGGGGCTAGAGAGATGGCTCAGTGCTTAAGAGCACTGGCTGCTCTTGTAGAAGACCCAGGTTCAATTGCCAGCACCCACATGGTAGCTAACAACCATCTGTAACTCCAGTTCCAGGGGATCTGACACCTTCTTCTGACCTTCATGGGCATTGCATACATGGGTGCACCTACTTACATGCAGGGAATATACTCATACACATAAAAATGACAAATACAATATTTAATGACCCATTGAATTCAGTTAGTGCTGCCAGGATTCACATGAGTGTGCGGCCATACATTGGGGCATAGACAGACTACCAGTGCTCTCCCACACCCCCACAATGACTTTCACTTCCCCAGCTGCCAATAGTTTTTCAGCTCAGAGTGAGGCCTCAGTAGCCCCTCCCCTATTCCTGCTGAAGTTTTGACTGGAATGTTCTTGTGCAGGTAACCACAGTGCTGTGAATTCTAAAGTACAACAGCCATGTCATGTCCAGTTTACAGCACACCTCCCCTTTCTCCAGCTTTTCCATTCTTTCCTTCCCCTCTTCCATAATGTTTCCTGAGTCTTTGGCAGGGAAGGAGAGCAGAGGTTGATATAAATGTCCCATTTATGGATAAACCCTCGCCAGCCACTTAGTCTTAAAACTTTGACAAGTTATGAGTCTGAATCAACCACTGCAAAAAGAAGTTTCACTGCCCAAGGTTGAGAGCAGCACTTATCTATGGACAAAAACATACATGTTTAGAAATCAGTTTGATAACATGACCGTTTAACAAAATAACAATGGTAAGTCTCTCCCTAAGGCCCATGACCTCCCCAGCCATGGGCTTTTACCCAGGTTTACAGTACCGGGCATAAATTCCTTTCTGTGAAGCAGGCCTCAAATCTAATCAGAAAGCAGTTAGTTACTCTATAGTAGCCATGCCTCCATTGCAACAGTGGGCATATCATGCCTGACAGATCAGTATTGTAGTGTGCAGGGTCCAGTGCTGGGTAAGACTGTTGATGTCTTTTCTCCCCCAGTGGCCTGCAAAGCACTTCCTAGAGGCTAGCCAGCAAGATGTTTTCTGGTGAGTTCCAGAGTGATTCTCTGTGTCCTACAATGAAATTATGTGATGTCTTCATCAGTAGGGTCTTATCATCTAGTTATGGTGGGCAACCAAAAGCAATGTCAATAGCCTGTGTTGCTAGGGAGAGAGGGCCTTCCTGACTAATAATTCATAGGGAGATCTCTCAATCCTACACTGAGATTTTTGTTTAATAACCTGTGTCTTCTAGGAGCAACATTGTGTACCCATGCAGGTACCTCTGCTCAAACTCCTTTTTAAAATTATTTATTTATTTAGTGGGGGAGGGGGCATATGTGCCACTGTGTGCATATGAAGAGTAAAGGACAACTCCCCTCTGCTTTAACATCACATGTATTCTCCTACTTCCTCATTAAAGCCTCTTCCCTTCCCTCCTCTCATGGGTGCTTTCTGGCTTTCTGGCCTCTACTAACACTCTTAAGTTAAAAATACAAATCTAGCGACTGGAGAGATGGCTCAGCGTTTAAGAGCACTGACTGCTCTTGCAGAGGACCCAGGTTCGATTTCCAGCACCCACATGGCAGCTACAAACTGTCCTTAACTCCAGTTCCAGGGGAGTCCAAAGCCCTCTTCTTATTGCCGCAGCATTGCATGACACAGATTCACTCACATATATGCAGGCAATACACTCATACAATAAAACAAAAATAATAAATAAAACATTTTTAAAAATAAAAATCTGTCAGGCGTGGTGGCACACGCCTGTAGTCCCAGCCCTTGGTAGGCAGAGGCAGGCAGATCTCTGTGAGTTCCAGGCCAGCCTGGTCTACATAGTGAATTCCAGGACAGCTGGGGCTTAGGTAAAACATTCATACACATAAAATAAAAATAAGCCGTGTGTGGTGGTTGCACGCCTTTAGTCCCAGCAGTTGGGAGGCAGAGGCAGGTGGATCCCTCTGAGTTCGAGGCCAGTCTGGTACGAGACCAGCCTGGTCTACACAGTGAGTACCAGGCCAGCTGGGGCTACAGGGAAACATATATAAAGAATTCAGGGCTGGAGAGATGGCTCAGTGGTTAAGAACACTGGTTGTTCTTGCAGAAGACCTGGGTTTGAATCCCAGCACCCACATGGCAGCTAACAACTGTCCATAACTCCAGTTCCAGGGGATCCAACAGCCTCTTCTGTCCTCCGTGGGCATTGCATAACATGGATGCATTTACCTACATGCAGGCATAACACTCATACACATAAAAAATAATAAAATATTTTTTTAGAAAAAGAATTCAGAGCTGGGATTCACATATGAGAAAGACCATACTATACTGGGTTTGGTCTTTCTTGGCCTGGGCTATCTCATTTACTACAATATTTTCCAGTTCCATCTGTTTTCCCACAAATTACATTTTTTTTTACAGCTGAATGAAATTCTATTGTATATATGTATCACATTTTCTTTTTTGTTTGTTTGTTTTTTTTTAGGCAGGGTCTCACTCTGTAGCCTGGCCTGCCTGCTCACTTTGTAGACCAAGCTGGCTTCAAATTCACAGAGATCTGCCTGCCTCTGCCTCCCGAGTGCTGACCGTACCACATTTTCATTACCCATTCATCAGTTGAATCTTGGCTGATTCCATTTCCTAGCTGTTGTGACTAGAGCAGCGAAGAACATGGATGTGAAAGTATCTCTGAATTAGATATGGAATCTTCTGGGAATATACCCAGGAGTGGTCCCATTTGTCAATTATTTCTTGAGTGAAGAGTACTGTTTGGAAAGGACTTATGGTCTATGGTGTATCTTTAAGTGCTCTCCCTGTCTCTTCCTCTATCAGTTTCAGAGTGTCTCATCTTATGTTGAGGTCCATGATCCATTTGGAGTTGATATTTGTTCAGGGTGAGAGATAAGGATCTAGTTTCATTTTTTTACATGTAGACACCTAGTTTTCCCAGCACTATGTGTTGAAAATGCTGTCTTCTTTGTTGTTAATTTGGGGCTTCTTTAAAAAAATCAGGGTGTATAGCCTGTATCTGGGTATTCTAGTCTCTTGAACCTAAGTGTCTGTTTTTGTGAAAGTCACATGCTGTTTTTATTACTATGGATCTATAGTATAATTTGAAATCTAATACGGTAATCTGTCTAGCAGTATTCTTTTTGCTCAGGATTTCTTTGGCTGTCTCGGGCCTTTTGTGCTTCCATATGAATTTTAAGAATTTTTTTTTCTATTTCCACGAAGAATGCCACTGGGATTTTTATTGGGATTACATTGAATCTACAGATTGCTTTTGGTTGGATAACCATTTTCACATACCGAGTCTTCCAGTCCATGAGCATGGGCTATCTTTCCATGTTCTAGTGTCTTCCTCAATTTGTTTCTTTCTTCAGTACTTAAAAATTTTAATTACTTTATTTTTATTTTATATGTGTGTGTTTTGTCTGCATGTATGTAAGTGCACCGTGCATGTGCAATGCCTGGAGAGGCCAGAAAAGGGCATCAGAGCTCCTAGAACTGATGCGGGGGGGTGCAGGGTCTCCTTGTAGCCCCAGCTGACTTGGAACTTGCTATGTAGACCAGACTGTCCTCAATCTCACATAGCTCTTCCTGCCTCTGCTTTGGTTTTTTCTTTTCTTTCTTTTTTTTTTTTGGTCTTTTTGAGACAGGATCTCCCTTAGCCCCAGCTGGCCCTGAACTCACTATGTAGACCAGGCTGGCCTCAAACTCACAGAGATCTGCCTGCCCGTGCCTCCCAAGTGCTGGTATTAAAGGCATGTGCCACCATGCCCAGTTACTCCAAGTTTTTTTAAGGTTATCTGAATGACATTGTTCCCCTTGTTTCTTTCTCAGTATGTTTTCCGTTGTTATATAGGAAGGCTTTTGATTTTTGTGTTGATTTTGTATCCAGCTACTTTGCTGAAAGTGTTTATCAGTTCTCAGAGTTTTCTGGTTGAATCTTTAGGTCTCAGGTGTACAATAATATCACCTGCAAATAGAGACGCTCTCCCTTCTTCCCTTTCTATGTGTAACTGTTGGTTTCTCTTGTCTGACTGCTCTACTAGGACTTCCGGTACTCTAGTGAATGAAAGTAGAGAAAGTTAGATGCCTTGTGGTGTTGCCTACTGTAGTGGAAATGCTTTGAGTTTTCCTCATTTAATGTCATTTTAGCTATAGTTTTGCCATATGTAGGCTTATTGTGCTGTTTCTTCTATTTCAAGTTTCCTCATGACTTTTAACATGAAGGGATGTTGGATTTTGTCAAAAGCCTTTTCTGCTTCTATCAAGGTGACCATGTGATTTCTGTCCTTGAGACCATTTTATGTAATTTATTCATTTATTGATTTACATATATTCTCTGCATCTTTGGAATAAAGCCAACTTGATGATGGTGAATGGCCTTTTTGATGTGCTCTTGAATTTGCTCTTGCAAGTATTTTGTTGAGAATTTTTGTGTCTGTGTTCATTAAGGAGACTGGTCAGTGATTTTTCTTTTTGTAGCTTCTTTGTCTAGCTTTAGTAACAGAATAATGCTAGCTTTGTAAAAAGAGTTTTGGAAATATTCCTTTTTCTGTTTTATAGAATACTTTGAGAAGCATCGGTGTTAGTTTTTCTTTGATGATCTGGTAAAATTCACCAGTGAAGGGCCTGGACTTTTATTAGCTGGGAGATTTTAAATTACTGCTTCAATATTACTGTTTTTTTATAGGTCTACTTAAACTATTTATCTCATCTTGGTTTGATTTTGGCAGATCATATGCACCTAGAAATCCATTCATTTCTTTTAGATTTTTCAACCTTTTAATATATATTTTTAGGTAAAACCTAATGATTTTCTGAATTACATTAGTATCCATTGTAATAACTCCCTTTTCATCTCCAATTTTATTAATTTTGGTCTTCTGTCTCTTTCTTTTGGTTAGTTTGACTAAGAGTTTGTCCATCTTGTTCATCATTTCAAACAACCAAACCTGGGTCCTCTGCAAGAGCAGCCAGTTCTCTTAATCACTGAGCCATCTCTCCAGACCCTGACTTGTTCTTGTTTTTGAACACCCATACACAGACACACTTTTGTTTGTTTGTTTGCTTTTTGGGACAGTTTTCCCATACCCACAGCTGGACTGGAACTCCCTATGTGGACCAGGCTGGCCTCAATCTCACAGAGAGCTGCTTGCCTTTGCCTTCCAAGAGTTGGAATTAAAGGCATGTGCTACATATCTGCCTTAAGGGTATTTTTTTAAGATTTATTTTTATTTTATGTGTATGTTTGTGTGCCTGAGTATGTATATATGTGCACCATGTACATGTAGTGTCCACAGTGGCTAGAAGAAGGTATCAGATTAAACCTGGAACAGGCATTAATCACCAAATGTGGGCACTAGGAACTGAATCCAGGTCCCCTACAAAAATAGCAAGTGCTCTTAACCACTGAGCTCACAAGTGTATTTTTTAAAAGCCAGTCATTCCCTTTATTCCCCCCAGACAGAGCCAGGTGTGGTGGCATATGCCTTTAATCCCAGCACTTGGGAGGCAGAGGCAGGTGGATCTCTGTGAATTTAAGGTCAGCCTAGTCTACATAATAAGTTCCAGGCAGCTGGGGCAATAGTGAGAACCTGTCTCAAAAAGACAATAATAATAATAATAAGATGATAATGATGATGATTATGAGTAAGGCAGTATACTTAATCCCAGAACTCAGAAGGTGGAGACGGGGGGTTCAAGAACAGCCTGAGCTACATGAGACCCCCATCTCAAATAAGAAGAAGAAGAAGAAGAGGAAGAGGAAGAAGAGGAAGAGGAGAAAGAAGAAGAAGAAGAAGAATAATCAAGGACAAGCATTTAGAGGGCAGATTCCTCTTTGATAGCTCTAACATAATTCCTTTTTTTTTTTTTTTGGTCTTTTTGAGACAGGGTCTCCCTGTAGCCCCAGCTGGCCTGGAACTCACTATGAAGACAAGGCTGGCCTTGAACTCACAGAGATCTGCTTGCCTCTGCCTCTCAAATGCTGGGACTGAAGGCATGAACCACCACACCCAACTCAAAATTCTCATTCTAAAGGAGAGGAATAGATTAGCTAGGAAAGATTAGGCCAAAGCAAGATTGAAATCTGTTGCAGGTTTCCTCACAGGTCCAGCCCATGAAGGACTGCAGGGAACGAGAGTTCTGGCCGAGGTGGGGGTGAGAGGCACAGAGTCAACACACAGACCGGGAGTCGGGTGAGAGCAGGCACTAGGCGAGGTGCTGCAGACTCATTTATTGCTGGGAAGTGCAAGCTTTATATACCTCTCCCCCTACCCCCAGTGTCCCATAAGTTAGTGTGTCGCTTCCTGATAGATCCCCTCATCCGGGCAGATTGTAGGTTGGCTATTTTGCAGAAGTGCAGGCTGCACTCTCAAAGCAGAAGCTGTGTTCTCTTAGTGCAGCCTGTGCTTAAGCCTGGCACTTCCTCTCCTATAGAAATCCAGTGGAGCAAACTTTAAATTCTGTAGTTACATGTCCTGCATCCAAGGCACACAGTAGCAGCATGTGAGATCCAACTGGCCTGGGCAGTCCCACTGCTGTGGCCCTGCCACCTGGAACATACATGGCTTCTCTCTTGGGTTTATTTCACAAGATTCTTAAAGCTTCCCTCAGCAGATGACTAAATTCACAGCACCTCCAACATGCCAGAGTCTCCACCACAGCTTGGCCTTCACTTTCATGGCTTCAAACACTGGCCTCTCAGGGGCTCCCTGCAGGTAGTTTGGCTTCATAGGCTTTCCTTTAAAATCTTGGTGCATGGCTAGGGAGATGGCTCCTCAGATAAAACCGCTAAGCATACACGCCTGATAAACCTGAGTTTGATACCCAGAACTCACATAAAAACCTGAATGAATGAGGCCAGGAGTAAGCCCCACAGCAGCAGAAACAAAAGAGACCTGCCTCAACAAGGTGGAAGGTAAGAACCAACTCCTGAAAATTGTCCTCTGACCTCCACATGTTCACTGTGGCATGCACATGCACACACACACACACACACACACACACGCCTGCATTCATACATATACACACAAAAATTAGTTAGCCAGTTAATTTTTTTAAATCTTGGTATAAGTTTCCATGGCTCTGTAACTCTTGCATTCTGCATGTGTGCAAAGCCAGTGCCATAATAGACAGTGTCAAGCTCTGCTACCAGCTTGAGAAGTATCTGGGCTCCCAGGGATCAGGGCTGCCACAGCTGCTGAGTTTCTACATGGCTGAACCTGAGAAATAGCACCCTAGGGCTGGAGAGATGGCTCAGTAGTTAAGAGCAGTGGCTGCTCTTGCAGAGGAGCTGAATTTGGTTCCCAGAACCCACATGGCAGCTAACAACTGACTGTAACTCCAGTTCCAGGGGATCCAATGCTCTCTTCTAACCTCTGCAGGCATTGCATTCGTGGATGTATGTGGTGCATTCACATACATGCAGGCAAAATACACATACACATAAAACAAAAATAAATTTTAAAAAAGATTAAAAGGGGCTGGAGAGATGGCTCAGTGGTTAAGAACACTGCCTGTTCTTGCGGAAGACTTGGGTCCGAATCCCAGCTCCCATATGCCAGCTAACAACTGTCCATAACTCCAGTTCTAGGGGGCCCAACAGCCTCTTCTGTCCTCTGCGGGCATTGCACAACACGGGTGCACTTACCTACATGCAACACACTCATATACATAAAATGAAAATTAAAAAAAAAATTTTTTAAAGATTAAAAAAAAAAAGACGAGCAACTGCCCTTTTTTTTTTTTTTTTTGGTCTTTTTGAGATAGGGTCTCCCTGTAGGCACAGCTGGCCTGGATTCACTATGGAGACCCGCTGGTCTCAAACTCACAGAGATCTGCCTGCCTCTGCTTCCAAAGTGCTGGGATTAAAGGCATGTGCCACCATGCCTGGCCACTAGCTCTCACTTTTAGAAAGGAAAGTCAGATGGGTTTTCAGTTTTATACCCTCGGACATTCGGTGGGTTGGATATAACCCTTTCCTATTGTTGGAGTGTAATACTGACCCAGTGCGAATTCCATCAGTTTCTCTTTAACAGTGCTGGGTTCTTTAGCAGTTACGGCCTCTTTGTTCACACGACTTCATCTGCAACCTCAAGAGCAATTATGCATCCAAACTATGTTTTTCATACTTTTCTACACTGATTTTTGCTCCTGATTTGTTGCGGGTTCTCCTCAGGCCAGCTGTGAAGACCCTGACCTGGATTGGGTCCCCTGCCAATTGGGGGTGGGGCAAGAGGCACAGAGTCAACACACAGACCCCAGGAGTTGGGTAGAAGCAAGCACTAGGCAAGGTGCTGCAGGCTCTTTAATGCAGGAGGGGGCAGGCTTTATATTTCCCTTTTCTCTGCCCCCAAGTCCCTTTAGTCAGCATATTGTTTTCTGATTGGTCTGTACCACGCAGTCTGTCAGCAGTCACTGGGCTTGCACGCAGGGTATGGAGGTGTGGGCTCCTTTTGGTGGGCTATTTGCTGACCAAGAAGGTGAATCCTCGCTGAATCCCAGGGCTCTGAGTCTGTGCCATCTTTGGAGGCCTCCTGCTACGCTGATTCTTGTTGTAAACTTGACTAAAAGTAGACAGAAATAACCATGCCACAGCCTGAATAAGATGCTGGGCTGAATTCCTTACACCAGATTAATTGGTTCATTGATCCAGAGGTTCTTTCACCCTGGGTACTGGCTGCAATCCTAGGGTGGCCCAAAGTCCAAAGTGGCCTCACTCAGCTAGCCATTTGGGACTGACTCAAAGGTGGGGGTCTTGTGCTCTCATGCATGTCCCTCTCAGTGCTGTTGCTTGGGCCTCCTCATGGCATGGCAGCTCCAGAGAGTATTCCTAAAGGAGTGAGCCTGAGCTAGATCTCTCAGAAGTTTCCCAATGTGCCATAATGCATTAACCTTACCATGTCACAAGGCCTGGCAGAAGTTCCCAGTGGAAGAACAAACTCTATCTCTTTAAGAATTTTTGGGTCTATCTATCCACCATCCATTGTTTTAAAGTTGGAGATAACTTTGACTTGCTTTTTTTGTTTGCTTGTTATTTGTTTGGGGATAGGATTGGAACCCAGGGTGTCATGCCTTCTAGGAATTAATTGACTTGCTTTATATCAGAAAGATATTTCCTCAGCCAAAGTGTGTAGTATTTTCTGAGTCCTGGCCTGTCATTGTGCTATCTACCTTAACTCTATCCACTTGCCTTCTCAAGCCAACACTGGTTGAAGACAAATATTTATGGAGTTAAAAACAATATGAAACACATCAGTTTTTAAAATTGGTTGTAGTTCATAATAAAAAAATTTTTTGATTTGTGGGACTTCTGAATCCAGCAAGATAACTATTATTGTATTGTTTTGCTCATAAGAAAGAGAAATCTCAGGCCAGGCATGGTGGTGCACACCTTTAATCCCAGCACCGGGAGGCAGAAGCAGGTGGATCTCTGTGAGTTCAAGGCCAGCCTGGTCTACATAGTGAGTTCCAGGACAGCTGGGGCTACAGGCAAATCTCTAAAATATAAGCTGCATACTTTGCTAGAAAACAGAATGTCCTCATTAGTTAGGAAAATAAAGACATCAATTCTGGAGACTGGAGCGATGGCTCAGCGGTTAAGAACACTGGCTGTTCTTGCAGAAGACCTGGGTTTGAATCCCAGAACCCACATGGCAGCTAACAACTGTCCATGACTCGGGGTCCAGGGGATCCAACGGCCTCTTCTGTTCTTCTTGGGCATTGCACGACACAGGTGCACTTGCCTACATGCAGGCAATACACGCATACACATAAAATAAAAATGATAAATAAAAATATTTTTAAGCTGGGCATGGTGGTGCATGCCTTTAATCCTAGCACTTGGGAAGCAGAGACAGATAGATACATGTGAGTTCAAGGCCAGGCTGACTGAAATAACAGTCAATTTATCAGAAACCATAGGAATCAGAGGCAATGAGATGGACTATCATCAAATGCAGAAAGGAAAGGTTCTAAAGACATCAACTCTGGGCCTATTGAGATGGCTTGCTGTACACGCATGAAGAAATGAGTTTGGCTCTCCAGCACCCACACAAAAAGCCTGGCATGTTTTCAAGCACCTACAATCCTAGTCCTTGGGGGTGGTGATGGGAGGATCTCTAGGGCTCTGTCTGGCCAGCCTAGTCAGAAACCAGCAAACTCCAGGTTCAGTGAGAGACCCTTTTCGAAGACAATAAGGTGGAGAGTGATAGCGGTCATGTGCACATACATGCATACATGTCCCCCCCACCCCACCCAGAGATACTGATTGTGTTTATGATTTGTTAACATTGTCTCAAGGATAAAAGCTAATAGGAAGTGGAGAGAACTTTGAGTAGCATATGGAAAGCAAGAGGTAAAGTCACCTTTACTTGTAGACAATGATCTGTAAAAATTCATTGACTATCAGTAAATGAACACAGGCAGTAAGTCAGGGAATGAGGTCCTACACTGATAAACAGAAATCATGCTGCTTCACCCCGCCTGCTGTGTAGCATCTTCTTGAATGGGTATTGTGTATGAATGTTGCATGAATTGTGACAAACAAATCAGCTTTCTGGGTAGGAGCAGGTTGGCAACACACATGGTGGAAGTAGGGGACTGACTTCCTCAAATTGTCCTCTGACCTCTATTTGTGCATCCTGGTATGCAGGCACACAAATACACACACACAAAGTAAGAAATAAACAACAAGCAGATAAATATGCCTTCACTACACTACCAAAAGGGTCCATAGAACTAAAAAGTTAAGAACCTTTGTTTTACATTTGCTCCGTTGCAATTTTTACTGTCCCACAGAAACTGGGGCTGGAGTCACCCCAAAATGATGGCAGGAGAGCTCCCAAAGGGAGAGCATCAAACCTACCCCAAGATGGGCTGGCTGTGATTCCAGGTAAGGGAGTGCTGGACCGCAGAGCAATGAGTCAAAGTGTGACTGCAGGAAAAGAAAGGGATGCCTACCTAGTGACGTCCCAGGGATGGGGAAGTGATCTTTCTTTCTTTCTTTCTTTCTTTCTTACTTTCTTTCTTTCTTTCTTTTTTTTAAATATTCCAAAGAGAGGCAATTTTTAACACATTGTTTTCCAGAAATAACTTAAAGCAGTTTACATAAAAATGTATATAGAATGAAGTTTAAAGGGGGAAAAAATAGGAATAAGAAATCGAAGACCAAAAGATTTGACAACAGTGTTTGTTGTTTCTTGGTTTTTTGTTTGTTTGTTTGTTTGTTTGTTTTGGTCCTTTTGAGACAGGGTCTCCCTGTAGCCCCAGTTGGCCAGGAACTCACTATGTAGACCAGGCTGGCCTCGAACTTACACAAATCTGCCTGCCTCTGCTTCCTCAGTGCTGGGATTAAAGGCATGCACCACCACGCCTGGCTTGTTTTTTTTTTTTAATATTATTTTAATTTTATGTGTATGAGGGTATTGCCTGCATGTATGTAGGTGCACCCATGTCGTGCAGTGCCCACAGAGGCCAGAAGAAGGCATTGGATCCCCTGGAACTGGAGTTATAGACAATTTGTTAGCCACCGTGTGAGTGCTGGGAATTCAACCTAGGTCCTCTGTCAGAGCAGCCAATGATAGTTCCGTGAGGGGTTAAGGAATCTGGCTGAGGGCTGAGGCCAGTCCTCTTTGTCATTTATTTATTTGTTTGTTTGTTTGTTTGTTTGGTGTATGAGTGGTTTTGTTTGTTTGTTTTAGTGTGTGTATGAGTGTTTTACCTGCATGCATATAGAAGCCTCCAGGTCTTGTTCCATGCTCGTCAAAGCTAGAGACAAACCTTGACAAGCTTCCACCTTCTGAGTGACATCAAGAACCTGCCGGAGGGGCTGGAGAGATGACTTGGTGGTTTGCAGTACATACTCCTCTGCAGTGGCCCCATTTGGTTCCTAGCACCCACACTGGGCATCTCACAACCACATATAAGTCCAGAAAATCTGACACCCTTTTATGGCCACCCATATGTATATACCTATTCACAGATACACAAAGGAAATACAGACTCACCACAGCACTCACCCTCCTGGTAGGTTCAGTACGAAGACAGGGGAGCCAGAAGGTAGTACTGCAGAGCCACTGTGTGGCAACTTGGGCAAATATACTCCCAGCCTAAGAGATGAAGCTGAAAATGTGTGTCCTCAAATGTCCCAGTGCACTGGTCAGCTGGAAAGAATCCTAGGTGCCTGGTGAGGTATGCCTACATCTCTTAATGATCATGTTGTTCTGTACATCTCTACAGCCCTGGAGAGCATCCCACTGTAGGGTGAGCCACACAAAACCACCTTCTTTGCCAGTGTGAGCATCCAATCCCATTGCCTGGATGTGGTAGGGCAGTTCTGGCTTTAGTGATTGACTCCCCACCCCATGGAACATACTTAGGGGAAATCTGACATCATGTCCAGGGTTGCTCAGGGTCAGAGTGCAGCCATTCAGGTTAGATACACAGGTATTTAAGGCACCTAGTTCCATGTGTTGCTCAGTTACCCAAGTTTTCATAAGATCCAGTTGTTACCCTTCTTGGCTACTCAAAGGCATAAGATTGCTCACTCAGCATTTGGATGGGCCAACATTCAGGCTGTGTGGTAGGACTGGGCCAGTAAGACCCTATAGATATCCAGGCACTTCATAGCTCAAAAGGAGCTCTAGCAAATGATAGAAAGACACATTCATTAGGAATGCACAGGGGCCCTCTCATAGCAGTCCTATGACATCAGTCCCTACCACATATACCTGCAACAATCTCAGTGTTCCCAGGAATCTTCCAGAGTTGGGGGATTGTAGGCTCCACCCTGAGGCTCTGCCTGCCCACTGGCCCTGCAGTTTCCCAGGACCTTCATCAAAGAGTGGAGTTGGATGCACAGAAGGAGTGAACTTCTGCTTCAGGAGAAGGATACCCATCCAGCCCAGTACTTTTTACCCATTCCCTGCTGCAGGGTTCCTGGCCAGGTGTCATGGGACAAGGGGAGCTGAGTACCAAGATGCAGGCAGCATTTGGTATCTTCCATCTTCTCATCACTTCACCAGGCTTTGTGCACCTGCCAGATGCCGGCTTATGCTGTGATGGCCTCATTCAAGGCATATAAAGCTTCTATTAAAACATGGCCCAGCGAGGCATGGAGGCACACACCGTTAATCCTAGCACTCAGGAGGCAGAGGCAAGCAAATGGGGTAACCTGGTCTACATGATGAGTTCCTGGCCAGCCAGGGAAGGGAGACCCTGTTTCAAAAAACAAAATAGCAGCCCAGAAAGGCTGGGGATGAAACTCAGTGGACGTGCACTTGCCTAATATGCTGGAGGCCTTGTGTTATTGGGGAATGACGCTTCCCTAGGGTCTTGGCAGATTAACTTCAAATTCTTCTTGTTTTTGAATGTTGTTTTTATCAAGACAAGGTGTCATGTAGCCCAGGCTGGCCTCAAACCATACCCAGCTTAGGTTTTGTCATTAGGAGCTGTGAATCAGAGATGGTGGTGTGTGTGTGTGTGTGTGTGTGTGTGTGTGTGTGTGTGGTGTATGCATCTGTGTGTGGTACACTTGTGTGTGGGAACATGTGCAGAGAACAGAGGTTGACTTTGGGTATGTTCCTCTATCATTCTCCACCTTTTAAAACCTTTTTTATTTATTCTTTTTTTTTTTTTTTTTTTTGTCTTTTGAGACAGGGCCTCTGTGTAGCTCCAGCTGGCCTTGATGTCATAGAGATCCACCTGCCTCTGCCTCCTGAGTCCTGAGATCAAAGGCGTGCACCACCATGCCCAGTTTTCTTTCACAATCGTCGTGTGTGTGCGTGCACACTGTGCACCCCACTGCATTTAACTAGTATGGCTTATATGAGTGTAGATGGGGGGCATTATTTACTGGAGCAAGGGTAACTTTACTAGTGGCTGCACAACCAGGGACTAGGACTCCCTGTCTCCCAGCAACCATTAACTGCCTAGTGCTCCTCGGGGAGAGCTGGGTGTCATGAACTCTTCCCCCACCCACTATGGACTGCTGATGGGCCTGGTCTTGTGCAGATTACTCACTGCTGCTGTGAGTTCATAGGCATGTCATTCATGTGATATCTATAAGACAGCTCTTACATTCTTTCCTCCTCTTCTGCTACTGTTTCCTGAGCCCTGGAGGGGGTGATGTAGGTGTTCCATTTAGAGCTGAGCATTCAATAGTCATTTATTCTCAGCATTTTGACTAGTCAGGAGTTTCTGCATTAACCACCACTCACTGCAAACAGAAGCTTCTCTGGCCAAAGCTGAGAACAGCACTATTATAAATGTACATATTTAGAACGCACGTTGACTCTGTGTCCATTTAGCAAAGCAACAATAGTGAGTTGCCCTCTAGGGCCCATGACCTCCACAGCCATGGGCTTTTGGCAAGGTTTACAGTACCAGGAATGATTCCCTCCTGTGGTTCTGGTCTCAAATCCAATCAGAAAGTTGGTTACCCCCATAAGTCATGCTACTGTTGCACCAGTGGGCACATCTTGCCTGGTAGGTCAGTATTGTAACATGCAGAGTCCAATTCTGGGTAAGATTGTTGATATCTTTTCTCCCCCAGTGGCCTGAATAGCACCTTCTGGCACTAAGGAAGCTAGTCAGCAGGGAGGAAGCTTCCCACTTAGTTCTAGACTAATACCTCTATGTACTGTAACAGAAGTGTGTGGTGTCTTCTATAAGAGGGTCTTTTTTGTTTGTTTGATTTCTTGAGACAGGGTCTCCCTGTAGTCCCAGGTGGCCTGGAACTCAATATGTAGACCAGGCTGGCTTCAAACTCAGAGATCCGTCTGCCTCTGCCTTCCATTGCTGGGAGTAAAGGCGTGTGCCAGCACACTGTCTATAATAGGGTCTTAACAGCTAATTCTATCACCTTACTTTTTGAGGCAGGATCTCTCACTGAACCTGGAACATGTTTCTGCTTGACAGCAAACTCCTGGGATCCTCTGCCTCTGCCTGCCCTAGCAATGGGGTGCTGGAGGTCCAAAATCAGGCCTTGATACTTTAGCAAGCACTTTACCCATGGAGCCATATCCCCACCCCTAAACTCAGGAACTTTACAGTGCCCCTAGTCCCTGGACATTCTGTGACTTGACACCATCCTTTGCATTACAGATGCACTGGGTAGCCTTGTAATAAAAATACAAATCTGTCAAAATTAGCAAGATGTCATCTGCATAATGTCCCCAGCAAATGTGGATATATCACCCAAGACGGCCAGGTTCCTAGTCCCCAAACCACAATGAGTGGGGCTACAGATGTTCCTAGAGAGTCTCACAGGGGTCCACAGGCGGTCCTCTCAGAAGAAGAAAGCACATCCAGGGTCTCCCGGTCTAAAGTATGCCAAGAGTTTGTTAAGTTCTCGACAGTATGCTATGAACCTAAACGTGCATCTTTCTAGCAGTTGAAACAGAACATCCTCCTATTCAGGTCCTGGTAACTCAACCATCATCCTCCAGGTGCTGACAGGCCTGGCACCAGCTACCCTGGGCTCACCCACCATGGGATGCACAGTCCCTACCCTGTCCAGCCTCTGATAGCAGCTATTCTTTCTGTGCCCTCCTACTTTTTGGCACACATACACAGGGTCTTGGGCAAGGTAAAGTACTGGAGCTCATGGAGCTCAGCCTATATCACCTTCTCTTGGGAAGATAATTCACCCACTAACACTTGTTTCAAAGGTAGTATCCCCCAAATTTTCTCTGAAAGTGAGGGGGATGGAGACTCACTGTAGCGTGTGGAGTATGTACAACTTGCAAGGCAAGGAAGATAGCTGGTCTGACAGGAATGGCTGACCCACACAGTCTACATGAGGGTTCAGAGCATGTGTGAGGGTTCTGTGCATCAGTGCATTCAGTCTGTGCCCACCAGACTTTATTTCAAGGGGACCAATGTGTTCTTATTTCTACCCAGGTTGCTGGTTCTCTGGAAGGGCCCTACACTGAAGAGACCCAAGGCCTCACTATTACGTGGGAGTGCATTGCTCACCACCCCTCTTCTTGGGGCATCCTCCCAGGAAGTGCAATGGACCCTCATGCTGTTTGGTTGCTCCAGGGCTGCCCAGGCCTGTGGCAATCTGTGCCAGCTTTTTTTTCTCTCTCTCTGAATCAGTCCCTGCCTTTACAAGGTCTTGCTTCATTTGGCTCCTCAAAACCCACTTTGTTGTCACCAGGTTTCTTCCCATGGCTGCCGCACTACTCACCTTAGTTCCATGGGTCAGTTTCTACTTCCATTCAGCTATGATCAGGCTCACATCAAATGTTGGGCCCCAGCCAGGGAAGCTAAGATGGGAGCAATGTATCCTTCAAGCCAGGTGAGAGGTCTCTAGGAGCTCAGGGTGTGCACAAGGAGCCCTTGGAAAGCAGAGCGTAGATCACTAGCAACAAACCTTGTGCCTCTTTCACTGTCTCTCAAGGTACAGTTTCCACAGGTGTATTCCACTCAGAGAGGTAGATGATCGGGTCTTCTGGAGAACAAGTCCCATAATAGCATGGAGCTGAGTGGGTGTCACTTGATGGAAGAACCTGCTGTGACACTGCTTTTTGCATCACTCCTCCATCACCTTAGTCAAGCAGCTAAGGACACATGAGGGTTCTGCTGAAAGCCACATCAGTGAACCCTACAGAAGTGCAGCAGGTGGCAGGGGCCCTCAGTCCCTGCCTGGGAAGTTAGTTTGCAGGAGCCTTCATTTGCTCCCCTCTTCTCCTACCTCAAACTTGACTTCTACCCAGTCATCAGACTCACTTTCAAGGGATTATTTTAGTGACCAATTGGGAATAGAGCAGTGCCAAGTATAGAGTAGTGCCCTCCTCCCAGGCTCATCCAAGCCTATTCTTTTACTTCCTCTGCCACGTGGTACCTGACAGAGTGGCTGGAAGTCGGCACCTCCTTGTAACTGTATCCTCCTGAACTCCTGCATCTGGCTTCCAGCTGTCAGGTGAACTGCCAATGATAGGAGCCCCCATCCCATGCTAAGCCCCAGCCATTGGCAGGTTGCAATTCCCAGCCTCTGCCAAGCAGCTAAGCTTATGGACTTCTGGGGGTATCCCAGTTCTCTAGGATAGCATACAAACATCACACATGCAGGTAGTAAGATGCCACTTAAGAAACTTAGATTGTGATGGTTAATACTGATTGGCCACAGGACTCGATCTAGAATCACCTAAGAGACAAATCTCTGGGCTGGAAAGATGGTTCGTTGGTTGGGAGAGCTTGCCGCTCTTTCTGAGGACCGGAGTTCAGCTTCTGGTACCATCAGGCAATTCACAACTGTCTATAGCTCCGTTGGATCCAGGGGATCCAATGCCCTTTACTAGCCTCCACAAACACCTGCATCCATGTACACACACACACACACACACACACACACACACACACAATTTTAAAAAGAGACAAAACTGGAAAACTGGACTGGAGAGATGGCCTGTACTTAAGAGCACTGGCTGCTCTTGTAGAGGACCTGGGTTCCATTCCCAGCACTCACATGGTGACTGACAACCATCAGTAACTACAATTCCAGGGGATCTAATACCCTATTCTGACCTCTTCGAGCACTACATGACATGAATGCACTTACCTACATGCAGGCAATACACTCATATGCATAAAATAAAAATAATAAATAGAATATTTTTTTAAAGAGACAAAACCTCTGGGTATGTCTATGAGGAAGTTTCTAGATTGAAGTGAGATGGAAAGACCCACCTTAAATGTGAGTAGCACCACTCCAGAAGCAGGGGCCCTGAGCTGAATAAAAAGGAGAAATGGGGGCTGGAGAGATGGCTCATCAGTTAAGAGCACTGACTGCTCTTGCAGAGGACCCAGGTTCGATTCCCAGCACCCACATAGTGGCTATGAACTATCCTTAACTCCAGTTCCAGGGAAGTCTGAAGCCCTCTTCGGACCTCCGTGGCATTGCACAACAGGGGCGCACTCATGTACATGCAGACAATACACTCATACACATAAAATAAGAATAATATTTTTTTTAAAAAAAAAAAAAAAAAGGAGAAATGAATCAAGCACCGGTGTTCACTCTCTCTGCTTCCCGAGTTTGGATGCAGTGTGAACAGCAACCTCACTCCTGCCGTGCTTCATGGCTATGATGGACAGCACCCTTGAACTTGGAGCCACAACACATTCAAGTTGCTTTTGTCAGATATTTTGTTGCAGCAATGAGAAAAGCAGCTAAGAATGAGCACCAGCACTGTGGGAGCCCCACCTAAGCATCCTGTCATGCCTTGCTCTCTGGTAAGACACTGACTCTGAAGCCACCACCTTCCTAACATTCTGTTTAACGATCCTGTCAGGAAGTGCCCTTCCCCCAAGCTTCTGTGGTTCAGAGATTGAGGTACATTCTGAATTCCTTCCTGCTGCATTTGAGTTTCTACTTCCTGTTCTGGCTGCTGTACGTGGACTTGAAAAGGAGCAGCAGAAACAGTTGCATTATCCTGGCATCTCTACTAGGAATCTTCTACTGTGGTGTGGCAACCTACCTAACCAGTCAGCATCAGTCTAGACAGCAGCAAAGTCAAGAGATAGCCGATGGAAGCTGGAAGTTTCTGGTCACGAGGACGGACTCTGAGTAGCATAAGCAGGCTCAGGCACTACCTCTGGATCACTGAATCATGGCCAGGAGTGAAATCACATTGCAATCAAAGTGGAAAATTCCACACTACACTGGTTTTTGAATACAATGGGAGGAAGGGGGAGTTGCCTCAACAGGACAGTAGGTAAAGGGTACAGCACCAATAGGAATCTTCCAGGCTTGGATTACCACTCTTTTCCATAGCCGAGACTCAAAGAGGACAAAGGATTTGCAGGGCGACTGAGCAGAATTTAAGAATGCAGATCCACATGGGGCTGGAGAGATGGCTCAGCAGTTAAGAACACTGGCTGCACTTCCCGAGGACCAGGTTTCAAATCCCAGCATCCACGTGATGGCTAACAACTATCCCTAACTCCAGTTCCAGGGGATCAAACTCTCTCTTCTAACCTCTGTGGGCACTGCATGACATGGATGCACTCACATACACGCAGGAAATACTCTCATATACATAAAATAAATTTTTTATTATGCCAGGCATGGTGGCGCACACCTTTAATCCCAGCACTTGGGAGGCAGAGGCAGGTGGATCTCTGTGAGTTCGAGGCCAGCCTGGTCTACATAGTGAGTTCCAGGCCAGCTGGGGCTACAGGGAGACCCTGTCTCAAAAAGATCCCCCCAAAAAGGGGCAAGTAGAACATTTTCTATTCACTCAGATATAAAAAAATAACTTTTTTTAAAATTTTGAATGATGTGTTTGTGCATATATAATGGAGTGTGTGTGTGCTGTATTCTTGAGTGTAGGTGCAGGTGTGCCATAGTACATGTGTGGAGTTAGGAGGACAACCTCAGGTGTCAGTCCTCACCTTCCACCTTGTTTGAGAGGATCTCTTGTTTACTGCTGCATATGCCCAGCTAGCTGGCCCACAAACTTTCCAGGTCTCTCCTTCTCACCTTCCATCTCACCAAAGGTGCTACTGTGTGCCCAGCTGTATGAGTTCTGGGGATTTAAACTCAGGTCCTTATATTTACACAGCAAGTACTTTTCCATCAAGCCTTCTCCCTAGCTCATAAATAACTACACACACACACACACACACACACACACACACACACACATACACACACACGCACACGAATCTCAGGGAAGGTAGCTAAGTCTAGAAATGTCTAAGGACACTAGCTTGAGAAAATTCATTTTGCAAGAGGACAAGGCAGAACATTTTAATTTTTATTATTTTTATTTTATGTGTATGAGTGTTATGCCTGCATGTAAGAAGGCAGAACTTTCAAACAATAGGATAAAATTACCAAACTTACTCAAATCATTGGATACAAACTCCATTTCAATAAAGTTTTTGTTGAAGAAGTTGCCATTATGATTTTCAGGCATCTCTATCATAGAATTTGCCTCTGAATTAACTCAGAAAAAAACAGAGTTGCAGGCCTATAGTTAGACTGAGCTGAATTTAAATCTCAGTCTGATCATGATTTCCCTGAGCAGTTTTTTGGTTTCTTTAGATCTCAACACGTTACCTTAGAAACTGGATGCAATCAATTCAGCTTGCAGGTGTGTTAGGTGGGTAGAGGGGACCTGGACAGTTCCTTAGCACTGGGTCTGCTACTTAGTCTGGTTTCGGTATTATGACTCTCCATGTGTCATGCAGAACTGGGGTTTCACTGAGTGTCAGCCCCAGTGCTATGCTGTGCTACCCCCACCCCCCCTCCTTTAGTATTTCTAAGCTCTTCAACATGCATCTGATAGTGCTTTGTGGCTTCTCTTGTAGGACAGAATGTGTTCGCCAGCAAGCAAGCATGTCTGGTACTATTTGTACTAAGAAAATTGATATTCTGCTTTAATTAAGATACAGTAGCATAAACATCACTTAGGAAACGAAGTACTGGAAAGGACAGCAGAGAGGCTGAAGTGGTTGCCTTTAAGCAGAAATCAGAATGGCCATCTTGAGGGGAGTATATACCAGGGAGAGACACTAGGGAACGTTCTAGGATGCCGGAAATGGTCTGTAAGGATGCCGGAAATGGTCTGTATCTTGATAGGAGTGGTGAGTACATATGCTTGTAAAACCCGTCAAGCTAAATTCTCGACACTACTTGACTGCAGACAAGACAGTTTCAAAAGTTTAAGCTGCGGGCTCTGAGAAACAGTAATGCAGTTCCTGGGGATTGGCCTTTAAACGAGTGTTTTACTACTTATTATTGGAGGGATGTGTATGTCCTACAGCACACACACCTGCGGTCAGAAGGCAACTTTCCAGTGTTGGGTCTCTCCTTCCACTTTGAGCTGTGGGGATCGGGCTCAGTGGTCGGGCAGGCACAGCAAGTGCTTTTACCTGCTGAGGCTTCTTGCCAGTTCAGGGACTACATTAAAAAAAAAACAAAAAAAAAAACTTTTAATATTATAAACTTAAAAATCCATATTTACATTTTTCCAGGTATCCCTATTTGTGGACTACTTTTATAAAAATAGAAGCTAGGCTTTTAAAAAATGGCTGATAAGATTCTAAATTCAGAAATGGTTCCTGTGTTACCTTTAAAAAAAATATTTTTATCTTATGTGTATGAGTGTATTGCCTGTATGTATGTGAGTGCACCTGTGTCGTGCAATGCCACAGAGGTCAGAAGAGGGCTTCGGATTCCCCTGGAACTGGAGTTAAGGATGGTTCGTAGCCACCATGTAGGTGCTGGGACTCGAACCTGGGTCCTCTGCAAGGTCAGTGCTCTTAACTGCTGCGCCATCTCTCCAGCCCCCTGTGGTACCTTTTAAAAAGGCTGTGGCCAGTTTTTGTTTTTAAATTTTTTTTTTTCTGTTCTTTTTGAGACAGGGTCTCCCTGTAGACCCAGCTGTCCTGGAACTCACTATGTAGACCAGGCTGGCCTCAAACTCATAAAGATTTGCCTGCCTCTGCCTCACAAGAGCTGGGACTAAAGGCGTGCGCCACCACGCCTGACTTATTATTTTTATGTGTATGCGTGTATTGCTTGCATGTAGGTAGTGCACCTGTGTCATGCAATGCCCGAGGAGGTCAGAAGAGGCTGTTGGATCCTCTGGGACTGGAGTTATGAACAGTTGTTAGCTGCCATGTGGGTGCTGGGATTCGAACCCAGGTTGTTTTTCTGCAAGAACAACCAGTGTTCTTAACAGCTGAGCCATCTCTCCAGCCCCTAAAAAGCCTGTGGCCAGTTTTTTAAGGGTAAGTTCTCCTAAATTTTGGCCTCTCCTCTAGACCATTTACATCACAAAAGGCAGAGAAAAAGGACACAGCTGACTTCCTCTGAGTAAGCTGCCATTGGGCCCTGCTGGCTGCTAAATTTGAAATCTACATGCCCTGGTGTACTCCAGAGGTATGGAAACCAGCCTTTGACCCAAGCCAATGTGGCACCTCCTGACAAACCACAGGGTACCAGCTCTGGGAATCCAGCTTGAGGGTCATAGGTTAAGCAATGCAATTCATTTTCCCAATTGCTGGAACCTGACTCAATAGGTTGGGGTAGACAGGGACTCCCACATTGGGTTGACCTTTCTCAGTGATTCTTAGTGATGCCAGTTGTCCAGACCATTGTGCTTTAAATTTTTTTCCAATGGATTTTTCTCCAATGTAATTTTTAATTTTCGTGGATTTCATACCTTTTAATCATATTTAGACCTCCTCTGTCTGCAACCCCCCCCCCCATAGCTGGCCCACAGGATTTCACACCTGTCTTATATGTTAAAGCCTACCAAGTCGTGTACCCAGCTGCCTCTAAGTGTGAGTTCATCCACTGGATCCTGGTCAGCTTATCTAGCGACATTCCCTTGAAGATGAGCTCTCCCTCACCCAGCAGTGATCAGCTGCCAATACTTCCTTGGCTAAGGATGGAGCCTCCTGTCCACTTCCACAGTTCAATTCTGGTTTTTAATCCAATTGAATTTGCATAGTCTTGTGCACGCTGTCACCATTGCTGTAGGTTCATATGAACAAGTTCCCGGGAGCCTGGAAGACTGTTTCCTTATGGTCATGCACCACCCCTGGCTCTTACCATCTTTCCTCCCCCTCTTCTGCTATGGTCCCTGAGCCACGGGTGGGTGAGGTTTAATACAGGAGTCCTAACCAGGGACACACTCTCTGCAGTCTCTTATTCTCTACATTTCAGCCAGTTGTGGTATTCTGTATTCATTGCCCTCTGTTGTATGAGGAAGCTTCACTGTTGAGAGTCCAAAGATGCATTAGTGTTCTCTCTACACCTTGCTCCACTATGTTCCATGAGCCTTAGGTGTTGAGGCTGCATTGTAGATGTGTCACGTGGCATCTAACAGACACTTATTTGCTATGTGCAACCAGTTGTGGACTCTACCAGACTCTGTTGCAAAAGAAGCTTCATTTATGAGTGGTGACTAGTATACTTGCCTGTAAATGTAAGGACCCATATGTGGCATATAGTAAGAAATTGTCTACGGATGTGATAGAAATAAATTTTCTCTAGGATCTATGACCTCTCAAACCATGTATATTTGGCTATGTTTATAGTGCCACACGAGTTCCCTCCTGTTGAGCGAGCTTTATTTAGGTCTAGTTAGATAGTTCTTGATTACCCCCAAGATAAAAGTGCCACTACTGCAGATATAGTTTGTCGTGCCAGTCACTGTGGTTGTTAGGCTTAAAGCTGGGGTTGGACAACTGGTTGATTTTCTCCCTTAGCAGCCTGCAGAGTATCCTCCACAACTGTGAGAGCTTGTCTTCAGGGAGGAAACTTCCAGGTCAGTTCCACTGCTCCAAGTCCTGTGTCTGAAGTATGTATGTCCTATCTTCAGCAATAGGGTCTTACCTTAAAGTTCTGGGAGGAAATCAAAGGCTGTGGCAATAGCCTGTATTATTTTTGGAGCCTCTTGGACTATCCCGACCAACATCTTGAAGGTAGGTTTCTTCTGTCTGGCACTGTTTCTTGTTATATAGACTTCAGTTATATACATATACTCCATGTATAGATATTGTATATGTATTTTTCAGTGGGCTTCTGAACTACTTTCCTCTGGTTTTTTTACATAAATGCCTAAGCATTATTATTTTTAAAATTTTTTGAGTGTTATGCCTGCATGTATGTAAGTGCACCCATGGTGTGCAGTGCCGTGGAGGCCAGAAGAGGGTGTTGAATCCCCTGGAGCTGGAGTCATGGTTGGTTGTCAGTCACCATGTGGGTGCTGGGAATCAAATCCTGGTCTTCTGTAAGAACAGTCAGTGCACTTAACCACTGAGCCATCTCTAGTCCTCAGACCATTTTTTTTTTTCCTGTTGTTTATTTTGGTGGTGCTGAGGATGCAACCTAGAACTCTTTGATGATAGGCAAGTAGAGTACCACTGGACCATACTTCAAGTCTCAGAAACCACACTTTTACTTTAAGAGAGACCATATTAAGTTTTAAAAAGCCTGTGTTGGAGCCGGGTGTGGTGGCACATGCCTTTAATCCAAGCACTCGGGAGGCAGAGGCAGGCAGATCTCTGTGTGTTCAAGGCCAGCCTGATCTACATAGTGAGTTCCAGTCCAGCTGGGACTACAGAGAGACACTGTTGCAAAAACAACGAAACAAAAAACAAGACCTTTGTTAGGCTGGCAAGATAGCTGCCGGTAAAGGCACTTGCCACCAACCTTAAGACCTGCATTTGATCCCAAGATCCACATAGAACTGACTCCTATTGTCCTCTGACCTACACACATTCCCTGTGACACATATGCACCCCCCTACAATAAATGAATGTCATAAAAGTTTAAAGCTTTTATGTGTACTTTTAAAACCCGTGTCGTGCAATGCTGTGGAGGTTACAAGAGGGCTTCGGATTCCCCTGGAACTGGAGTTAAGGACAGTTTGTAGCCACCATGTGGGTGCTGGGAATCAAACCCGGGTCCTCTGCAAGAGCAGTCAGTGCTCTTAACTGCTGAGCCATCTCTCCAGCTCCCCCCCTTTTAAAAATATTTTATTATGTCTGTGTTATGCTTGCATGTAAGTGCATCCGTGTTGTGCAATGCCCATGGAGGACAGAAGAGGCTGTCAGATCCCCTTGGAACTGGAGTTACAGTTGTTAGCTGTCATGTGGGTGTTGGGATTTGAACCCAGGTCTTCAAGAACAGTGTTCTTAACCGCTGAGCCATCTCTCCAGCCTCTTATGTGTACTTTTTCAAAATTATTTTTGGTCTTTTTGAGATGGAGTCTTGCTGGGGGGTTCGAGCCCGCAACCCCCGCGCAGTGATGATTAAGGATGAGTAAGCACACCATTCGCTGCCCACGCTGCCCCCAGTACCGGGGACAATCAGACGCAATGGGGAGCCTAGTCAAGCAGGGACTCATTTATTGCAGGTGTTACAGAGCTTATAAAGGTACCTGGAAATCCCCCCTCCCCGAGGGTGTGTATCCTAAGGATGGTCACATGCTGATCATGCACTCCTTAGCAGTGCGGAAGTATCCTTCAGACTTTTAAAACAAGTCAGGCCGCACCCCAGTAACTTCCTCTCGGACCTCTGAAAGGCGGGGCCTTTAGGTCCCCACATCTCCCCCTTTTATTTTTATTTTAAGGCCGGACTGACTTTATTTCATGGGTTACCCATCTAATAGATAGCTCCCTGAGGAGAGATGGCTATCTCCTTCTTCTAATCTTATGCATTTTTGCCTGTCTTAGGTTGTGTCACCTCTGACCAAGCCTTGCCCGTCATTGGACCATGCACCTGGCCATGTGCATGTCCTGTCCTAGGAGTGCTTGGCATGGGACATCTTACCTGTCCTTGGCTAAAAATGCATCATGATTAAGGGCAGCTGCGTGGGTAATGCCAGCCCATGACAGTCTTAGTCTCTGCCTAACTTGGTTAGCCACACGTGGGCAACCGGAGGGGGTCCTGGGGGAGTCCGTAATCATGAGGAGGTGGGCTGTGGCAGTTCCAAGGGTCCTCTGTCACCGGATTCTCTGGTAAAGACACTTAAAGATAAGCATTATCAAGAGAAACAAAGCAAGTCATGGCATAGGACAAGTTGAAATACTTCTGAGACCATATACCTTTTAGCCAATCAGCCAGTTGTCTGAAAGGCAAAGAGGCTGACTGGCAATGACCAAGGAGAACTGGGTCCTTCACCTCAGATGGATATAAATAGAGGAATTTTGTCTCATGACCTATTGTCCATGGACCATCATGCTAGACAGTCGGATCTTGGCCTACCCACTTAAGGTTTTTCGCAGGCACCCATATGGGGTTTGAATCTCCTGTAGGGTAGACAGCCAAAGCCTCGACACATGGTTAGCAATGGATCTGGGCCTCACCACTGCCCTGTAATGGGGTCCTTCCACCTTACCTGTACCTTAGGTCTCTGCTCCTGTCATTCCCAATGCTTCTAAATCTGGGATTCCAACTGATTTTTTTGAAAATTAAGAACATTAATAGTGAATAAGGCCATACCCAACTGTTGGTGGGGGACTTATTCCCCCTTTTTGTTTTAGTAATTGAATTTTTAGGTTTTGATGGTTGCGTTCTATAATGGCTTGACCTTGGGGATTGTAGGGAATTCCTGTATTGTGTTGAATTCCCCAAAGAGAGAAGAAATCTTGTAAATTTTTACTCACAAAACATGGTCCATTATCAGTTTTAATTCGTTGGGGCAGTCCCAACGTAGCAAAGCACTGGAGAAAATGAGACTGAGCATGTTTAGACTTCTCTCCTGTATGAGTGGTAGCCCAACAGGCATGTGAGAATGTGTCAATGGACACAAAAATATCCTTAAGCTTTCCAAAAGGAGCATAGTGTGTGACATCCGTGTACCACAAGGAATTGGGCTCAAGTCCCCTGGGGTTTACCCCTGGCTGTTGCAGAGGCGGTACCTGTAGAAAGGGTTGACAGAACTTCCAGGTATGTACAATCTTCTTTAGGACCTTGATGGGAACTTGAGGAAACCTCTTATGGAGTCCCTGCCAATTTACATGAGTGAGGTTATGTAACCCCTGAGCTTCATTCAGGCCTGCTGACAGGACCTGGTTGGAAGCCACCTTGTCTGCTTCTGCATTGCCTTGGGACAAAAGCCTAGGCAATCCTTGCTGCCCCCTAAGATGCTGTAAGAAGATAGGGGCTTTTCTCTCTTTAAGGAGCATCCTCGTCTAAACCATCAAGGGAGTAATGGGGTTCCCATCCAACCGGATATGAGAACCTAATAGCCCTGGAAGAAGATTGACTACATACAGACTGTCAGAAAACAAATTCACAGGCTCACTTATCTTTGTTAATGCTAAAGCAATGGCCATGAGTTCCTTGAATTGGGCTGAGCCATCACAAGTGTGGACATATCTTTTTGGTTTCTCATCTGCCCCCAAGTATATTACCACTGCAGCTCCAAATCTGCCTCCATCAGTGAAAACATTGTAGGCTTTTACTAAGGGCTCCCTGACAAAGAGCTGGGGAGCGTCCCAACAGAGGGCGCGAAAGGAGGTCACCCATTTATGAGGGCCATAATGACATTTCATATTTCCCAGGAACCCTTCCAAGGCTATGGCCACTCGGTTATTATTTCTACAGAGCCATTCAAAATCCCTAAGCTGATAGGAGATAACAATTTTAAAAGGGTCTATGCCATAATGTCTCAGAGCTACATCACGTCCTTTCTCAATCAGGTCAGCCAATTGATCCATGGGTGTATAAACCCGTGGTACGTCTCCGAGAGAGGCATGCACCCATTGAAGGGGCTTCTTGTCCTGCGTAAGGATGGATGTCATCAGGGTCTCACCAGAGAGTACCCATAACTTAAGATCTTTACTAGGTGTGTACTGGGCAAGTTGGGCTTGGTCCAGGACATCCTGGACCTCATGTAAGATGTCCACGTGTTGAGGAGCCAAGTGACTTAGTTCTGAAGGCTGTTTCCCTACTAGCAACTGAAACAGTGGTCTTAAAGTCTCAGTGGGAATAGGCATCCAGGCTCATAGCCAATTAATTTCTCCTAATAATTTTTGTAGCTGTCAGGGTTACGGTAGGCTTGACAGAGGGCTTACTCCTTCCAAAGAGTGTGGTTCCCGGAATTTTAAAGGGAGCAATAGTCTGTATTTTATCTACGGATACATGGAGTCTGCCTGTCTGTAGACATTTCTGAGTAACCTTGTATAACTCTTCTAATTGTTGGGGGCTTGGAGCTCCCAAGATTATATCATCCATATAAATGTACACAGTGACATGTGGCAACAAGTGAGCAGGGCCCAAAAGGGTCTTCACATAGCTTTGGCAGAATGCTGGGCTATTGGCCATACCTTGGGGTAAAACAGTCCATTCATACCTCTCATCAGGTATTTTAAAGTTGGTGGAAGGTACAGAGAAAGCAATTTTTTCATAATCCTGGAGTTGTAGAGGGATAGAAAAAAAAACCAATCCTTAATGTCTATAACTATAAGAAATAAATCAGAGGGAATAGCAGGGATCCAAGGCAGTCCCGTTAAGGGTGTACCCACTAGGGTCAACCTAGCATTGACCTTTTGCAAGTCTTGCAACATTCTCCACTTCCCAGAGGCTTTCTTAGTAACAAAGACAGGTGTGTTCCATGGACTTACAGAAGGCTGGATGTGGCCCAACCATAATTGTTCCTGCACAATTTCCTTTAAGGCCTGTAACTTTGTCTCAGGCAATGGCCACTGCTCCACCCATACTGGCGCCTGAGGGGACCACCGAATAGCGGGAACCTGAGGGGCAGTGGCCCTTAGAATTGGGGGTGAACCCGATGCTTTTTGGGTCCCCCCTGTAACTGATATGGTGAGACAACCTGAGTTGCTGACTTGCGAAGCCTATCAGACTCTTCAAGGTTCAAAAGGTCATCATAAAAGGCCTTGTCATCAGTGGTTGTGCAGGCCTGTGCATCCCCCAAAATATCTTGTCCTATGAGGTTGGTGAATAAACCTGCCGCCACCAGGGGTCGCACCTCCCCTTTAGCTCCATCTGCATCCTGCCACGTGAGCCATTCTCGAGTCTCCTCTGATGGGGTGTATCCTCCCACACCTAGGATTCAGGGCCTAGAAACTAGGTGCCATCGTGATGGGACCTCCTCCTTTCTACGAATGGTTCTATCAGCCCCCATGTCCACTAGGCAGCGAAACCTCCTGCCACCTATTTCAAGATCCATCTTGGGCCTTACACCAGGGATAATAGGGACTGTCCAATTCGCCATAGGTTTTTCTCCTCTCCCGATCCCTCCCCGAGGGCATGTAACCGATCATGGGGAAGTCCTCCTTTTGTCAACAGGGCTGGACGCTGTCCCCCACTTAGTTTAAAGGCTTTCCTTCAATAGGCTGCCCCCCACTTAGTTTAAAGGCTTTCCTTCAATATCAAATCTGGATTTAAAATTCTTCTGCCAATGGAACCCTTTGCGATACTGGGGACAGGGCATAGATGGGGGTCTTTTTGATACCCCACCTCCAGGCTTAGGCCGGTTCTCTCGCTGAGGACAATTTAATATGACCAGTCTGGCCACAGTCAAAACATGGGTCAGGGTGAGTGCCTTCTGGTTTTACATTAATAGGATACGCTTCCACCCGTGGCTTCACAGAAGCCTCCTGAGTGGGGCCAGGATCCTGGAAATGGGGACAGTTTTCATGGGTTTCAGGAAGCCCTGAAGCTGGCTAGGGCATGCCCGAGGTGCCGCTTGTTACTTTGGCTGCTTTTGGTTTCACTTCTGTTGCATTTCTGCATTCTTCCTCAAACTCTTCCCATGATTCCCATGCCGGGGTTTCTGAAGGCTTGTCAGGAGGTGGCGCCGAGGGCTTAGGGCTCTCGGGCCGAAAGCATGCCTTTAAGGCTGAAATAACAGGGTAGAACTCCAGTGGCGGATCAACCCCCAACTGAACCTCTCTTTGTCAAGCTAGACATTCCACTTGTTCCCATGTATCTCCAGTAAAAACATTAGCCCCAAGTAGCCAGGGAGCCAAATGAACAGCCTCTGCCCAAACCTTTTGGGCTACCGGATCTGACAGATCCAATCCCTTGCTTTTAAACACTTCTCAGTGCTTTAAGCGCCAGGTCCTCAGGCTTATTGATTGTGTTACCCACCTTTCAGGTCTCGCTTACTCTGAACTTCTCGATTGGCTCCAATCCATTATTTTTCTTCACCTTCCTTCAAGCGCCACGCTGGGCGTGAGTTGCCGGGGGTTCGAACCAGCAACCCCCACACAGTGAAGATTGGGGATGAGTAGGCACGCCGTTCACCAGCCCACGCCACCCCCAGTACCGGGAACAATCAGATGCAATGGGGAGCCTAGTTAAGCAGGGACTCATTTATTGCAGGTGTTACAGAGCTTATAAAGGCACCTGGAAATCCCCCCGCCTCAGGGTATATCTTAAGGATGGTCACACGCTGATCATGCACTCCTCAGCAGTGAGGAAGTATCCTTCAGACTTTTAAAACAAGCCAGGCCATGCCCGAGTAACTTCCTCTTGGACCTCTGCTAGGTCCCTACAGGGTCTCCCTGTAGCCCCAGCTGGCCTGGAACTATATAGACCAGGCTGACCTTGAACTCGAGATCTGCCTGCCTCTGCCTCCTGAGTGCCGGGACTAAAGGCATGTGCCACCATGCCCAGCTTTTTATGTGTATTTTAAATCAACTATGAGGTATGACTTAACAAAAGGGCATTCCTTCAGGAGCCATTTTTGACAAGATCTCATTATGTGGCCTCAGACTCAAGCTTGCAATCCTGCCTTAGCCTAAATGCTGGGATTACAGGTGTGCCGTACCACACCCAACAGACTCAAGCTTGCAATCCTGCCTTAGCCTAAATGCTGGGATTACAGGTGTGCCGTACCACACCCAACACACAGGAGTACCTTTTCATAAATGTAGGTCCATACAAATACTGCCAATCAAGGCATGGAAGCTTCCCTTAGCAGTTAACCCTGCAGAGCCTATAGGTTAGCTTTGCCTGCTCTAAGACTTCATATGAATTGTACAAATTTAACTTTGGGGTCTGGTTCCTTCAGCTGGGCACACTTTAGAGTCATTCACGTTGTTCAACCTATCTGCAATTCTTCCCCTGGTATGGATGGATGTATCACAATGTGGCTTTCTAATTGAGTATTTCAAATCTTTGTAGTTTAGAGCTGCTGTGAACACACCTGCTATTAGCATTCAAATATAAACCTTGTATGGACCAAAGTGTATGTTTCCCTTCCATATCCTGTTGCTGAACTGTAGGGAAGGACTGTGCTTCATTGACAAGCTGCTGAATTGTCTTTGCTAAAGTTATTGTGCTGTTTTCAGTCCCATCAGCAAAAGAGCTCCAGTTGCTCCACATCTTCATCAGCACTTGGACTGCTGGTCTTTTCACTGTAGTCCATTCTAGTGGACATGCAGTGGTGCCTCACTGAAGTTCTAATTTACAACTTCATGACTAATGATACCGAACACTTTCTTCTGTGTTCACTGGCAATTTGCATTATCTCCTTTGTGTTATTCTGTTGAGAGATCCCCCCTTGAGAAATCTTTCTTAGAACACCCATATATCACTTCGTCTGGTCAGAGCATTTTATTTATTGTATATGTTCATGTGTGTGCAGGTGCACATGTGTGTGTAGAGGCCAGAGGTCAACCTCAGGCATCGTTCTTTAGGTGCCAGTGTACCTTTTTGAGATGGGGTCTCTCTCTGGTTCAGGTGCACTGGGCTGGGCTAGCTTGGCTGGCCAGGAAGTTTCAGGAATCCACTGAGACAAGCCCCCCCATGTCTCTCTGTGTGTGTGTGTGTGTGTGTGTGTGAGAGAGAGAGAGAGAGAGAGAGAGAGAGAGAGAGAGAGAGGCCCAGGAATCTACCCACTTGAGATTACAAGCACATGCCACCATGCCTGGCTGTTTTGAGAGAGAGGACAGACACATAGAGACAGAGTCTCTCCCCCTAGCTGGCCTGGAACTCACTAAGTAGACAAGGGTGACCTTGATCTATGACTCCCCAAGTACTGGGATTAAAGGCATGCACCACCACACCTGACTGATGCAGCTTTTTACATGAGTTCTAAAAGATCCAACTCAGGTCCTTAGAATTCTATTATTAAGCACAATTAACTGAGTTGTGTCCCCAGCCTAGATCACATTTGCTATTTCTTTTGTTTAAATTTATTTTATGAGTGTTATGTCTGCGTGTATGTAAGTGTACCTGTGTCATTCAGTGTCCACAGAGAAAAGATGAGGGTGTCAGATCCCCTGGAACTGGAGTTACAGGTGGTTGTTAGCTGCCACACAGGAGCTGAATCTGGGTCTTTCTGCAAGTACAACCAGTGCTCTTAACTGCTGAGCTGTCTAGCCCCAATGGACTTGCTTGCTTTTTCTATGTGCACATAAAACTGAGTCATTTGAAAATAAGTTCCAGACATCAACTCACATATAAATACTAACAATACTCCTCTATATAACTATAAATCTACTATTACACAAATTAGCAAGTTCATATTTAGTCCAGACCCAATTTCCCCAGGTTCTCCACTCTTTTTTTTTTTTTTGTCTTTTTGAGACAGGCTCTCTCTGTAGCACCAGCTGACCTTGAACTCTCAGAGATCCACCTGCCTCTGCTTCCCCGCTCCCTCTTACTTTATAGCCCAGATTGGCCTCAAAATCACGGCAATCCTCCTGTCTCTGTTTCCTAAATGCCTGAATTACAGGCATGAACCACCATTCCTAGTCAACAATCTCTTAAGATGCAATTAGAGTGCAAGAACTGTTACTGGCAATTTCTTTAGTCTCCTTTAATCTAAAACTTTGACTTCTTGAAGAAACTAAGCCAGTTGTTTTGTGAAATGACATACATTCTGAATTTACCTTATTTTCTATGAATCATAAATTACATTTGGATTCAGTACAGGCATTATTTATTTATAAACAGAGTCCTTCAGTGATTTTGATACAGACCGTGCAGAGACCATATTCTGGCAAACCTTGCCTAAGGTCTAAAAGTTGCCCAGACTGGACTTGAACTTGAAATCCTACCACCTCAGTCTCCCTCCCAACTAGATGAGATTACAAACATGGGGTCACTCACCACGCCTGGCTCAGTAGGCACTTTTGACATGAAAACTCTTGAAATACAGGGTTGTTTATATTTCAATGCCTCATAGAATTTACTGGTCTCATATAATTTGTTTTTGAAATGTTGGGAGATTGAAGCTGGGGGATCACACAGGCAAGTGCTCTCTTTGCTGAGCACCAGCTTATTTCTTCTATCCTCAAAACATAGCTCCATAGCTCAGAAACTTCTCTGGCTGGCCCACATTCTCTAAGACTTTCTCACCTGTGTTTATTGGTAAACCCCTGCTCTACCAACAAAATGCTGTTCTCCCAGGCTTCTCTACCCTTTGGTAATTTCCAAGGGAAGGACTATTTGTTTCAAATAAGAATGGACAATGTTTAACAAATACTGAAAAAAGACTTCATATTGTCTTACTAGTAACCCTAAGAAATTTTAATTATCACATGTGTTGGTAACATGGCTGCAATCCTGCATTGTGAGACATGGAAGCAGGAGGAACAGGAGTTCAAGGTCATTTTCCACTAAGTTTGAGGTCAGCCTAAACCCTGTGAACCCTGTGAAACCGAAGAGGAGGAGCCTGAACCAGTTAGCAAAGCACTTTGCTTTGTAAATATTAGGACCCATATAAAATCCAGACATGGTAACTCATGCTTGTAATCCTGGAGCAGGGGAAATGGAGGCAGAAAGATCCCTGGGTTCACTGGCCATACAGTCCAGCTTAATAGGCGAGCTCCAGGCCAATGAGCCCTTGTCTCAAAGGAGGCAGACAGCATTCCTAAAGATGACACCTGCTGTTGTCCTCCAGCCTCCACATGTACACACACTCTAAAAATAAAAAAAATAAAAATAAAATCATGATGTAAACCATTTTAAAGCTTAAGTAAGCCAGATGTGGTGGCACACACCTTTAATCCCAGCACCTGAGAGGCAGAGGCAGGCGGATCTCTGTGAGTTCAAGGCTAGCCTGGTCTACATAGTGAATTCCAGGACAGCTGGGGCTACAGGGAGACTCTGTCTAAAAAAAAAAAAAAAAAAAAAAAAAATCAACGAACAATGCAGCTAGACTCTGGCTATTGGCTTAGGCTGCCGTTGCATCTCTGGCAATCCCTGTCTCAGTCTCCCAAATGCTGGTATTAAATGTGAGCCTCCACACCCAGCTTGCTCTTCAAAAAATGTTAAGCCAATTTAGCAAAGTTATGGCAGAGGGAAGAATCTGGAGGTTCATGATGGTCTTGATAACAAGATGGCACTTAAACCCAGTGATGGACCATGTTGATGGCTTATAATATACATAATCCTAACAGCTGAATGTCAACCTCAGATGGTTTATTTTTTTTCAATTGTGTAATATTTTCTTGGAACGTGCAAATTAAAAAACATAACCATGCCGGGTGTGGTGGTGCATGCCTTTAATCCCAGCACTCAGGAGGCAGATCTTTGTGAGTTCAAGGCCAGCCTGGTCTACATAGCGAGTTCCAGGACAGCTGGGGCTACAGGGAGACCCTGTCTCAAAAAGACAAACCCCCAAAACACAACTACTTCTTATTCTAATTACCATCAGCACTTATTTAAAAGATGACTATAAAAACCTCAATACTGGTGATTGAACCTAGAGAAAGTGCTCTACCACTCAGCTATACTCCCATCCTTTGAAAAACTTATTGAATGTTTAAGTGTTCATCTAATGCAAGCTTGACTGTGGCTCAATTAGCCAATGTTGAAAGTTAGCGGTTTATTTAACAGACCTAAAGATATTACATGGAGGCAAAATAATAACTTGAGAAACAAAACTTTGGATTTTGACTACTTTTAGCAAATGGTTAAAAAACAAGTTTTAACAATGGGGGCTTTTTGCCTTAGCTTCTGCTACCGATGACAAATGAGCTCCGGAGAATGCTGGATGACAGCAAAAAGGCGGCTTTACTGAATGTAAAAACCCTGATAGTCTTATCTCACAGGGTCAAATGACTTTTACAAATACCACTAAACTTGGTCACCCTTTCTTTAGTTATCAGAGGTAGTGCACACACTGGCTATCGGTAGGAGCCCCATTACAACTATAGCTACCAGCTGGCAATATAACACAGGTTAACTTTTATAAGTATGCTGTTCCAAACACATTTGAAGTCTGTTTTAAATCCAAGTGTGGTGGTGCATGCCTGTAATCCTAGTACTCTAGGCAAAGGCAGAAGGATTGCTTCAAGTTTGAGGCCAGTTTCTTCAAGGCCAGCCAGTGCTACAGGAGACCCTAGCCCAAAATACCAAAAAAAAAAATAAAATAAAATAAAAAAATAAAAAGTTAAACTATTTAGCTCGAGGCATATCAAGATGGAGCAAGTTTCCAGACATCCCTTCTTCCACCTACCAGCTAAAAGCCTGTCGATCATACTTGCCACTCCAGGGTACTGAACCTAAAGTGCTTGCAAACATTTATGCAAATAGTGCTAGGCCACCTGGATACAAAGCATTCTCAACAACCACAAATAAAACTGTGCCACTGTTGTAGAAAGGTCTCTTAGTCCCAGCAGAGATAGGAGGCAGAGGCAGGCAGATCTCTGTGAGTTTGAGGCCAGCCTGGTTTACATATCAAGTTCCAGGCCAGGTTGAGGGAGATCTCCCCCAACCCCCTCCCCCCCCCCAACCCCCCTTAAGTCAGGCGTAGTGGCTCAGGCCTACAATCCCAGAACTCGGGGGCTGAGACAGGAAATTTGCAATTCAAAGCCAGCCAGACCTTGTTTTGAAAATCCAATTATACAGAATGAGAACATGTTAATTTCCCACACCTGCTCTTTAGCATTCATGAAGGGCCATGTGACCATCATCAAATTCATCTAACTTTGGAGACCAAAGAAAAATCATTCGTGAAAATGATCTTAGCTGGGCACCACTGAACACACATATAATCTCAGCACAAGGGAGGTAGGGATCCAAGGGGGTCAGGAATTCAAGGTCACAGTGAGTTCTAAGCCAGTCTGGGCTACACGAGATTGTTACCACCTCCTCTCCCAAAGGAAAAAAGTGATTCTAATATACACTAATTTTACTAGTAAATGCATTTTTGTTCCTATTTCCTAGAATTACAAGTGATATGTGTTAACTACTATGTAAGTCATTAGTAATTAGCTCTTTAATGCAGAAACTGTTGGTTTCAATATACTGGTTACATATTGTTTTTATTCAGGCTTGTTAACTAAGAAATACAAAAAAGAAACTCTTAGTGGCTTCTATGGGTCCAATCCTTCTTCACAGAAGCTGTAAACAGTTCTGAAGTAGTGGAGTATCTTCAGCAAGGGACCCAGGTGGAGGAACAGTTTATCTGAAATCTGAAAGTATCTATTTTCTTCCTTTGGTGCCTTGTACAGTTGGGCACTGTTAATGATGTTACAGAATACAAGGAAATACCCACAGCAAATAGTTCTAGTGACAATTTACTAGAGAAGTTACAGTTGAAAGATAGTGATGGTGATTGTTTCTTTCATTTTATTATTTTTTACAATAAGGGTGTAGCCTTATACTCCACACACACACAAAATGAAACAAGTGCTTATTACGAAACAGTCCCTGCCCCATCCCCCCTTAGAATATTCTGAACATAGCAATTTAATAGAACAGAAAAATCAAGACAAACCCAATTTCAAATTTTCAATAAAAAAGCAAAAGTATGTAATGCAACAGCTGTTCAACTTCCAACTCTAAATAGGCACCAAACAAACAAAAGAGCCCCATATTTTAAGTTTCTCCAGCACACGTTCCAGTATAAATGCTCTGAACTGTCATCATCTAGTAACGAACGGGACTAAAACTTTAGAACACAAGTCATATTGCTTCCCTGTCCCCGTTTTCCTTTATAGTTGGAGGCATATATATTAGGGCATACAGAAGTCAGAGGAAGAAGAATTTAAAAGAAAAAACTGCCAAAGCTGCTGCTGTTTGGAGTAGAAAGGAAGAGAGCATTTTACAAATGTTCAAAAATTACAAGGCATTAACACAATTCATTCACTATCACTCCTACTTTAAAGGATAGAGATCAGCATCTTATTATATAAAACTGTATGTTCAAAACTGTATCACAGGCTCACCAGAAACTATGGATGTAGTTTTAGGCTTCATCAAGGAGAACAGGCTCAGTTCAGGTTATTAGATACTACACATCTAGCCTGACTGGATCAGTGTCTGGAACTGCTCACTGTTCCCCTGAACAGCTGTAAACTAACAATAGTATGTGACTCCATAGGAAGCATAAGGATGGAAGATACAGACATAGCTAATTAGATCTCCCCTGCTTCACGCTCTTCAGAGCTCCTCCTGTCTTCTGATTTGCCATTAGCACTCTCATAGGACCGCTTCTTATCTTTTCGATCTCGGTCACGAGGTGATCTGTCTCTTGAACTCCTGTCTCTGTCACGTGATGCTAAGTCTTGGTCTCTGAATCTTTCTTTTGAGGATCTGAAAAATATTAATTTGAGGAGCAAAATATGTTGGGACACCCAAAATCCAATGAAAGAATAGGGTAAATATTAAGTTTTGATAGTTGAAGACAGTACACATCCAAGGACAGAGTTTTCTGAGAAAGGAGCACCGCTGCAGCTGAGGGCACCAGACTGCTGGCAACAGGCAGCTAAGGCGCAAAAGGGAAACTAGAATAAGGACTTTTAAGATAATCTCAGTATCCCAGAGACAACCAGGAAGATTCTTCAATTAATATATAAAAAGTGTTTAAGAGAAAAATGATAATAGCTTTTAAAAGTGAAAAGTATTATCAGATTCCAAATTAGATGGAAATCAATGAATTAGGAAAAATCATTTTTGTGCTAAATGGCTAGACACTATGTGAGGTGTTATAAATCACACGTGATCTCGGGGTAGTAGAATCCTTCCTCTTCTTTCTATTTTTTAAAATGTAAAACCATCCATAGCTTGCTGGCTGTACAGAAACAGGCTACAGCCACATTTGTTCTAAGGGCAGCATTTTGCCAACCTAAGTAAGAGAACTACTCAGTAATATGGCTTTAAATAACCATCTGTTAATTTAAAAATATGCTTTACTCCTCCTGAGTTAACCCCTTAAAACCAAATAAAGACAGGAAAGATAACCATACTATAATAAAGTCTTAGAAATCGTAACTAGAAATTATAAGTGTTCCTTAATACTGCCGTCTACTCATCCTGTACCCATCATCTTCGATAAGAAAGATACATAACAAAAACACATCAGAGATTCAACTAGGAAAAAAAGAACAAAAACCCTAAAAGACAATAAATATGGGATTAAAATATGGAATCTAATCCTATCAGTATAGAATGTATACTAAAATGAATCAGCAACAAAATGTTACTTTTATTTAGCTCTTTACAGGTGATACCGAATGTTTAATTATCTCAATCCAGGTTTAGAATTAGGATCTGAGGTACTGCCAAGACCTGAATAATACTTTGGAAGTGCTAGAGTTTAAACCTAGAGCCTTAAGTATGCTAAGGAGGTATGCTACTACTAAAATTCACCCCAAGGCCTGAAAAAGCAGTACTTTTCAGAAAAATATAAAGCAGATTAAAAATATTACTATAACCAGTTTTAGAAATATAGTTACAAGAAAGCATTATGGTTTCAGATGTAAAGAAGCCCAAAGGGCTGTTGTAGCCTTGAACTGGTGGTGCTACTGAAAGGTGACTGGATCAAAGAATTGCTACCAATCAATGAATTAATCCACTGATCAATTCACAGCTAAACTGCTATTAGGAGATGGATTCTGGCCAGAAGAAATTGTTCAATAATCAATGAATTAATTCACTGATCAGTTGTTCATAGCCAAATTGCTATTAGGAGGTAAATTCTGGCCACAGGAAATAGGTAAATAGGGGTGTATCTTTGAAGTGTCTATCTTGGGCCTGGCTCATTTCTGTTCTTTGTTTCATCAGCCTTGGGTGAGCCACTTTGCTACATCATATGCTACCCGCCATGTTCTGCTTCACTGTTCTCAGGCCCAGAAGCAATGCAACCAAGTGGTCATGAAATGAAATCTCTCAAACTGTGAGCTTAAAAGCCCTTCCTTTTATGACAAAATACTTGGAAACAATTTATAAGACAAAATACAACAGAGGAGTAAATAAGAAAGGCTTAAACAATTAATACCCATTTTAAGCATTCTACTTAAGTTTTAGAAGTGAAATTCTCAGAGGAGAAAAGAACACTGCAATGCAGTTTTGTCTGTTCTCATGTTTGTCCATTAGGAGTGGTTATGCTTCTTTCATTTTTGTTCCATGATAAATTCAGTTTTTTTTTTTTTTTTCGGTCTTTTTGAGACACGGTCTCCCTGTAGCTGGCCTGGAGCTCACTATGTAGACCATGTTGGCCTTGAACGCACAGAGATCCGCCTGGTGGCGCCACCATGCCCAGCTTCTTTTGTCTGTTTTTTGAAACAAGGTCTCACTCTGTAAATCAGGCTGACCTTGATGTGTGGCAAACCTCCTGTCTCAGCTTTGTGAGTTTTGTCATTACTGGAGTTCCTGGCTTAATAAGCAAAGTTAAAATGATGTGCCTAAAAAAAAAAAAGTGCAATTCTACACTAGCCTTTCTCCAAAGCCTCTGCAGGAATGAATATGAAGAAAGATGAAACCCATGATTACTAAGAATAAGGGCATGGATGCTGGCAAGACCCTGAGGTAAGTGGTAATAACAACAGAGAGAAGCATTCATATTTGTAAAAGACTACAAATACCCACATGCACGAAGTGTTCTGTTCTATTCACAGTACTGAATGTCCAATAACCCAACTATCCTTACTATCTCAACTCAGAGGATGGGGATAGAAAAATGGGACATAACTAAATTATTGGCCAAGGACTCTGGACTCAAGTAGTCTGACTTTGAAGTCTGTACTATTTGTTAGAATAGAATAAGAAGCAAAAAGCTACTAATGGTCACAATGACCCATAGGGAAAGTTCCTACTGACAAGTTACTTATAGCAGAGACCAGTAAGCACTTCACAGTAATGGGAAGGAGAACAGTAAATCACCAAAGACTTTTAATAAAATTTTTTACCATCAAAAATTAAGTTCACATATGTACGAATAATTTGATGATATATATATTAGTAGCAATTATCTGTTAATTTTTTGGTTAAAAAAACAATGATGCTTTAAAAGTAATTTGAATTCAAAGATATGAAATGCTCCTAAGAAAGAAAAGCAAATTTTAAAAATAGGTTTACAAAAATAATCCTTTCTGAACATGCAGAGAATATCAGGTGTGATGCAGCACGGTGGGAAATTGTCCTATATAAATAAAATTCCACAGTGTGGGAAGCATCAAAATGGTGACACAATCTCAGGACAAGATTCCACACCCATCCCTCCCATCTCCACCACCAATAAATACATGAAAGAATTCATAAATATCAGAAAAATGACAACTGAGCAGGTCAACATAAGACTCAACTAAATCTTTTGCCACACAACTGCATGATTCTCAAAATTCAGTGTGCAGACTACTGACTCATGAAGAACTTTTAAGACGTTTTAAATAAGATAAATGTCTTATTTCTGGACATTGCACCAAGGACAGCCTCAAAAATCCAGTTTAAAAATATGAGGCACATGGCCCACAAGTACTTCTCTGTTTAAATTACAACCATGTACTCAAGCGTGATTTACTACCTGAAGCCATTTTTTAAAATTCTGGCATTTTTCTCTAAATTTATATCATCTGCCCTATGATACCCAGGCTCAGTACTTTATAATCCATAGTCAATTATATTCCTGCATAGAAAACTTCTCAGAGCTACTTGCATATGACTATGCTGTATTTCTTTGTTATTTTTTAATTAAGTCTAGTGCAGTACAAAGTATCTAACTCTTATAAAGCCAGGGAGGATGTAGTATGACTATATTCCTAGCACTCATGAGGAATCTGAGGCAAAAGGATTGAGTCTGAGGCCAGCCTGGGCTACACAGTGAGACTGTCTTTAAAAAAAAAGAGGGGGGGCTGGCTTGGTGTGGTAGCTCACATCTTTTATTCCAGCATTCAGAGGCAGAGGCTGGCAGATAGATCTCAGAGTTCAAGGCCAGCCTGGTCTACCTAGTGAGTTCTAGGCCAGTCATGGCTATACAGTGAGATCCTGTCTCAAAAAACCAAAACAGTATACTGGTTAAAAATCACTTTAAGTGTTACTTACTTAGAAAAAGGAGAGAAATATGAGATATTAAAATATTGTAAAATATTGAGAGTCCATTAAGGAAATGGTTAAGTGAGTTTAAAACAAAGAAAAACTATCAGCTTCCTATGGATTCTTTTACGAGCTTTATGAGGAGTAAGCGATAGAAAGTGCAAGACTAGTAAGCATGAGGCACTCTAAGAGTGTTCTGTTCATCTGATATCTACTTAAGAACAGTTGTCAAGAAAAAAAGCAATTTTGAGTATAATTTATGTTCCATAGTAATTACTTGGTTTAAGGGCTATCATGTGACCTGAGTTTTGGGAGCTTAACACCTGCACCATATTCTAACCATTTCGTCTGCTCTCACTCAATACTTAGGTCCAGTGTCTGCGCTCACTGCTTTTGAAGTTTCCTGCTATATTAAGAAGTATCACTGGGCATGAGTTTAAACACAGCACTCGGGAGTCAGAGGCACATGGATCTCTGTGAGTTCTAGGCTAGCTTGGTCTATGTAGCAAGTTCCAAGCCAGATGGGGCTACAGAAAGACCGTCTCAAAAAGACAGAGAGAAAAAAAGTGTCACACAGCCTCCTTAAAACTCATAATCTTATCGGGGCGTGGTGGCACACGCCTTTAATCCCAGCACTTGGAGAGGCAGAGGCAGGTGGATCTCTGTGAGTTCAAGGCCAGCCTGGTCTACATAGTGAGGTCTTGGACAGCTGCGGCTACAGGGAGACTCTGTCTCAAAAAAACCAAAAAAAAAAAAAACAAAACCCCAAAAAACAACCCCCACCCCCCCCCAAACCCCTCATAATCTTCCCATCAAACTACAAACTAAAGGTGCTAGGATAATGTATGACTTACACTGCAGATTAAACAAGAACACAGTAGTATGTGTCTGCTCTTTGAAAGTGTACCAGCTCAAATAAGTTTGAAGAGTCAAACAAAGCTAAACAAGACTTTTAATGGAAGGACTTCTCAGAGCCCCTAATTTGTTAATACATATTGGGGGCGGGGGGGGGGACGACAAAACACCCAAACCTCTAGAGTATTAGTACCTAAAATTATTTGCCTGTAAAATAGTTTTTACCCCCAAGACATTCCAAGTAGAGAAAAACAACCTCTGCACATACTGGTTCCAATTTCTTACTCTGGCTCACACATGAATCTGTATAAACTACCCATACAATCAGAAAAAAAATGTATACACCCACACAAATGTGTACATATCACCAGGTGCAAGTTTCAAATCAATAATCTAAATATAAGTAACATAAGTAAACAAAAAGCAAAACATAAAGGTAGCTCCATATCCTCTGACCGGCACTTCAGTACCTCCTCTTGGATCGCTCCCTGCTCCTATCTCTAGAACTGTGCCGACTTCTCTGATGGCTACGGCTGCGGCTGCGGCTGCTTGAACGGGACCTGTGGCGATGGCGTTTCTCCCGAGACTTGGACCGGGTCCTTCTCTTGCGTTCTCGTGACATGGAGCGAGACCGGTGTCTTCGATGCTCTCTGGATCTAGATCTACAAGAAAATAATTTATTTCACTGTTAGCTTTGTTAGTGCTACAGTTCTCATCTACTAAAGTATTTTCTTTAAAAAGAAACTATTCTTTATTTTTAATTTTTTTGGTCTTTTTGAAGCAGGGTCTCCCTGTAGCCCCAGCTGTCCTGGAACTCACTATGTAGACCAGGCTGGTCTTGAACTCAAAGCGATCCGCCTGCCTCGGCCTCCCAAGTGCTGGGATTACAGGCATGCGCCACCACGCGCAGCTTTATATTTTTAATATTATGTATTTGTTTGTGCATGTGTGCACCACAAGGCGTATGTGGAGGTTAAGAAGATAAAATTCAGAAGTCAGTTTTTGCCTTCTGCATTATGAGCTCCTGGGATGAACTCTGGTCAGGTTTAGAGGAAGGTGCCTTTACCCAATGAGCCATCTTACCAGCCCTGAGAAGCTACTCTTCAGTAGTCATACTCAATGTCAATTCCATTCTAAATCAACTATTATATGTACTGAAATAAATTGCTAGTACATTAATGAGTGCATACTAGGATTTCAAATAAACATTAGAACATTAATTATCAGAAGTCAACCCATATTGTATAAATTTACATCAGTGGGCTAGGGATATAGCTCAGTGGTCAAACACCTGGCTTGACATACAAAGGCTAACAGGATCACCCCACCACGAGGGGGGGTAGGGGTAAAAAAAGGTCACAATGGGCTGGACAGGTGACTAAGTAGCTAAAAGTGCTTGCTGCACAATCACAAGAACCCGAGCTTGGATACCAGCACACATCACCCAGCAGAGGAGCAGAGAACAGGATTGCTAGAGCTTGCTGGCTTCTAGCCTCGCTGAGAAAACACAAACCCCAGGTTCAGATAGACACCCTACCTCAAAGGAAAAGGTAAAAAGTGATGAGAACTATACCAATGCCCTCTTCTCGCCTCCACACCCACAGACACATAACCACACAAATTTAAATATTCAAATATTTTTTTTTTAAAGCTGTATTAGGAATTCAAAAGAAAAACGAAGGCAACAATCTGTTATCACCACTTCATGCCAAGAGTTGTATCATCTAAATTTTTAAAATTTCTTTTTTTTTAGCAAACTTTAGAAATTAAGGGGGCTGAAAAGATGTTCAGCAGGTTAAGAGTGCTTGCTATGGGGGCTGGAGAGATGGCTCAGCGGTTAAGAGCACTGACTGCTCTTGCAGAGGACCCGGGTTTGAGTCCCAGCACCCAAACGGGAGCTACGAACCATCTTTAACGCCAGTTCCAGGGGAATCCAAAGCCCTCTTCTAACCTCCGCGGCATTACATGACACGGGTACACTCACATACATTCAGGCAATACACTCATACACAAAAAATAAAAAATAAAATATTAAAAACAAAAAGAGTACTTGCTGCACTTCCAAAAGAAGTGAGTTCAGTTCAGTTCCCACACCCATATCATGCAGCTTACTGTCTGTAACTCCAGTTCTAGGGAACTAGATGCCCTCTTTATGCCTCTGTAGCACCCACACAAGATCAAATAAAAAATAAAGTATGGCCAGATGTAGTGGCGCATGCTTTTAAACCCAGCACTCAGGAGACAGAGGCATGTCGATCGTTTGAGTTTGAGGCCATCCTGGTTTAGATAGCGACTTCCAGGACAGCTGAGGATACAGAGAGACCCTGTCTCAAAAAGGCCAAAACAATTACAACAACAACAACAACAATAATAAAGTGTATTGGGTAGAAATAAAGAAAGGCACAATCAAGAATACAGGTACAAAAGTCTGGGATGAGAAGTTCAACACATTGGCTAGAATGGAAGGAATACATAGGAGGAACATCAGAGTTTGACAAGCATGATGACCAAGTATTTTGTCATTCAAACCAGGAGGCTCTGAATGCTGAATTACACAAAGTAAAAAGGGGGACTTGACATTCTGAGACAACAAATATAAACCACAACTATCCTATGACACAATGGATTACATGATCACCATACTTAAAGGCGACAGTGCCAGCTGCAATTCCAGCATTCAGGAAGGCAGAGGCAAGAGGATAATCAATTCAAGAAAAACTCTGTCTGGAAAAACTATAAACCTGGTGTGGTGGCACATGCCTATAATCCAAACACTCCAGAGGACAGAGGCAGGAGTTCCAGGAGACAACCTGGAGGTAAGCCAAGGCTATGCAGTCTCAAAAAAACCCAAACAATAACAACAACAATAATAAAATATCCAATTAGCTGGTTAACCTACTTATATTTTCAACAGGTACAGTTCTCAGAATGCTGTTTCTTAAATGGACCAAATTAAATTTTAAATTTCAAACTGACTTTAAAAAGGATCTAGTTACAAATTACTGAGTTCCTGAAAGTATTTTAAAGAAATATTTTGTGCTTCTTCCTATAACTCCAGAACATAGTATATAATTCTACTCTGATAAAACACAGTTGCAGTTCTGAGTATGTTCTGAACAGTTTCTCTTCAAACGCAATGCTCAAACCTGAACTATCAAAGAAACAGTAGCAATTTATCAATTCTCATTGAGGTTCAAAAACTTCCATCTAAAAACATACCTTCACTATTATACCTACCTTTTGGGATTCTTGCTATGTGATCGCGACCTAAAAAAAGAATACCTACTTTTAGAAAAGTGAAGTATAAATTAAAAAACAAAAACAGTACAATATGCTGTTAAATTGCATTGAGTTCTAATTTTTATATTAATTCTATAAAAACAAAGCATATACTTACACATTCAAGTTTCTTCCAAAAACTACAGAATTCCCTACCTTGTCATATAAGCTCCTAACTAGATACTAGTTCTTTAAAAGAATATGCTCCTCAAAGTCTAAAATTTAGTGTGTGTCACAAATATTTAGTTCTCCAGAAACCACTTCCTAGCCTTGGAAAACAAACGTTTTTTTTCCCATAGTTTTTCACTGTGATTTTCCCCACATTTCATTGTGAAATGTCTTAAGATTTAAAAAAAAAAAAGTGAGCCAGGCATGGTGGCATACACCTTTAATCCCAGTACTTAGGAGGCAGAGGCAGGCAGATCTCAGTGAGTTCAAGGCCGGTGTGGTCTACATAATGAGTTCCAGGCCAGCTGGGGCTACAGGGAGATCCTGTCTCAAAAAGACAAAAAAACAGAAACACCCCACATGTTTTGGACCTACAACCTCATACTATACTATAGTCCTAGAATTAACTCAATCTTCTAATGTCTCTTTTTCACATGAATGATGTAATACACTATTCACATTTCCCAATTCACTCTTAGTATTCAATAAATAGTCAATGTCATGGTTAACTCAACACTGCAGGGTTGGGCTGGGCTGGGCTGGGTTTTGTGTGTGTGTAAAAGAAAGCATGGATGAAAGTATGTTTCTAGATGTGTTTAACTATGGTTTTATGACTTACTGTGGAACCTGGGTAAAGTTACATATTATCCCTCAGTTCACTCTATTATTGGTAAAAGTGTCATTTGGGGTAAAGAGGACTCCTAGGATTCAGCTGTCCCCTAAAGTCCACATGGTGAAGATCTGGGACACCAGCTGTATATCTAATCATTGAGGGCTGGCTGGATCATGAGGACTTTTACTTAATCAAAGGAGGACTCTTACTTAATCAAAGGACTAATCTATTGATAGATATTAACTTGATGGTGTTCTTTGAGAGGTGATAGGAATCAGTAGGTAGGGAATGCCTGGTTCAAAGCAAGTCCTTGAAAGGGCATTATCTTATCCCTGGCCCTTTCCTATCATTTTCTATGCTTCTTGGCTACCATGAGGTAAGCAGCTTTTCTTTACCACACCTACTACTCTGATCTTTCTGCCACCATGATGGTTAGCTTCAACCACAGGCTCCCATCAATGGAGCCAGCCAACTAGGGTTTGGAAACTATGAGTCAAAACAAATCTTTCTTTTTAAAGATGTTTTTCTCAAGTGTTTTCTAACAGCAATGAAAACCTAACCAGCAAAAATTAAATAAATTGAGGCAAATTTCTTAATATAGAGCCTGGTATGTAGTAATGAGCTAGATAAGTGATAGACTTTTTTAGTTTTCTTTCTCAGGAGCATAATTAGAAATGCACCTTGTGCAGGGCTTGATGGTGGATACCTTTAGTCATAGCAAGTTCCAAGCCAGCTGGGGCTACCAGGAGACCCTGTCTCAAAAAGACACTCCCCCCAAAGAAATGCACGTTATATAGTTTTATGCTAGCTTATAATTTCATCTTGCCTCATTTTACAAGGTTTAAATGGGGAAACTGCTTTAACTTTTTGCTTTCTTTTCTGAAGCAAGGTCTGACAGTGCAGTCCAGTTGACTTTAAACTCCCTGCAAAGCTCCCACCCGAGTCTCCCAAGTACTGGAATTACAAGTGCAAACTACCACCCTGCTCTTTTTGTTTTTGAGATGGGGGCTTACTTCTTAACCCAGGCTGGTTTCAAACTCTATGTAGGCCAGTCTCATATCTGCAGGACACCTACTATTTTAGTCTCCCAAGTGCTGGGATTATAGGCATGCACCACTGTGTCTGGCTACACATTTCTGTCTTTCAATTTTGAGTCTGAGCCTTTAATGGCTATATTATCTCTCCTGCCTGCTGAACATTTCTGAAACAGGGTTACACTTTTACAAACCACGTGAAAGGAAGTATGTTAGCCAGCAAGCAAAAGGAGTAATACGTGACCTACTTTCTCATCATTTACAAATATGAAAGTACAGTCCTAAATTGAGAATTCCAAAGTATGTAAAATGCTATTTATACTGTCCTAAATATTGCAATACTGGGCAACATGCCTAGAAGAATGCAGCCTAGACTGAGTATGACGACACATGCCTGAAATCCATGCACCCAGCCAACGCGATTACATAGCAGGAACTAGGTTTAAAAACGTGCAGAACCAACAATAGACCCAGCTTCAACAATGTGGAAAGTCAAAACGGATTCCAGAACACTGTCCTCTGACACCCATGTACATGCAGGTGTACATACATACATACACACACACACACACACACACACACACACACACACACACACTCACACACACACATTTAAAAACAAACTCTCAGCATACATATACTAAGAACAAAGATAAGTTCTGAAGTAAAATTTGTATTAAGTAGGGGGAAGAAAAACACATGAAGAGAGCGAAGAGGCAGAGGGTTAGGCAGACACAGGTAGACTTCTCGAAAGAGTTAATATCCAGCCAAGCATGGCATCGCACACCTTTAGTCCCAGCACAGGCAGGCGAATCTGAGTTCAAGGCCAGTCTAGTCTACATAGCAAGTTCCAGTTCACCTGGGGCTACAGGGAGATCTTGTCTCAAAGAGTCCCCAGCCCCACCACAAGAGGTAACATCCATATAGTACTGTTCTGTTTTGTCCTTAAAGTGCAAAAGGACTGTCCATTAAAAGCCATGTAAACATGTGAGTCAGTGAGTTGGCTCAGCAGAAAGGCACGCAAGCCTGATGACCTGAGTTAAATCCCCAGTTTCTTCACTGGAAAGAGAACCAAGTTTTATAAGTAGTCCTCTGATCATCTAGTTGGGTACTGTGACATACAAAAATGCCCCCCACTCCCAAAGACACATAACATAAATTAAATTCACCTAAACTGATAGAAGCATGCTGAAAGCTTTCACATTACCATGACCAATAAAGGGTCACTTAGGGACATCTGCCAACTATGAGAGAAAGTATATTTCAGAGATGTAATACAATTAAGGGAACATTATAAGTTAGAACAGAGCAGGGTGTGGTGGTGCACACTATTGATCCCAGCACTTCTGAGTTCCAGGCCAGTTGGGGCTGCAGAGAGACTCCGTCTCAAAAGGGAAGGGGGGAGGGGGTGTTTAAAACAGGCAAATTCCTTTGTGGTACAGTTGTTCATTACAAAGTAGTTAAAGTTGGGAACATGAAGTATAACAATGTTACAAACAATGTTGTGCAACATAATGATGCCATGCAATTTTAGTTGCCAATAGGCAAAAATGGCTTAGAAATATGTTCAAACATTTATTTTTTAATTATTTCCTTCCTTCCTTCTTCCCTCCCTTCCTCCTTCCTCTTTTTGAGACAAGGTCTCCCTGTAACCATTCATTCATTGGTCTTTTTGAGACAAGGTCTTCCTGTAGCCCCAGCTGGCCTTGAACTCACAGAGATCCGCCTACCTCTGGTTCCACGCCTGGTATGTTCAAACATTTTAAATATGAAGAATTCTAAAATTTACCAATTAATGTTAACAAAAGTAGGTTTGTACACACTTAAATATATGGAATTAATGGATTGTTTTTTATAATTATGGCTTCCATAGTTGAAAAAAATGGTAGTTTGGGGCTGGAGAGATGGCTCAGCAGTTAAGAACACTAACAGTTCTTGCAAAAGACCTGGGTTCAAATCCCAGCACCCACATGGCAGCTAACAACTGTCCGTAACTCCAGTTCCAGGGGATCTGAAAGCCTCTTCTGTCTTCCACAGGCATTGCATGACACGGGTGCACTGATCGACATGCAGACAATACATGCATACACATATAATAAAATAAATAAATATTAAAAAAATATATATATATGAAAAACCAAATAGCCAGCAGAAGATTTTGTTAGAAATCATAAGGCCCCAAGATATAAAGCATTCTTTATTTGGTCTCCCACAAATTTTGAAAGAAATCACATTTAATTCAGTTGAATGACTAAGAGTTAATGTTAAACATTCCTATCCTGAAAAGATAAAATCCAGACACGATATTCAAAATGTTTAAGATTTTGGAGCATTTTGGATTAAAAAAAAAAAAAAAATCAAGTCTGTGTATGTATGTGTGTGGGTAGGTATGCACACATTGAGTGTGTGTGTCTGAGAAGGTCAGAGGCATTTGTGACATGTTGTGTGAGCCACCTGGGTATAGGAGTTTGGAACCAAACTCAGGTCCTCTGGAGAGCAGTAAGCACTCTGAACTGCTGAGCCATATCTCCAGCCTCATTTTGGATATTTAAAATTAGAGATGTTAAATAGGTAAGGCTTGTCTATGCAAACACTTCCCAAATAAAAAAAAAACAATACAAAATTGGAGCCATTTTTGATTCCAATCATTTCAGGTAAAGGTAACTTAACCTGTATATTTGTTTGAAAATGGTCTTACAAGAGAACATCTTAAAAATTTTTTAAAATTATTTTTATGTGTATGAGTAGTTTGCCTCCATGTATGTAAGAGCACCCATGTGTGCAATGTTCATGGAGGCCAAAAGAGGGCAAAGGATCCCCTGCAATTGGAGTTATGGATAAATGTCAGCAGCCAAGTGAGTGCTGGGAACTGAACCCTCTGGGTCCTCTGCAAGAGCAGCCAGTGCTCTTTAAGTACTGAGCTGTCTCTCCAGTCATGCTAATATTTTTAAAGGCAATCAAAATTCAAGTTTTCCATGTCCAGAACAAACTTTACAGCATCTAAAAAGAACTGGAGAGACTTTACTCCCCACACCTGGACTATCTGACTCCATACCTCCTCAGTTTCTCCCGTTCTTCTCTCTCTCTTTCTTCTCTTCGTTTTAGGCGTTCCTGGTTTCTCTTTTCCTGCTTCTCAGCAACCACTCTCTTCAAAATGATAATAAGAAGTCAGATTCATATTGAGTACAAAATTTCTTAATTATCTGTTCCTTAAACTTTACCATATCTGCTTTCCAATACAGTTTAATTAACATCAAAATTGGAAGTTTTGATAGATATAATTAATTAGACTTCTAGTCTGCTTTCAACAACTGTAGGAAACTGGGCTTGGGGTGCACACCTTTAATCCCAGGCAGAGGCAGGTGGATCTCTGTGAGATAGAAGCCAACCTGGTTTACATAGTGAGTTCTAGGCCAGCTGGGGCTACAAAGAGACCTTGTCTCAAATACAAAACACAACAAACCTATAAAATAAAACAGAATTGTAGAAAACATGTATAATCTCTCATGTTCCTCCATGATTTCTTTCTTCATGCATGCGAGAAAAGTGTTCTACCACTGAGCAACCATCTCATCCCTCATTCATGATTTTTGTTTTGTTTTTTTGTCTTTTTGAAGCAGGGTCTCCCTGTAGCCCCAGCTGTCCTGGAACTCACTATGTGGACCAGGCTGGCCTTGAACTCACAGAGATCCGCCTGCCTCTGCCTCCTAAGTGCTGGGACTACAGGCGTGCAAAACCACGCCCGGCTCATTCATGATTTTTAAATGACATTTTAAACTTCACTTATACCAGACCTTTCTTCCTGTTTCTCAACATTACAACATATATTTTTAAAAATATCAACAACTGCCGGGCAATCTCTGTGAGTTCAAGGCCAGCCTGGTCTACATAGCGAGTTCCAGGACAGCTGGGGCTACAGGGAGACCCTGCTTCAAAAAGACAAAAAAAAAAAAAAAAATCAACAATTACAAATCATTGAGTTTCTATGTCCTGTAATTTTTGATCTGGAAATGTCTCTTCCAATCACCATCATTTAAAGTTTGACTGAGAGCCCAATAATCATCTCCTCTTGACAATTTTAACTACTCAAAAAACTGAGAATGGTTTACTAATAATTGAAAATATGGAGATAGTCCTAGGTGTTCTGGAGTTTTGTAATACTTTACTTTTATATATTTATGTTACTTGGGAGGGGACTGTTTTAAGACAGGGTTTTACTCTATAGTCCAAGCTGGCCTGAAATACACAATCCTGTGCCTCACTAGTGTTGGGATTATAGGTATGTTCCATCTCATCAAGCTGACTATTTATCTAAAATGATAGGCTACTGATCTTTGGTTAATTCTAAGACAAAATTGTACTGAAATTAACTATCTAGTATTGCCAATCTAGAGCCAGACCTGAATTCATGAGAAAATGCTACAATGCCAAAATTATTAAAAGCCAACCACATTAGACTGTTGAAAGATAAACTGATGATATCTACTGACTCTGCCTTCACCATAAACACTTCAATCACCTCATAACTTTTATTTTATTTTGGCTTTTTGAGACTTGGTCTCCCTGTAGTCCTGGCTGGCTGAAAAATCCCTACATAGATCAGGCTGGCCTTAATCTCACAGAGACCCACCTGCTTCTGCCTCCTGGATGCTGGGATTAAAAGCAGGTATCACCATGCCTGGCCACCCTACATTTCTTGTTGTGCTTGCTTGTTTATTCTATCAATGAAGTGTAGAAATGAGTAAGAACTATGCTTTCCTTTTAAAAAAATATTTTATTTTTATTTTATGTGTTTGAGAGTACTGCTTGCATGTATGTAAGGTGCACTTGTGTCATGCGATATCCTTGAAGGTCAGAAGAGGTTGTTGGATTCCCCCAGAACTGGAGTTACGGACTGTTGTTAGCCACCATGTGGGTGCTATGAATCAAACCTGGGTCCTCTGCAAGAGCAGCCAGTGCTCTTAACTGCTGAGCCATCTCTCCAGTCCCCTTTCTTTTTTGTTAGTTTTTAAAATAATTTATTTTTATTATTATGTGCATGAGTTTCATGTACATAAATGTAAATGTACCATATGTGTGCAATGCCCATGGAGGCCAGAGAGGGCACTGATCCACTGGAACTGGAGTTACAGGTTGCTGTTAGCCACCATATAGGTGCTGGGAACTGAACCTGGGTCCTCTGCAAGAGCAGCCAGTGCTTTTAACCACTGAGCCATTTCTTCAGCTTCTATGATGCCCCCCCCTTTTAAAAAAATATTTTATTATTTTTATTTTATGTGTATGAGTGTATTGCCTTCATGTAAATGAATGCACCTGTGTCATGCAATGCCAAGGAGGTCAGAAGAGGGCTTCAGATTCCCCTGGAACTGGAGTTAAGGACAGTTTGTAGCCACTGTGTGGGTGCTGAGAAATCGAACCCAGGTCCTCTGCAAGAATAGTCAGTGCTCTTAACCGCTGAGCCACTCTTCAGCCCCATGTTGCCTTTTTTAATAGTAACTGTCCCCTAAGTTTCACCCTAAATCCTGTCTAAAATGGGTAGAACAAGAGGATAAAACTAGAGGTTCTATAATTTTGCTATTTAGTGAAGGAGTGAAAATATTCCAAATAATAATGAGCTCATTTTCTCTATCTCTCTGTAAATTAAATAATATACTATTATTGCTTTTCCTGAAAAGAAAGATAGACATTTTAGGGGATTTTGTATGTAAATATTAGAAACAATTTTAAGTGACTCTAAATTTAGCAACATCCAACACAAAATGCTATCATCCAGAACAATGGGATAGTTTACTGGTCTATTTTCAGACATCATCCACTAAACTAACTTGAATCCTCACTTCCAACCCTGTACTATTGAGCATAAACTGCTAACAGATACACAACATAATTGAATCAGAGTCAATAACACTATTCACAAAGGTAATTTCAAAGCAGACAAGAACCTGTCTCAATAAAAGTAAAATAAAACTGATATAGATCAAAAGAATCAAGATTAACTAGGATAAAATGAGGAGTATTAATTTACCAATGTACCTTTAATTCTTCAAGCTTCTCTCTTATTTCAATAAATCCCAGATGTAGTTTACCCCCAAAATGATCAGCAAGTCGCCTGTCATTATCATGAAGACCTAAATATGCAGAGCAGACTTCACAGACTCGAAGCTTCTGCTGCTGGAAACTGGAAGCTGGCATAGAATTCCGATAAACTTCCTAAACAAAAATGAGAAAAACAATGATTACATGAATATCATAAGAAAAAAATACTGTTTCACAAACTGTTTTCTAATAAATACAGGAAAACATGGCTGTTTTGTTGGGAAATTACAAGTTTATCTTCACATCCTGTCAGAGACTGCTCTGCTAGAGGTCAAAAGTCACAGCCTTAACTATCTTTCACCAAAAAAACTACTGTAACATTCTACCATGGTACAGTGTATCTAACTTTCTAAAAAGGTATTCTCAATGTTCTTTTCCACAGTTTTGTCAAAGTCTGATGCAGGTGCCCCCATGCTGTGCATCAATGAAGAATTGAAGCATTAAGATTAAGAAGGCCAAAGCTGCCCATGCTTGCTGAGCAGTGTGTGTCTTCCAGTTACAGCTCCTTCCATTGTCTTCATTCCCAAAGATCTCTCCTCCTTCCTCAGAAACAAAGAGAGGAAACACAAATCTCCCCAACAGAAAAAAAAAGGGGGTTCATTTTATAAGACAAGAGATAAGAGATATCTTTACTGAGATTCAGATAACATTTCATTTATAAGGAATTCATTAATAAACAATACAAAGTGGTGAATTTGCCTACCCACTGTCTCTTTTTCTTACTAACAGAACTGTTTTTTTCTTTGAGGTAACAACATACCCACCCAACCAGTAAAAACATTGTATTTTCCAAGCTTCTGAGCAACTCTGGCTGATGTTGATGGAAATGGATGGATAGAATCTATAAAAATTTCTTCAAAAGAGAGCGAAGACATTTA
>NW_008359625.1:4861004-4942030 GCF_000622305.1 Nannospalax galili | reverse complement strand
AAAAAAAAAAAAAAAAGCCAGACAGAGCTAGCAAGGCATCACAGCCAGTAAAAGAAACTTACTGACAAGTCTGAGACCTGAGTTTGATCCCCAGAATCCACACAATGAAAAGAGAGAACGAACTCACACAAGATGACCCCTGACCACAACATGTGCACCATGGTATGTATGCTACCCTTCCCCCATAAATGTAATTTTAAAAAATTATAATTCCAGCAGTGAGGAAACAGAGACAGGTGAATGACTCTCTGGAGCTTACTGGCTACCCAGTATAGCTTACTTGGCAAGTTTCAGGCCATTAAGAGGCCCTGTTGCGGCCAACCTGACCATCCTGGTCTACCTAGTGAGACTCTGTCTCAAACAACAAGAACAACATCATCATCATCATCATCATCATCATCATCATCATCATCATCATCTAACCATGAAGGGCTAGAGGTATACTCCACTGAAGTTAACATTTTACAAAATAACTGGTCAACGATGCCCATAGTCCATAGTACGTCATATGTCTGTATTTTAAGCACTTGGAAAGCACAATAAGGAGGATCACAAGTTTGAGGCAAACATGAGCAACCCAGACTTCTCATAAATAAATGAAACGTTCGACTAATATAAGGAAAGGGATACACCTCAGTGATAGAGAGCTTGCCTTGTACATGAGGATGTGAGTTCAATCCCAAGGAAGAAGACAGGGAGGGAAGTGGGCCTCTGAAAAATATCTAATATGCATGAGGCCCTTTTCTTCCTCCAGATATTTTCTTGATGTCTTAGGGTCCCAATTATGATATGGCTATTATACTGGTATTGTAAGGAGCAATGATCAGTGTTTCCTTTGATCCTACTTTCCTTTGATTTTTTTGCCTTCTTCCTATATTGAACACCAATATTAAGGCATTTATATGCTGAAGAAGGTACTAAAATGGCTTCCTTTTATTCTGCTTTTCCTCTCTAGTATGAAGAACTGTACTACCAGAACAGAAAAGAAGGGGAGGGAAAACATGTGGCTGATGAGATGGCTCAGTGGTTAAGAGCTCTTGAGAACACCCACAGCTAGCAACCGTCTATAACTCCAGTTCCAGGGGATCTGTTGCCCTTTTCTGGGTATTATATGCATGTGGTACACTTACATATATGTAGGCAAAACATTCATACACATAAAAATTATAAAGTTAAATTTAAATTAAAAAATTTTTTAAAAGTAAAAACTCTCACAATGGTTTGAATGATATGGTTTTCCCTTGTTTTTGATCTTGCATTCTTTTTCAAAAACAGTCTCAGCAGGTAGCTCAAGTTTGTTACAAATATGTGACTTTCTTGCCTCAGCATTCCAAGTGCTGGGATTACAGGTGTGGGCCACCTCAAGCACAACTCTATACTTTCATCAAGCAAAATACATTAAATGAAGAGGTTTAAGAATAAAAGGAGGGTCTGGAGAGATGGCTCAGCAGTTAAGAACACTGACCACTCTTATAGAAGACCGGGGTTTGAATCCCAACACCCACATAGCAGCTAACCACTGTTAATTCCAGTTCCAGGGGATCTGACAGCCTCTTCTGTCCTCTGCAGGCACTGCATAACAGGGGTGCAGGAAACACACACATACACGTAAAATAAATAAAATATTTTTTTAAAAAAGAAGAAAAAAGGAGATACTGCTAAGGATTGAGAAGATAATGATCATGAAGCAATCTAGATGGGATCAGGACCAAAACCATGGTCAAAGACTACAGCACACCTTCAGTCCCAGCACTTGGGAGGTAGAGGCAGGCAGATCTCTGTGAGTTCCAGGCTAGCCTGGTCTACGTAACAAGTTTCAGGCCAACTGAGACTTCAGGGAGATCTGTCTCAAAAAAGGTCCCCCCTCCCCCCGAAAAAAAAGAGCCATTTGAATTTCTAAAAAAATAAGAATCTGGGTATGCTAATCAAAATATAATTTATCTACAGGATATCAGATTTTGATCTGTGTCATAAAAGAATGAGAACAATCCCAAGGTATTATTAGCAGGCAGACTGTACTGATATGTGAAGTGGAACCAATGGGGAAAAGGATAGCACAAGCATGTGTGTTTGTTGTATGTCTAATTGGTTTAATTATATTTACCAGTTATAAATTTCAATATATCAATGACTCCAAATTTCAAAAAATTGCTAACTGAAATAGAACCCAGCGTTATAATGATCATTTAACTATTTCTAAATTGATTTGAAATTCCTTTAATAAATTCCAGTTAAATTTCAATAATTCCAGTTAAATAATGTTCTACAGGAAACACACACACTAATGCTTTACCATTAATTAAGAACTTACCTCTTTCCAGGACAGCTGGATGGCATAGCTCTTAAGATTTATCATTAAAAAAAAAAAAAAAATCCAACAACAAAAGGAATTTACCTCTGCTTCTCTTTTCTTTGCCCGTGCCTTCTCTACTTCATCCATTACTTTCTGAGATTCTTCCACATTCCCTTCAGCTCCTAACTGTTCCACTTTGGCCAACAATTTACCGATTTCTTCATTTAACTCATGAACACGTTCTGCCTAGAAAAACAGGAAAAAAAGATCACAAGTAAGAAACAGAATGAGGGGGCTGGAGAGATAGCTCAGCAGTTAAGAGCACTGACTGCTCTTGCAGAGGACCTGGGTTTGAGTCCCAGCACCCACATGGCGGCTACAAACTGTCTGTATTAGTCACTTTTCTGTTGCTGTGATAGAAACACTGACTTTGGGGACTTATAGAAGGAAGAGTTTATTTGAGCTTACAGTTCCAGGGGAATGACAGTCCATCATGGTGGAAAAAAAAAAAAAACCAGAATGAGGCCGGGCATGGTGGCACACGCCTTTGATCCTAGCACTCAGGAGGCAGAGGCAGGTGGATCGCTTTGAGTTCAAGGCCAGCCTGTTCTACAAAGCAAGTTCCAGGCCAGCTGGGGCTCCAGGGAGACCCTGTCTCCCCCCCCGCCAAAAAAAAACCAGAATGAACATTAAATATCAAAGTATTTTAAGAAGTGCTCATAAAAGATCCATTTAAGGGCCGAGTATGGTGGTGCACACCTGTAATCTCAGCACTGGGAGGGAGAAGCAAGCAGAGCTCTGTGAGTTCAAGGCCAGGCTCATCTACGTAACAAGCGCTAGGCCAGCCAGGGTTGCATGGTAAGACCCTGTCTCAACGAACAAAACAAAGACTTGTTTGAGACAGTCTTGTTACATAGTCCAGACTGGATTCTATTCTCAATCCTCCTGCTTATGTCTCCCAAGTAAAGGGATTTATCACCACAACCAACAATCAAAGTTTTAATTTGATATAAACATCTAGTCTCAACAAAGAGGTGTACCAACAAGTTTTACTTCTCAAAGTACTTTTAATCCAAAACATTTGTGTTTTATTTGGTCTTTTTGAGACAGGGTCTCCCTGTAGCCCCAGCTGGCCTGGAACTTGCTATGTAGATCAGGCTGGCCTGTACCTCCAGAGTGCTGGGACAACAGGCTTTCACCACCACGCCCAGCTTTAATCTAAAACATTCTTATCCTAAAGGTCAACTCTAGCTGGGCATGGTGGCGCATGCCTTTAATCCCAGCACACGGGAGGCAGAGGCTGGTGGATCTCTTATGAGTTCAAGACCAGCCTGGTCTACATAGTGAGTTCCAGGAGAGCTGGGGCTACAGGGAGACCCTGTCTCCAAAAAAAAGGTCAACTCTTTTATCACTATTCCTTTTTACCAAAGTGGCAGTAAGTCTTCAGATTAACCAAATACACTACTACATTAAGACTTCTCTCAATTCTGATAAATCAAATCCATATAAAAAAATTAATATATTTGACTATAAGATGGCATTAAAGAATTACTGTCGGGCTGGAGAGATGGCTCAGCAGTTAAGAGCACTAACTGCTCTTACAGAGGACGTGGGTTCAATTCCTAGCACCCACGTAGTAGCTAACAACGAGCCAGCTATAACTCCAGTTCCAGGGGAATTCAATGCCTTTTTCTGATCTCTCTGGGCACTGCACAACATGGGTGCACTTACATACACGCAGCAATACACTCACTCACATAAAATAAAAATAAATAAACCCAAGTGAGGTAGCACTTTCTGGAGAGCTGAGGCAGGACTGCTCTGAGTTCGAACATAGAGATCTTAATCCCCACAAAAAATGATAAGGGGCTGGGTGGGGTGGTACATGACTCTAATTCCAGCACTTGGGAGGTAAAGGCAAGCAGATCTTTGAGACTGAGGCCAGCATAGTAGTGAGTTCCAGGGCTGGGGCTACAGGGAGATCCTGTCTCAAAATGATGAAATAACAACAAAAACCAACAAGAAGGAAAAATGACTCCACCCCAGCAATCCAACAGGAAACTGGGGAGATATGACAGTTCACTAAGGAGGACACAGAAATGTAAGCACGAATGCTAAAAAACATTCAACATCATTAGTCATTAGGAAAATGTAAACTAAAACCACTCTAAGATACCACTACACAAACACCCAGATATAAACATGGTAAGAGATGTGGAAAAACTGGATTATTTACACATTCCTAGTAGACTATAAAGTTGTACAGTCACTCTAGAAAATACTAGTAAATACTTTCAAAACTAAAATGGATTTATATTATGGTCCAGCAATTGCACCCTTAAGGATTTACCCCAGAGAAATAAAAACACATGGAGCTACAAAGATGGCCAGTGGTTAAAGTGCCTCCTTTGCAAGCGTTAAGACTGGAGTCCAGACACCCGGAACCCACGTAAAACAAGGAGGAAAAGGGAATTGAACAGGGGACTGCAACATGCCTGTAATCCCAACATATAGAAGGGAAAGATCAATCTCTAGAGCAAGCTGACTAGTCAGACTAGGCAAAATGCTGAGCTGAGCTCTTGGTTCAGCAAGACCCTGCCTCATTTATGAGGTGGAGAACAGTTCAGGAATACACCCATGTTAAAACTTGGGCCCACACAGGCACATAAACATATGCAAAAAATAAAAACCAATGAAAATATATGCCCACACACAAAAATCTATGCACAAATCATTACTGCAGTTTTGTTGACAGTAAACAACAGGTATAAACAACTCAAATGTCCTTCAACATGTGAACAGCTAAACTGTGGAATATTCATACTGCAGGCTACTACTCAGAAATAAAGGAAAAAAGAAAAAAAAAAAAGAAATACAAAGGATAGAGCCGGGGCAGTGATGCACACCTTTTATTCCAGCACCTGGGAGGCAGAGGCAGGCAAATAGATCTCTTTTGAGTTCGAGGCGAGTCTGGTCTTCATAGTAAATTCAAGGCCAGCTGTGGCTACAGGGAAACCCTGTCTCAAAAAGACCAAAAAAAAAATAAATAAATAAATAAAAAATAAAAGAAATATAAAGGAAGGAATTACTGATATAGGAAATAAATAGATGAAACTTAAGGAAGCTGTGGGTAGTGAAAAAAGGAATCTCGCTGGTTGTGGGGGTGCATGCCTGTAGTCCCAGCACTCGGGAGGCAGAGGCAGGTGGATCTCTGTGAGTTCCAGGCCAGCTCCCTGTAGCCCCAGCAGCACTCGGGAGGCAGAGGCAGGTGGATCTCTGTGAGTTCCAGGCCAGCTCCCTGTAGCCCCAGCAGCACTCGGGAGGCAGAGGCAGGTGGGTCTCTGTGAGTTCAAGGCCAGCCTGGTCTACATAGTGAGTTCCAGGACAGCTGGGGCTACAGGGAGCTGGCCTTGAACTCACAGAGATCCACCTGCCTCTGCCTCCCGAGTGCTGGGATTAAAGATGTTGCGACACCACACCCGGCCTCAAATTTTTAAGAGATTAATTGCAAAAATATAAATTAAAAAAAGGCAATCTCAAAAGGACACAAGTTATATAGCCATAACATTTATGGCATAATTATAATGAAGAATGTATTTCAGATTGCTGTGGAGCTAGGAATGGAGGGGTATTCATGTTGCTATAAAAAGGGGGCTATTGGGGATGGAGAGATGGCTCAGCAGTTAAGAGCACTGACTGCTATTGCAGAGGACCCGGATTCAATTCCCAGCAGCCACATGGTAGTCCTTAACTCCAGTTCCAGGGGAATTCAAAATCCTCTTCTGACCTCCTTGGCATTGCACGACATGGGTGCACTCATATACATGCAGGCAATATACTCATATGCATAAAATAAAAAATATTGGCTGGGCGTGGTGGCATACACCTTTAATCCCACCACTTGGGAGGCAGAGGCAGGCAGATCTCTGTGAGTTCCAGGCCAGCCTGGTCTCCATAGTGAATCCAGGACAGCTGGAGCTACAAGGAGACCCTGTCTCAAAAAGAACCCCCCACAAACACAAAAAGGGGGGCTATTAACGTGAAAGAGTCTTTAGTGATGTTACAGTTAAGTACCTCAAACCCTAATAGGGTGTGGTGGTGCACACACACATGCATATACAAATGGCTGCATGCATAACTGGTGAATTCTGAATAAAACAATGATTAATATAAATGTGATTACCGTATTCATATAAGATATTAACATTTGGTTAGCAAAAAAACTAGATGGCATTCCTTGTTTGTCATCAATATAATTACTGAACAATAAAAAGTTGAAATGAATAAAATAGGTTAAAACTATACTTAATGAAATGACTGAAATTCTTACCTTTGCTGCTACTTCAGCACTAATCTCTTCTTGGGTTTCTGCTAATCTTTTTTTAGATACTTCTGTTCTTCGATCACAATCTGCAATGAATGACTGCAAGTGATCCATGGCCTACAAAATTTAATGAAAAAAATTACTGCCAAAAAGTCAATTTTATTCAGAAATACCTTTACTAAAAACTGTATTTTGGGTCAAGGATGACACCCTATGTAGCAAAATGCTTTCCTAGTTACTAGGTATGAGGCCCTGGGTTCAATCACAAATACACCCCCACCCCCCCCAAACCAAACCAAACCAAGCCTGGGGACATGGTTAGTGATAAGAGTGTTTGCCTAGCATTTCTGAAGCCCTTGATTCAATCCCCAGTAATACCTAAAAATAAATATCCAGAGGAAAAAACCCAAAGCTTTAAAATAATAACAAAAAACATTCCATTTTGAAAACTGCTACTATAGAAATAAAAAAAAGTAGAAGTATAGTGGCACACACCTGCAATCTCAGCACTTGGGAGAATGGCAAGCTGATGGCCAGCTAGTCTGATAAAGCATGTTTCAGGCCAACTTAAGCAAAATGTTATCTCAAAAATGCAACCTATCAACTAAAAAAAGGTTTCAGGTTGGCAAGGTGGCTCAGAAGAGATCTGATGCCCTTCTTTTGGCCTTCATGAGTACTGCATGCACATAATGAGCTTACATGTAGACAAAACACACATAAAATAAAAAATTAAAAAACAAACAAAAAAACCCCCAGGGCTGGAGAGATGGCTCAGCGGTTAAGAGCACTGACTACTCTTGCAGAGGACCCGGGTTCAATTCCCAGCACCCACATGGCGGCTACGAACTGTCCTTAACTCCAGTGCCAGGGGAATCCAAAGTCCTCTTCTGACCTCCATGGCATTACACGATACGGGTGTACTCACATGCATGCAGGCAATATATTCATACACATAAAATAAAGAAAAACAAAAAAATTTAAAAAAACAACAAAAAAAACCTTTGGTTAAAAAAAAATGTTCAACTAGAGCCAGCCGTGGTGGCATGCCTTTAATCCCAGTACTCGGGAGGCAGAGGCACGCAGATTTCCGTGAGTTTGAGGCCTGTCTGGTCTACATAGTGTTCCAGGCCAGCTGGAGCTTCAAGGTCTCAGAAAAACAAATAAATAAACAAATAAATAAATATTTGTAAAAAGAAGATATTTTTAAAATGGTTAACTTGGGGCTGCAGAGATGGCTCCGTGGTTAAGAGCACTGCTGCTTTTGCAGAGGACCCAGGTTCAAATCCCAGTACCCATGCGGTGGCTAACAACCATTCATAACTCCAGTTCCAGGGGAATTCATTCAATGTCCTCTTCTGACTGCCACAGTGTACTTACATACATGCAGGCTATACTCATACTCGTAAAATTAAAAAAATAAAATAAATAAAAAATGGTCAACTAGGGACTAGAGAGGTAGCTCACTGATTAAGAGTACTAGCTGCTCTTCCAGAAGGCATGGGTTTGAATCCCAGTACCCACATGGTAGCTAAAAGTCGTCCATAATCAGTTCCAGGGGATCCAACACCATCTTCTGGTCTCTGTGGGCACTGCACAACATGAATGCAGGCAAAACATTCGTACACATAAATTTTAAAAATACAATAAAGGGGGGGTGGAGAGATGGCTCAGCAGTTAAGAGCACTGATTGCTCTTACAGAGGACCTGGGTTCGATTCCCAACACCCACATGGAGGCTAACAACCGTCTGTAACTCCAGTTCAAGGAGAATGCAATGCCCTCTTCTGATCTCCACAGGCACTGCACAACACAGGTGTACTTACATACATGCAGACAAAACACTCATACACATAAAATGCAAATAAAAATTAAAAAATCTACAACCTAATTATAAATCTATTCAGCACATATTGAATCATAAAAGTAGCAAAATAAACCAAGAATTTCCTCAAAGTTAATATGGATTGAGTGACTAATGTCACATTTGCCTTTTCAATCACAACATTTAATTTTCTGATGTGCAGACAAAGATAGTATCTTAAAAGTATTGAGAGTAAAGATGAACTTAACAAGAAATAAGGAGCTATTTAGGTGATGGGAGGAAGCTAAAAATACAATCTGTTTCTTAAAGGAAAAGAAACCAAAGATGAAGAATTTAAGTATGTAACATAAGCCCCACAAATACTAGAAGAAACTATAGGAAAGAACTATTTTAAGGTCAGAATAGGCATCTTTCAAATTATTGAAAATATAGGGGGCTTGAGAGATGGCTCAGTGGTTAAGAGCACTGACTGCTCTTGCAGAGGACCCAGGTTTGAGTCCCAGAACCCACATGGCAGCTAACAACCACCTTTAACTCCAGTTCCAGGGGATTCGACACCTTCTTCTGACCTCCAAGGGCACTGCACTACATGAGTACACTTACACACATGCAGGCAATACACTCATAAATGTGAAAAAATAACATTAAAAAAAAAGAAAATGTATTATAAACACTGTTAAGAAATGATACAAAAAATGTTATGCATTGATGAAACCCATGAAATGAAAAATAAAATGGGAAAATATATTTACAATATACATAAGGGAAAGGAATCATTTTCATAATACGTAAAAAGTTAATAGAAAAGGTTGGCCAGTAATCCAGAAAACAACTGCATTGTATAAGATCTTAAATACACATGGAATATTCAAAGACACTCATAGTTTTCAGAAAGAGATGTGAATTAAAAAACTCTTATTTACAGTCTACATTTTATTTATCAAAGCTAAACAAAAAACTTTCATATATTATGGGAAAATAGATAAAATTCTCATAAAGAGTGACTGGGCAATACCTATAAAAACCACCCTCTGACTCAGCTATTCTCCTTTAAATAATGTGAAAATTACCTATTATCATACTGTAATAGGAAGGACTAGAAATAATCTAAATAGCCAGCCACAATATTCAACTGATGATTTCTCTTATAATTTATGCCCAGAGTGTTTTAGAGGTATTCACATAGATGATTTTCATTTCTATTAGCAAAAGTTATTCAATGTTTAGAGAAGATGTGAGCCCTCTTTACTGTTTTAGCTATGAAACCAAGTAAAAATATTTATTTTCTCACTGATAAAAAGCTAAAATTTTTGCTCATTACCATGTTTTATGTAATATGTATGTTTTATAAGAATACAAAAAGGGGCTGGAGAGACGGCTCAGAGGTTAAGAGCACTGGTTGTTCTTGCAGAAGGCTCAGGTTCAAATCCCAGTACCCACATAGCAGCTAACAACCATCCATAACTCCAGTTCTAGGGGATTCAACTCCCTCTCTGTCCTCTGTGGGCACTGCACAACACGGATACACTTACATACATGCATATACATTAAAAAAATACACATACACACACACACACACACACGTGCATACAAAAAAAGTTTAACGAGTTAATATGTCTCTTTCAAATATATTGTATAATTTAGTCTCTGCCTTGTATTAAAAGTATCAGTATAAAGCCACATTTGGAATCCTTTCTGATACTTATATGGTATTTTCTATTTCTAGTAGTTTCAAATGAAAAACATGTTCTCAGACTGAGGATGTAGTCTGATGTGTAGAGTGCTTACTGAATACTCACAAGGTCCTGGATTCCACCCCCAAAACTAGGGTGGGAAAGTATATGAATATATACATGTGATGAAAAAGTATGTATCATGTAAAAATTCAGCAGTTACTTTTTTAAAAGCCTTAAAATAAACGAGTGATTTAGATTTGCTGAAACTGCTATTTCCTGAGTAATTTTTACTTTTCTCGAGGAAAAATGAGGTGAATTTTTCAAAAGACTATCTTTTGCACAATTTCATAAACTATCCATTATTATCTTAAATACTGAAAAATGTTTGCTAGATCAGTGATAACATGTCTACCATATACAAGGTTTTGGGTTTGATCCTCAGCACTATACAGTTAAAGTGTTGTCAGAAAAAGCAAATTTATTATCTTTCACATAACCACGACTCTGCTAAGCTTTTCATACTAAAAGCTAGTAATTCACGTTCAAAACATTTTACTGCAAGAAATCCATGGAAGCAAAATTACATACATCAAGTTCAAAGAAAAAGTCCTGTTCTTTGGATGCAATTTCATAATCTGCTCTTAAAGCCAGGTCGTGGACTTTCAGACATTCTCCAAGATCCATTCTCTACGAAAGAAAATAAAGACATAATATTGAAAACACAGTGCAAAAATTCACAAGTATCAGTTTTTCAGAATATATTAACTCATATTTCTTTATTTAATGGACTTTTAAATTATAAAATTTCATAGACAAGAGGGGCTGCAGATCTAGCTCAGTCTGTAGAGCGCTTGCCTAGAATGAACAAAGCACTAGGTTCAATCCCTAGCACCCTATAAACTGGAGGTGGCGGAATATACCTGTAACCTCAGCACTACAGAGGTAGAGGCAGGAGGATCAGAAGTTCAAGGTCAGCTTAGATTACATGAGTCTCTATATCTCAGGGGAAAAAAACACCAAAATACATGTCTATGAAATGAGTTATGAGTCTTAATAAATTTGCAATATTACCCATTACTATGGGAGGCTTCCAGAGATGGGGTGGCCAGAAAAGACCTTTTCTCATTTTTTATTACATTTAAAAGATTTTATTTTGTGTGTGTGCATGTATGTACACTTGCCATGGTGTGCAAGTGGAGGTCAGAGGACAAATTATAAAAGTTGGTTCTCTCCTTCCACCATGTGGGTCCCAGGGATTGAACTCAGGTCATCAAGCTGGTTAAGAGTCTTTACCAGCTAAGCCATCTCACTAGCCCAGAAATAACATTTCTCAAGAGGATGCATTTAAACTGAACCTAAAGAATGGGAAGCAACACTGGGTATTGGTAGTGAATACCTATGATCCCAGTGTCTCAAAGAGTCTCAGGCTGGAGAACCTCAAGTTGAGAACAGCATGAGTAACATAGTGAAATCCTGTTTCAAGTAATAAACAAGAAAGGAAGGAAAAAAATAGAGCTAATGGGAGGAGGGAAACAGAACTCTTATAGTATTAAAACTGCACATTCTGGATCTGGATCTTTCTTGTAATCATAGCACTTAAAAAAAAAAGTGCTGGTTCTTTTTTCTTTTTTTGTCTTTTTGTCAAGTTGACACAATCTTAAAATAACTAGGTATGAGCAGAGAATTAGATAATTTTTTTCTTTGGTCTTTTTGAGACAGTATCTCCCTGTAGCCCCAGCTGGCCTAGAACTCACAGAGATCCGCCTGTCTCTGTGCTGTGCCACCATGCTGAGGAGAATTAAATTTTAAAACTTAATCAAAAGCAAGTTATATAAAGCATGCTTGCAATCCTAGAACTTGAGAGGCTGAGGCAGGATGATTCTAAGTTCAAGGCAGCCTGCTCTATCTACGAAGATACTGCCTCAAAAATAGACAGACAGACAGACAGATAGATAGATAGATAGATAGATAGATATAGATAGATGAGAGATGATAGATAGATAGATAGATAGATAGATAGATAGATAGATAGATAGATAGATATAGATGGATGATAGGCTAGAGAGATGGCTCAGCAGTTAAAGAGCATTTGCTTCTCTTCCAGAGGACCCTAGTACAGTTCCCAGCACCCACATATGGCAGCTCACAAGGCCTCTAAATCCAGCTTGAGCAAAATCCAACATCTTCTGGCCTCCATGGGTACCACACCCATAAATGCACCCACACAAAAAGACACACACATACATACAGTAAGATGGCTCAGCAGGTAGAAGCCACTTGCCACACCAAGACTGGCCACATGATTTCAATCCCTGGCAATCACATACAGGTAGGAGAAAAATGACTCCACAAGATTGACCTGTGACCTCCACAGGTATGTCATAGCATGTACAGTCACATATACATCATGCAAACAATAATGAACTTTTAGAATATTTTTTTGGGGGGGTCTTTTTGAGACAGGGTCTCCCTGTAGCCCCATCTGTCCTGGAACTATGTAGACCAGGCTGGCCTTGAACTCACAGAGATCCACCTGCCTCTGCCTCCTGAGTGCTGGGATTAAAGGCATGTGCCACCACACCCAGCAATTTTTAGAATTTTTATTTTAAAGCAAACCTTGATCACTAAAAAGCAAGACATGTATCTAGTACACTTAAAAATTAGGGGTGAGGCATTTGTTTTTATGTGTATCAGTGTTTTGCCTCCATATATGTAAGGGCACCTGTGTTGCCTGAGGAGGCCAGAAGAGCAGAAGAGGGCATCAGGTCTCCTGGAACTGGAGTTACAGACAATTGTTAGCCATCATGCAAGTGTTGGGAACCAAACCCGGGTCTCTGCCAGAAGTACACATAACCCCTACCTCTTCATCTCCCTCTGGCATATTTAAAAGGAGAAAACATAGTTGAAACAATGTATCTCAGAACTAAAACATGTAGAAAAGTCAGGAAAAAAAGGTAATTAGAAGAGAAAAATCAATATAAAGTTAATTATCAATCAAATTAAAACCTCCTCATTAGGACTGAACAGATGGCTCAGCAGTTAAGAGTACTGGCTGCTCTTGCAAAAGACCCAGGTTCGGTTCCGAGCACCCACATGGCAGTTCCAGTTCTAGGGGATCTGATACCCTCTTCTTACACATAAAAAAGGACCTCATTAGAAAGAAGAAATAAGATTTGTTATATGTAAGACTCCAAAGCCAGGTATGGTGGCACACGCCTTTAGTCCAACAACTCAGGAGGCAGAGGCAGGCAAATCTTGGGAGTTCAAGGCCAACCTGTTCTACACAGTGAGTGCAAAAAAAAATGGCCTCCAGGTGGCAGAGTTTTGTTGTTATTGTTTTAAAGATTCTATTTATTTATTCATTTATTTACTTATTGAGTGATTGATTTTTGGTCTTTTTGAGACAGGGTCTCCCTGTAGCCTCAACTGGCCTGGAGCTGGCTAGGTAGACTAAGCTGGTCTTAAGCTCACAGTGATCGCTCTGCCTCTGCCTCCCGAGTGCTGGGATTAAAGGCACGCACCACCATATCCGGCTCCAGAGGGTAGAGTTTTAACTCAATCAATATGAACAAAAACCCTTTAGAGCTTTCAAAAAATGGGACAAGTCTTTTCTAAGTGAGTTTTTGGATAAATGAGAGGTTCAAATACTTTTGACAATCACTTATCTAGAATACTAAAGAAAAAAAAAATCTGCAAGGTAGCTTTTACTCTTCCAACTTTTGAGGTTTTTTTGTGTGCATATATGCAAGTATATGGAGACCAATAATCAATGTTAGATGTCTTCCGCTGTGAACTATCTTATTTTTTTAGACAGATCTCTCACTGAACCCAGAGTTCACTAACTGGCTAGATGGGACAGCAGGTGAGCTACTGGATCTGGATGTGTTTGTCCCTAAGTGAGTTATAGACAGCCATTTCACACTTGGCTTCTAAATGGACACTGGGGATCCAAACTCAAGTCTTCATGCTTATAAGGCAAGCAGTTTACCAACTAAGCCATCTCCCCTGCCCCAAATGTGAGATTTTATGACTTTAAAAACAAAACAAAACAAGTATTTCTGCTAGGTGGTACACACCTGTAATCCCCAACGCTTGGAAGGCGGAGGCAAGGAATTTGGAGTTCAAGACCAACCTTGGCTATACAGTGAGTTAGAAGCCAAGCAGGGCTATAGGACTACCATCTTAAAAAAAAGGGCAGGTGGTGGACATTTCCTCTATAAACGATACTACATAAAAGAACAAACAGGAAAATATAAACACAGTCTCCCAATTTTTCCTATTGAAAAAAAAAAGACCTGAGAGCCTAGGGATGTTGCTCAACAGTACTTGCTTAGCATGCACTTAACCCTGAGTTCCATGCCCAGAACCATACAAAGTGGGCATGGTGGGACATGCCTATAATCTCAGAACTCAGAAGGTAGAGACAGGAGTATCAGTAAGTTCAAGATCATTTTCAGCTAAACAAGATCGAAGTCAGCCTGGGATACATGATACTCTCCCAAAACATAAACAATATAGTAAAAATGAGCTGAGGGTGGTAACAGATGCCTATAATCTCAGCTCTCAAGATGATGAAACCGAAATGTCAGAAGTTCAAAGCCAGCCTGAGTTCTAGACAAGCCTGGCTATAGTTACTGTTTTTCTTTAAAAAACTTAGAAAAGATAATGAGAATCAAGTGTGGTAATACTCCCAAAACGCAGGAGATAGAGGCAGGAGGATTATGAGTTTGAGGCTAGTATGAGGTACATAGTGAGTTTAAGGCCATCTTAGATTACCATAGCAAAACCCTGCTTTAAAAACCAAAATTACCACCCCCCCAAAAAAACCCAAAATCAAAACCAAAAGTGGGGTGGGCGGGGAAGGGAGGCAGTGAGATAGGCCCTGGAGAATGGCTCAATGGTTAAGAGCACTGGCTGCTCCTGCAGAGAACCTGGGTTGGTTCCCAGCACCCACATGGCAGCTAACAACGATGGTTAACTCCAGTTCCAGGGGACAGGGCACCTCTTCTGATCTTAGAGGGTGCTGCACACAGGTAGTGGATGCCCTCTTCTGAAATTTATGACCACTACATACATATGGTATACTTAAGATACATGGAATCAAATCACTCATACACATAAAATAAAAATAAATGAAAAAAATTAAAACAAATCCCAAATTGAATAAAAAGGACAGAATTAAACACTCCACAGTGGAGTGCATAAAAACAGGGCTGGAGGGGAAGGTCTGCCTTGAGGGAAAAACAGAATTCTAGTTTGTTTCAGTCCCTATATACCTACACCTGGTATAGAAATCATTTAAAAAGGCACTGTTAAATCTTAAGTCTATTTACCTCTGTATACTTGTTTTCACTGTTTCCTTCTTAGCAGGTCAAGACATGTAGAAATTGATTTGAGATGGAGAATACAAACTGTAGAGCTGGCTGAGCATGGTGTCACAAGCCTTTAATCCCAGCACTAGGGAGGCTGAGGCAGGGGGATCTCTGTGAGTTCAAGGCCAGCCTGGTCTCCAAAGTGAATCCAGGCCAGCTGCGGCTATAGGGAGACCCTGTCTCAAAAAGACAAAAAAAAAAAAAACCAAAAACTGCAGAGCTGAATTTTTGTCTACTGATAACCCGACTGTCTATCGATTAAAATACTTGGAATAACTTGTGGAAAATTTAATCATGAAGTAAATTATTTCAATAAAAAAAATGTTTTTTTGAGAAAGAGTCTCACTGTGAGGATTTGGCTGGCCTTGAACTTGCTCAGTGTGAATTAATAATGGTAATGTCAATGAAAATACATACTACTGATATAACTATGCATAACAGCTCCCATTATAAACACTATTATGTTAATACATTTGCTCAGTTCTATGAGCTAGATCCTGAATGGAATTACAAATAGTATTAAAAACGGGTATTTTGGGTTGGAGAGATGGCTCAGCAGTTAAGAACACTGACTGTTCTTGCAGAAGACCCAGGTTTGAATCCCAGCTACCCACATGGCAGCTAACAACTGTCCCTAACTCCAGTTCCAGGGGATTTGACAGCCTCTTCTGTCCTCCGAGGGCACTGCAGAACACAGGTGCACTTATACATGCAGGTGATACACGCATACACATAAAATAAAAATAAAATATTTTTTTTTAAAATGGGTGTTTTATCATCAAAGAATTTATATTCTCAATGAAAAATAAGATACTAAATAACTATAGATATACACAGAGATGGATATAAAGTTTTTTTACTTAAATATCAAAACCAGAAACAAGGCCGGGTGTGGTGGCACACGCCTTTAATCCTAGCATTTGGGAGGCAGAGGCAGGCAGATCTCTGTGAGTTCAAGGCCAGCCTGGTCTACATAGTGAGTTCCAGGACAGCTGGGGCTAACAGGGAGAACCTGTCTCAAAAAGACCAAAAAATAAATAAATAATAATATATATATATATGTGGTTTTTCAAACTTAAATATACAGAAATCTCTCCACAATATGTAAAAAATGATTTAATCAATAAAATACTATTTGTTAAAACACACACACTTGTAAGCCAGGTGTGGTGGTACATGCCTGTAGTCCCAGCACTTGGAAGGCAGAGGCAGGAAGATCTTTGAGTTCAAGGCCAGCCTGGTCCACACATAGTGAGTTCCAGGTCAGCTGGGGCTACAGGGAAACCCTGTTTAAAAAAGACCAAAACACACACACACACACACACACACACACACACACACACGCGCGCGCGCGCGCGCGCGCGCGTAAATGAAAAAAATGTATGAACAGTTTATTGCAGTTAAGATTTACTGGGCTCTATTCTTATCAATCATCTGATCCTGGAAATTTCATTTAATCTATCTGAACTTCTTTTCTCAAGTACTTCCAGATTACTGTAATGATCAAGTAAGATGTCTATGAAAGCAACCTGAAGCTATCAACGTACTGACTTTTACATACTGACTACACTAAGATTATACATTCCATGAAGACAGTATTCTTTGATCACTATTATAGCCCCAAAGTCTCTAACAATAAGCAAAACAATCATGCACATTAAATTTAAAAAAATTTTAATATTTTATCTATTATTATTTTATGTGTATGAGTGTATTGCCTGCATGTGTGTAAGTGCACCTGTATTGTGCAATGTCTGTGGAGGTCACAAGAAGGTGTTCGATCCCCTTGAAGTGGAGTTACACAGTTGTTAACTGCATGTGGGTGCTGGGAATCAAACCCAGGTCCTCTGTAAGAGCAGCCAGTGCTCTTAACCGCTAAACCCTCTCTCTAGCCCCATATACTAATTTTTTTTTAAAATTTATTTATTTTGGGGCTGGAGAGATGGCTCAGTGGTTAAGAGCAGTGACTACTCTTACTGAGGACCAGGTTTTGATTCCCAGCATCCACATGGTGGCTAACAATTGTCTGTAACTCAAATTCTAGGGGATCCTACATCCTCTTGTGACCTCAGGCATTGCACATGAGCGTATTTCCATACATACAGGCAATACACTCATACACATAGAGGGAGGTGTCCGTGAAAAGTAAAGATGATTTACGCAAGCATAAAGGAATAGCAGCAAATTGTCAATAGGACAGTAAATTACAACTGGAGAAAAAGCTGAGTTTGTTATCTCTTACTATGTTGTCAAATATTCCGAAAATTAGTGAAATGCAAAATTTACTCTGTAGACAAAGAATTCATGACTTAAAAATATGACATGATAAAAATCAATGTTTTAGAAGCATGAACACACAGGATGGGTTGAGAAGAAAAAAGCAACTACGGGCAAGAGAGGATATGAGGAACCACAATTCAGAATTGTAAAAATTACTGTCAAATACTAAGAAGAAAGAAAATGGAAGCACCAAGTGTGTAAAGAAAAGTAAAATCAGCCAGACATGATGGCATGCACTTGTAATGCCAGCACCTAGGAGAGGCTGAGGCAGGTGGATGGCAAACTGGAGGCCAACCTAAGGTATACAACCAGAATCAAAAGAAAAAACTTTAAAGATGTACTATCTTCCTATGAAGACGAAAATCAAGACAGGTAAGTAGAATTATTTGCTCAAGATCATAATCTAGTGACAGCAGAGTACAAATCAGATTTTTTTAAATATGGCTCAACATTCACTGAATAATAAAATGACTATTAATTTTAAGTCGGAATGAAAGTGTGAAGAACAAAGTCAGTAGTCTTTTCAAGGCCCCAACTACCTCAAACATGAGAACAATGTCAGCGAAAGAACTGTGTAAACAGAAGAACTTGTTTGTAAATGTGTCTTGTTTGGACATGCTCAATCTGATGTGACAACAGGAACTCTAAGAAGCTACAATAGCTATAGATATGTCTACATTCACCACAGGCTTTCCTTACTGGTTTTCTTAACTAATTCCAATCATAACACTCTAACAATTTTCCCCCTTTACTTTAGGAGTATTTTTTACTGATTCTTTAATTCCATATATGTACACACATATTCAACCCAAATCTTCCCTTTCACTCCTGTCACCCCACCTTCATGTCCTCCATTTTTTTTTGTCGTTTTTTAGCCCCTGTAGCCCCAAGCTGACCTGGATTCGCTATGGAGACCAGGCTGGCCTCAAACTCACAGAGATCCGCCTGCCTCTGCTTCTTGAGTGCTGGGATTAAAGGCGTGCGCCACCATGCCCAGCTCCTCTTCTTTTTTTAAAAAACAATCCACTGGGGCTGGAGAGATGGCTCGGTGGTTAAGAGCACTGACTGTTCTTACAGAGGACCACGGTTTGATTCCCAGTATCCACATGGCGGCTAGGAACGGTCCTTAAAAGGTTGAGCTACCTTTAATCCTGGCACTCAGAAGGCAGAGGCAGAAGGATCTCTGTCAAGGATAGCCTGGTCTACATAGAGAATTCCAGGTCAGCCAGTGTTACATAATGAAACTGGAGGCAGGAACAGTGGGATCTCTTTGAGTTCAAGAACAAACATGTGTTTGTTCTGCTCTACATTCAAGATGGTCAATGCACTGAGTTCCAGGACAGCCAGGGTTATGTAGTTCTAGGCCAGTCAGAGCCACATACTGAGATCCTGTCTCAAGAAAAATAAAGCAAAACAAAAAACCCACAAAGGTTTTGTTAACTATGATCCCTTATCTGCTTCTTCTTTTGCCCCACGCCCACTATGGATGGAACTTCAGCACTCTGAATTACCTTATAATACTTGCTTTGATAACATTACTTTAAGGTTAATTTTAAAAAACATTTAAAATTACTTATTTGTGCCGTGTTTCCATGTGTGGAGGTCAGAGGATGAAAACAACTTGCAGGAGTTGTCCTTCTTTACTATGTGGGTTCCAATGCCAAGTGCCTTCACCCAATGAGCCATCTTGCCAGTACACATTATTTTTTTTGAGGCTGGATGGTGTGCCTTCTGCATTGGAATGTTAAGTTCTCACTAAAGCACCACCGGGCATAGCACATGGCATACAGTAGGTGCTCAATGTTTAAGTAAATAAATGTTTCTCTTAGCAACTGGCATTACTCACAAAGATGAAAATAAACAAATGAATCAACAAATAAAATGAAATCCTTGTCTCTTTTTTTGTGAGTTGCAAGGATTGAACCTAGTATCTCAATGGTAGGCAAGCACTCTGCCACTGATCCATATCCCTAGCTACCAAAAAAAAAAACAACAAAGAACACTTCTTTAACTTTTACATTTAAAAAAATTTTGGGAGGGGGATGTCTGAAACAGGATCTTACTGTGCAGCCCTGGCTGGCCTAGAGATCCACCTGCCTCTGGCTCTTGAGTGCTGGGATTAAAGGCATGTATCACCATGCCTGGGTTCAAGACACTACTCTTATGACTTACTATAGCTGGGCATAGTAGAACAGACCTGTCATCCCAGCTATCCAAGCCAGTTGAGGCAGGAGGATCACAAGATCAAGGCTTGCCTGGACTGAAATTCAAGGGCAGCTTGGGCAACTTAGTCATAGCCTATCTCAAAATGAAACATGTCAAAGGAGGGCTGAGGACAGAGCACAGTGGCAGAGCTCTTTCCTTTATATGCATGCATGAGGTCCTAGGTACAAATCCAGTACAGTAAAACAAACATACACACAAACAGACATATACACCATTCAATTAATGAGAATCATCAAACCTTTAAAAAAATCATTTGTTCTTTCTTCTTACACCAATTATGTTTCTAAAAAATCCTCTTGCCGGGCGTGGTAGCGCATGCTTTTAATCCCAGCACTTGGGAGGCAGAGGCGGGCAGATCTCTGTGAGTTCAAGGCCAGCCTGGTCTACACCGTGAGTTCCAGGACAGCTGGGGCTATAGGGAGACCCTGTCTCAAAAAGACTACCCCCCCAAAAAATAAATAATCCTCTCAAGCTGGAGAGATAGCTCAGTGGTGAAGAGCACTGGCTGCTTTTGCAGAGGATGTGGGTTTAGTTCCCAGCACCCATATGGGGGCTAACAACTGTCTGTAACTCCAGCTCTAGAGGATCAGATACTTCCTTGTGGTCTCTGCAGGCACTCACTGTACACATGGGTATACTTACATACATACAGATAAAACCACTCATACACATAAAAATAAATCAGTTAAAAAAATATTTCAAGGGCTGAAGAGATAGATGGCTCAGCGGTTAAGAGCACTGACTACTTTTGCAGAGGACCCGGGTTCAATTCCCAGCATCCACATGGTGGCTATGAACTGTCCTTAACTCCAGTTCCAGGGACTCTGAAGCCCTCTTCTAACCTCTGCACGACACAGGTGCACTCACATACATGCAGGAAATACACTCATACACATAAAATAAAAATAATAAAAAATAAAATATTAAAAAAAAATTTAAGTTCTAATTAGTGTTTGTTCTGCTCTACATTTAAGATCTACATTGTTCAAATGGAGCATTTGTACCACCATCCTCCTCATCAATGAACAGCCCCAAAGGACACACTAGCTTTCTCAGACTTGTAAAAGTGCAATTTATAAAACTAGACTAATCTCTTAAAATGATCTACAAGATTCAGGGGAGAAAGTAAGTGGGTAATTCAAGGGAGTTTTGACCTGCTTGCTCCTTTCCAACCTGGGCCAGTTCATCCCTCCCTCGAACAACCTGGTAGTATGTTTGGTGCATCACTCCTAATCCCATAAGATGCTAAACTTGGTATAGATATCCAATTGCTACAGCATGCTGCATGTCATGACACCCAGCTATCCCCAGCACAGAACAAAATAAGGCCTGGTGGCATGCCTGTACTTTGGCATTCAGGAGGTGGAGACAGAAGGATCAGAAGTTCAAGGTCATCTTCCACTTGAGGTCAGCATGGAGTACACACATGAAAGAGACCCTGCCTCCCATGGTGGTGGTACATGCCTTAAATCCCAGCACTCAGAGGCAGAAGCAGGTAGATCTCTGTGAGACTAAGTCTACATAGTGAGTTCTAGGCCAGTTGAGACTATACGGAGACCCTGTCTCAAAAATTAAAAAACAAAAATACGTTGAAAAAAAAATTGGAAATTATGATGCAGAAAAACAGAAATGATGGTAAAATACAATGATCCAGAACTAGACTATGGAAACCATCTACTTCAATAAGACTGCAGAACTCTTCCTTCCTTTGTTGGGAATAACTGGCCTGTGCTTTTTTTAATCTGTATTCCATCAACAGGCAACCTAAAATGATAGTTCCAGATTTAAGACTTGCTTAAAAGAAATGAAGCACATACAAAGGATCATAAACAAGACTTGAAGTGAGGGTCACTGAAGCTGGCTAGAGTTATATGGCAGTGCACAAAACAATGCAGACTTTGTTCCATGTGATGTCAGCAGACTTCCGAGACTGATTCAATTTTACAGAAGAATAAAAAATAAAATTAATTTGCATTTAATTTCAAAGACTGAACATCAAAACATACAGTCTATCATACTTAATGTGTTTATATTACCTATAGTTTTACTTTATTAATCTAAATAGAACTACCTCAACTGGAGATAAAAAGACCAGAAGAAGATTTTAAATCACATGTCTCTGGCTCACCTTGAAAAAGACTACTTTTATAGGCATTACTTATATATTGGGCATATAAGATTAATGACTTGAAGATTATTTGGAATGACAGAAATGGTTTATTCCAAAGAACCTAAGTCCCCAAGCTGAAGAGTATGTGCTTATCTGTTTCCAAACCTCCTAACTTATTTGAGATTGGATTTTTTTTTTTTTTTGGTGTTTTTGAGACAGGGTCTCCCTGTAGTCCCAGCTGTCCTGGAACTCACTGTGTAGACCAGGCTGGCCTTGAACTCACAAAGATCCGCCTGCCTCTGCCTCCCAAGTGCTGGGATTAAGTGCGCAACGACGCCCGGCTGAGACTGGATTTTATAAGTTTAATAGTAAAGTATGAGTTATCCACTGGGAAGCTTTTATCGTGCCTTTAATTTCCTAGTTTCCAAATGAATTTTTTGTTTTGTTCTTTTTGAGACAGGGTCTCTCTGTAGCCCCAGTTGACTTAAAATCTGCTATACAGACTAAGTGACTGATATGTAGACCAGATCCACCTGCCTCTGTCCTGAGTGCTGGGATTAAAGGCATGTACTACCACGCCTAACTCTAAATTAATTTCTTGCTCAGACACCATTAAAAAATGGGTATTTTGGAGGCTAGAGAGATGGCTCAATGGTTAAGAGAGCATACTGCTCTTGTAGAGGAACTTAGTTCAGTTCCCAGCATCCATGTGAGGTATCTTACAATCATCTTCAACTTCAGCTCCAGGGGATCTGACATCCTCTTCTGGATTCTATAAATTTCTTCACTCATGTGCACATACCCACACACAGATACACATATATGTATGCACATAGTTAAAAATAATTTTAGGAGTTCCAGTCCAGCTGGGGCTACAGGGTGACCCTATCTCAAAGACAAACAAACAAAAAATAAAAAAAAATTTTGGTTTTTTTTTTTTTTTTTTTTTTTGAGTCAATCTCCCTGTAGCCCCAGCTGTCCTGGAACTCACTATGTAGACCAGGCTGGCCTTGAACTCACAGAGATCTGCCTGCCTCTGCCTCCTGAGCGCTGGGATTAAAGGTATGCGCCACCATACCTGGTGCAAAAAAGTAGTAATTTTTAGTAAGTATTTTTAAAAAATGAGTATCTGGGGGCTGGACAAAATGACTCGGCGGGTAAAGGCACCTGCTGTCAAGCCTGACAACCTGAGTTGGATCCTCAGGACCCACATGGTGGAGGGAGAGAACTAACTCCCTAAAGTTGTCAAATGTAGCCCGGGCTGGACTGGAACTTGCTATGTAGATCAGGGTGACAGAGGATTTATCTTCCTCTGTCTCCCTAGTGCTGGGATTAAAGGCGTGTGCCACCACACCCAGCTTATATTCATGTTTTGATTAGGATATTTTCTAACTTGACTGTGAAAAGTTAAACTTTTGCCATTAATAAGCAGTGCTTTTTGAAATTTCAAGGGTTTTTTTTGTTATTTTGTTTCTATAATCATCTGTAGAATACTCTGGGATTTTCTACATTTAATGTTGTACAGAATTAGACAGTGATTTTACTTTAAAATCTTATTTTTTAATTATCTTATGCACGTGTGTGCATGCACATGTGGAAGGCAGAGGACAACACTGGGTGTCTTGTTGAGAAATGTTTTAAAGAGACTTAAATGTTCTACTTTTTTGCTGACAATCCTTCACTGAATACAATGAAGGTGATCATGTTCTAAATGCTGGAGATATGGCACTGAACCAAACAATCCCCCTGCTCTTAAGAAATTTATTTTGGAGCTGAAGAGATGGCTCAGTGGTTAAGCACATGTACTACTCTGCCAGCTGGATCCGATTTCAAGTCCCAGCACCATACTGTCTTCTGCCTCCAACATGTGGATGTGCACACACGTATAAAATTAAATTATAAAAAGAAAATCACGGGGCTGGAGAGATGGCTCAGTGGTTAAAAGCACTGACTACTCTTGCAGAGGACACGGGTTCATTTCCCAGCACCCACACGGCGGCTGTGAACTGTCCTTAACTCCAGTTCCAGGGGAATCCGATGCCCTCTTCTAACCTCTGCAGCATTGCACGACATGGGTGAACTCACAGGCAGGCAATACACTCATACACAAAAAAAAAAAAAAAAAAAAATTTTTAAAAAAAGAAAATCACTTTGTCTAATTCTATGTAACATTAAATATGGAAAATTCCAGAGTACTATACAGATACTTACAGATTTATTATACATTGCAAATGCCTTAATAGAGTAGAAAATACCGTAAAGCCATGCACAGTGGCACATGCATAATCCCTAGAATCAGGATTATAAACATAAAATTTAAAAAGAAAATATAGAGGGCCAGAGAGATGGTTGTTCCTGCAGAGGACCCAGGTTCATAGCCCAGCACCCACATGGCAGCTAACAACTATCCATAACTCCAGTCCCAGGGGATCTGATAGCCTCTTCTGACCTCTAGAGCACTGCATGACACGAGTGCACTTACCTACATGCAGGCAATACACACGTACACATAAAATAAAAATAATAAATAAAATTGAAAAAAATTTAAAAAGGAAATATTTAGGGAAATGATACCAAAGAATTAGTTTATTGCCTGTTAATATTTCTCAAGAGTCCTAATTCAAGTGCTGAACTTCTCAGAAAGTAGATTTCTCAGTTTGTTGTATTATACTTTAATTTTTTTTAGGCTCTTTTATTTGAGACAAAAATCTCAATATATAGCCTACACTGGCCTCGAACTCTGTATCCTCTAGCTTCTGCCTCCCAAGGGCTGGGATTATACATGCAGGTCACTACAGCAGACTTAGGTGTTTATAGTTTCAATTGTTCCCAACTAGAAAATGACAAAAGATGTTTCCTATTGCATGTGTCTTGATACTTTTATGTTGGAGTATGTCCTTTTTTTTAACCAAAACAAACAAACAAACAAAAAAAACCACCAATTTAGACATCTTCCATTCCCTGCTTCCAAATGGCAATCTGGAAATCTTTTCCTCGTTTCAGACATTTCTGGCAAATGAGAAATAAAACCAGCTCAAGGTTTGGCCCCTAATAGTTCCCCCTCAAGAAGTGTATCTGCGATGAGAAGCTACTCATTATTATCATTTCAACCGAATCCAAAAGTTAAAAATCAAATCCTCTGTGCCATTTAAAAATAAGGGGAGCCAGGAGTGGTGGTGCATGCCTTTAATCCCAGCACTTGGGAGGCAGAGGCAGGTGGATCTCTGTGAGTTCAAGGCCAGCCTGGTCTACACAGTAAGTTCCAGGCCAGCTGGGGCTATAGGGAGACCCTGTCTCCAAAAGAGCAAAAATAAATAAATAAATAAATAAATAAATAAATAAATAAAAATAAGGGGAAAGAAGTGGAGAAGAGGGAATGGTAAAAAGAAAACATGTTCTGAGTTCACATCAATGATCCCAGCACTGTGGAGATGGGAGGTGAGAAGGATCTGAGTTTAAGGCCACCAGTTTGATATATCATCTTGAAACTTGTTTGAAACATCAGATCCTGCCTCAAAAACCATCAAACCATCCAACCAACAACAACAAAAATGGTAAAGTATTTGATTAGCATATGCAAGGCCCCGTGTTCAACCTCCAGCACCAGAATAAAAGGAAACAACCAGAAAACCTACCAACTAACCAACCAACAAAAACTAAGACCTAACCTACTCTGAAGAATGGAAAAAATTAAGAAAACAAGGCAACTACTTCTGTGAGGGAACCTATTATTATACATTTAAATCATCAATCAGAATAACCAAACAATATAAGGGATGTAAATATTTTCTGTTAAAAAGAACCACTGCCTAATAATTTGAGAAAAAAATTAAGACTTTACCAAGAACTTCATTTTTGTAGCACACTAGTTATCAAACAATAAACTGAATAATCACGTACAGTTCCAGAAAGGACATCATGGGGGCAACAGTTGAGAAGATGACTCTTGCATACTCTGTCGTCACTGAATTTGATTCGTTGACGAGTAGTGTCTCCTGTAATATAGAAAAGTTAATAATACTCAAGGTTAGACAACTGGAAAGTGCTTATTTTTTGAAAGCCCTAGTTATCACTAGCTTTTTATGTGTGGTTATATAGAAACACACACACTTATAAATCAGCCCAAGAGATTAGTTTTTTTATGTAACATCCTATAGAAAACTATTTTAGACAACATGCAGTTGCAGCATATGTACTGCAAATGTAATTCAAATGGTCAAAGTTGGAAAGCAATGCATTCTGTTAAATAAAAGTACTTTAGAAAAGCATAGGATTTTAGAGCAGGAATGGACCTTTATAGATTATCAAGTCCAACTCCTTCATATTGCAGATGAGAAAACTGAGGCCCCAAGAGGTTAAGCGACTTGCAACAGACCCACCAAGAGTTTCTACTGGTATACAAGGTCCCTTTTTGACAATAAGCACTGATTTATTTTGTAATCTACATTAATTGAAAAACATAAAAAGTAATCTTGCAAACATTGCATACACACTGCGAATCCCCACTGAACCCCAGACGCCATTTCTTCCACTATTTTGTTCCAGCTGAAGTGTCTCCCTTTTGCTGCTGGGAGGAGTTAGAGGGTAGAATAACGCGTTTAAGAGCGTACAAACCTGGAAGAAGGACTTATACACCAGTCAAACAAAGGCACATCCCCTAAAAGAAATGTTAACTTTAATGCCTCCAAAGGTTCCATGCCTCCAAGTTTTATGTGGTCTGTGCTATATTGCCAAACCAGGTACATTAAAATTCATTCTGTGCTCATATAAAATAACACACACCTCCTGAGCAAGAAGCATCCAACCTGCTTATCAAATATGGCTATTTACTCAAAAGTTTAAAGGAACTAAGGAAAGGAAGGGTAACTAGGCAGAGTAACAAAATACAGATGTTAGTTACAATTTTTTTTTTGTTTACAATCTCTTTGAAGAAATGGAAGAAAAAATTTATATGGATGTTTCCTCTACAAAGAATAAGCCCTTAAAAATGTGTTTTAGCCTCACATTGATATCATTGATAAATGAAAACCTACTGGTGAATTACTGAAGCAAAACTGTTGAAGCAAACCAAAGAGAGTGCAAATACCTCTGTAGTTCACAGGATGCCTAGACCACACTGAAAAGTTTCAACTAGGTTAGGTAGTGATTCTTAAATCAATTTTTATTTTCACATGTGAATAATGAAAAAAGGTTAAACTTTACCCCCTTTTAAATGGTCTTATATCAAAGAACTTAATTTAAATACTGTGGGGTAAGATTTTGTTCAAATTGTTTTAACTTGGTTAGGAAGAGTTAAAGAAAATTATGATTTGCAACCAGGGTACATAAATTTTAAAGAACAGTAATAAAACTAAAACTATAGCTTCAGAGCAGTTCAACAATAGGTTTTCTGAGGCTAGTCTCTAATAGGTTATTTTTGACACAATTTGGAATAATCCATTTAATGTTCAAGCCTGCTACTATAATATAGGTTTCTTTGATGGTCCTTTTTTCCTTCTAAACACAACTGCTTTTGTTCCACATTCATTAACACATCTGAAAAGTTAGTGATAACTCACGGCTCGGCGAATGCGGGGCCTTTCTGAAACTCCCTTGCAGATTGAAGTAGGCAGGCATAGATACATTGAACCTTTACAAATAAAACAAGGGGCCAGATTGTTCAGTCTGTATAGAATAGACTCTGCCAGCAATTTCAATACAGCACCTAGAAGTACATGTTGACTGTAAAGATTCTTTTATATGAAAACAAAAGTGAACAAAATCAGAGTGTTTTTTGTTGTTTGTTGTTCTTTTAAGCAATATGACTTAACTATAACCCCAGAGAAGAATATGACTGAAGATAACTAAAGTCCAAGACTGGAGCTCTACAAGTGGCTCTTGGGCCAAATGGGAGTTTTAAAAAAGAAATGTTTCCTTAAAAAGTATGTTTCAATTAAGGCTGGTGAGTGCCTCAAGCTCATGTAAGAATCAAACTACTGCAAATTCACATCAGATGTTAAAACTACAGTAGAGGCTTTCTGATCCTTAAAACATAAAACTTTGTTTTTAAACTGTTAAGAACTTTAAAAGTGATGGATTTTTTAATGAGTGGAGCCTTACAAATCTAGCAATCACCCTGCAACAGCTATCTACCTTGGTGGTAATGCAACAGTGAGTCAGTACAGTCCACTGTAAAACTTACGGCTCACAGGTATGAGCCAGGCCTTAGAAGAGAATGAAAAATTATGGAAGCTTTATTAAACATTTCATCTAACAGGGTGCCCATACTGCCTAAGAAACCAGTCAATGAAATAGCAAGGTATATGTGCCCTTAAGGGCACTATCAGTTTAAAAGTGAACAATTATAAATAGGAATATATAGTAACGCTAGCTCTTGGTGAGCTTCAAAAAAAGAAGAGAAAAATAAATGCCAAAGTTAAATGCCTCACTGCAAACAAAACAAAACAAAACAAAACAAAACAAAAAATCAGTTAACAAATATTGGCCATTATAGAAATCTTTAAAGTAATAAAATGATAAAACTAATAATTCAAGATAAAAAATACTGAAAGTACTTGCAAGTGAGGATCTGCTTATTGATATTTTTAAAGTTCTATTTAGGGGACTTTATGGTTAATATTTTAAAACAATTTTGCCACATAATTATGCAGCGATTGAACAAATCTGGGCTTATACCACATAAATAATTTGACAATTTTAAAACAAAAATGCTGGTAATTTTGGTTTCTGTCACAGTATCTGGCCCAAACCATGTTTTTCAAAATAAACTAAGTAAACTAGCACCCAACTAAAAAAAAGAAAAGGAAACTACAAATGGAGAATAAATATGAACAAAATCTGCTCACAATACAAGATTTTATCAATTCCATGACTTTTTGAGTTTTCTGGTCACTGAACCATTTAAAAATAACAGATTGAGTCAATTACTCTAATAGTAATTAGAAAAATAATAAATTATGGGGGGGACTTGTACTGTCACATTGACACTAGATCCTAATCATAGAATCCAACCTGTTAGTGATTCTATCCTCTGTGATAGACAATAGCCACACAGAGCTTGACAAGTGCTCTGCTCTGAAGCCCACAAGTTTGCTAGAGAAATAGGCCATATAAATAACAGTAACACAAGATAGCAAGATCCAAGTGCCAAAGGGATGTTTTGAACAGACTAGCACAACCACCAAAGGACAGCAGAGACTGGAAAAGGCTTCCTGCAGTAAGAAGAAGCCAAAATGTGAAATACAGGCAGGTCTTATAGAAAGGAAAGAAGAGCATTCCACACTGGAGTAATCTTTTTTTTAATATTATTTTTATTTTATGTGTATGAGTGTAGTGCCTGTATGTATATAAGTGCACCCATGCTGTACAATGCCCAAGGAGGTTAGAAGAGGCATTGGACTCCCTGGAACTGGAGTTATGGATGGCTGTTAGCCACCATGTGGAGCTAGGAATCAAACAAAGGTCCTCTGCAAGAGCAGCCAGCACTCTGAACCACTGAGCCATCTCTCCAGCCCGGGAGTAATATCTTTAACAAGGTTACAAAAGCATGATGGCTTGGTAATAGTTAAGTAAATCATATTCTGCTTTGGCACATGGCTACATATAAATGGGAAAACCAAACTGAGGCCAGGATACCATTTTTCAGGTATTTTTTGGTGTCAAACTCTTTTCAATTCACATTTCTAGTGTATAAACAAACTCTTCAGCAATCTTTTAAATAATGAAGCAGAGATTAGGCCAGATTGAGTGAGTAACAAAAACAAATTGCCTTACCTATAAAAACATAGAGGTCTCTCTGCCCTATAACCTCCACAATAACTAGGTTTTGTACATAACTCCAATGCCAAGTTTAGAATAAGGAAGTAGAACATTTTTATTTTTTATTTATTTCTTTTTAGTCTTTTTGAGACAGGGTCTCCCTATAGCCCCAGCTGTCCTTGAACTCGCAGAGATCTGCCTGCCTCTGCCTCCTGGGTGCTGGGATTAAAAGCGTGCGCCACCATGCCCGGCTAGGACATTTTTATTTTTAAAGCAGGATCTCATGTAGCTCAAATTGTCCTCTACTTGCTATATAAATGAAGATGACCATGACTCTGATGTTCCTGCTGCCGTCTCCCAAGTGTTGAGACTACAGGCCCCCACCACCAGGTCCAGTGAAGAATTTGATTTAGAACTTCAGCAGGCAACAGATTTTTCATTTGAAGCAAAGCAGCCAAAGTTCTATTAATACTGCCCACCAAGCAGTTACAACCCTTTCATGGGTGCCATAAACTGTAACATTTATTTGAGAACACTTTGGTCACCAGTATATAATAACTGAAATGCCTAATAGTCCTCTCCAGTAATTGAACTTGAGGTGGTACTGAGGCATCAGTTTCACCCAGAGATATGGACAGGTCTACTCCAAAACCAGGCTTCCTATTCAAAACATACTCAAATACTGTTAATTCTCAAAATTCCCTTCAATCTGTTGGGAGAGAAAAAGAACCCTACTATTTCCAACATGGAATTATGGTCCTACTATCTTTTCTGAAACTGGCATATTTAAATCCTAGTAGTAACACATAATACCTTAGTCTACTGGTATCTGACATTTTACATAGTGCATGCTATTTCCCCAATACCCACCCCTCCCCCTCAGTACCTCCCACCCTCTCCCTCCCGTACAAACAATAAACCAAATCAACTTTCATAGATTTAGGTGCTATTTTAAAAACATCAAAATTTTACTTTACCCATTCTCTCCGATGCTCCCTGTATTTTTTTAAGCTGTGAGTGGATGACCATGCTATGTGATCAACAACTGTGAAGTTAGCAAAAGTGAACTGAGTTTAGTATTGTAATTTCAAAAGAACCTTAAAGTTTGTAATATTTGACATATTTAATGGTATGCAGAATCCTATCTTACTGTATATTATCAGGCATTAATGGCAAGCAATTTATAAGCAGTCATTATTTCTTTGTACAGATTTAGCTCACGGCTCAGCTTAGGGAAAACAAAGAGGGAGGAGGAAATGCATCAGCACACAAAGCAATGGAAGCATCCCCATGTCTATAAAATAGAGGCAGAGAAAGGGAAGCCCTCCCACATTTTCTAGCTTAACCACCAGAGCCCTCCCCATAGGTAGACTTGTCTGAGACCTTAGATCACATATTTGGCTTGGTACACAGCAGGCCCCTTCCCTCGGAAGATCCACACCCCTTCATTGATAGGAAAGCTAGAAAGAGATGTACAGAATTGGAAACTTGTAGCTTCTTGTTTGCCTGACCCCCTGAATCTCTAAATACAGAGATAAGTTCTTCTCTTACTACCATTTCTTCCAATATAAGCTGCCAAGTACACATAATAACATAGGATGTGTATAAAGACCTATGGTCAACTTCTAATGTACTCCAGGGTAGAGAGATACCTTATACATAAGTGGGGCTGGAGAGAGAGCTCAGTGGTTAAGAGTACCGACTGCTCTTGCAGAAGACCCGGGTTCAATTCCCAGCACCCGTATGGCGGCTACGAACCGTCTTTAACTCCAGTTCCAGGAGAATCCGAAGCCCTCTTCTGACCTCCACGGCATTGCACAACACAGGTGCACTCAAATACATGCAGGCAATACATTCATATGCATAAAATAAAAATAATTTTTAAAAAGTACATAAGTAAAAAGAAAAAAAAAGTATGTAAACCTGTGTCTGCACATGAGTCAAAGTAAAAGCAGGTGACTACTATACCAAGGAATCAATCTAGTAACTTCTACCATCCTCACAGTTCCTTGCCAACTCTACTAACTTACCTTACCTCACCTCTCTTTGTTATTCCTTTAAAATTCATTTACACGAACCTTTTTGCAATTAATTCTTGTTTGAGACGAAGTCTCACTTTGTAATCCAGGCTAGCCTTGAACATGCTATGTACCTCAAGCTAGAACTCAAGATCCTGCTGCTACAGTCTAAGTGCTATAATTACAGGTGTGTGCCAGTATACATAGCTTCTAACTGCTTTTTCTTTTTTTTGAGACAAGGTCTCATGTAGCAGAGGTTGGCCCTGAACTCACTGTACAGCTGAGAATAACTGATCCTTTAACTTCTGATCCTCCTGCCTCTACCTCTCTCTCAAGTGTTGGGATTACAGATGTGTACCACCATGCTGCTTTATAGTTATATTAAATACTTCTTACTCCCTTACTCCATGCTGTCTTAATAAATATACTCAGTTTATCTACTGAATATTTAAGCAGCTCAAAGTATAGTGCTCATTTTATAAAAGTACTCAAAGCCATGTCTTAACAATATAACCAAAGATACTTTGAAAACATTTAATATGGCTCGATATATGTTGTACTTTTCAAGCATATTTTTATTTTTATTTTGTCTTTTTGAAGCAGGGTCTCCCTGTAGCCCCAGCTGTCCTGGAACTCACCTATGTAGACCAGGCTGGCCTTGAACTCACAAATATCTGCCTGCCTCTGCCTCCCAAGTGCTGGGACTACAGGCATGCGCCACCACGGCCGGCTTCAAGCGTATTTTTAAATGTAAGCAAAGTTAGTTGTAAAATCTTCTGATGGTGATGTCAAGGCACTTCTTTCTGAATGTGTAAAGTCATACTGAGTAGTAGTAGCAGCTTTCCTTCCTTTCAGAAAGTATAAACATAAAGGAGCTACTATACATACAGCTTGGAAAGGTCACTCTTCGTAATCCTTTGGTTAATACAATTCTATTCTTTATTACTAAAAGGAACCAGTATCACTCCAAACATAATCCCCATGACAAGCTTAAATTTTTTTTTTCAAATACAATGCTTATTGTATGGAAAAAGTAAACAAAAAAAACTCAAAAAACCCAACTTCCAAAACAAGTATTTTCTGGGGGGAGGAGAGGGTCTTAAATATAGCCCAGGCTGGCCTCAAACCCACAATCTTTCTGTCTCAGTCCCCCAAGTGCTAGAATTACAGGCATGCACCACCACACCTAGCTAGTAAGAGTTCACCGTTGCTGGATATGATATAAATATCAATGCTTTAAAACTTTTTAAATCTAGCTCCTTTGTGCATGAAAATTCATGCAACAAAATTATTAAAGAATGAAACTAAGAAATCACCTTGGTAATAAGAAAAAAAGGCTTACTGCATCTGTAAGATGATAAAAGTAATGATGGAAATGAAAGAACAAATACTAAAGCAGCTACATTCCAAGGCTTTCTCTTTTCCTCATTGCCTCAAACCTTCCTTTTCTCATATAAAGCAAAAGTCTTGGCAAGTGTCATAATCTTGTGGAGATCTGCTTTAGGAACTATCAGCATACTTCTCTTTTTAGATTTGAGAGACATTACAAAAGCCTTGTTACTTAAGAATTGAGTGACAAAAGTAGGTTAATACAAAGCCAAGGATAGTGGCTCATGCCTATAACCCAAGAATTTGGGAGGCTGAGGTAGTAGGACTACTTATGTTTAAGGCTAGCCCACACTACATTGTAAGTTATGAGCTAACTTTTTAAAAAAATATTTTATTATTTTTATTTTATGTGAGTGTATTGCCTGCACGTAAGTGCACCCATGCCTTGCAATGCCCACAGAGGTAAGAAGGCGTCAGATTCCCCTGGAACTGGAATTATAGATGGTTGTTAACCACCATGTTGGTGCTGGGACTCGAACCCAGGTCCTCTGCAAGAGCAGTCAGTGCTCTTAACCCAAGCCATCTCTTCAGCCCCACAAGCTAACATTTTTTAAAGAGGCAGATGGATCTCTGTGAGTTCAAGGCCAGCCTAGTCTACATAGCAAGTTCCAGACCAGTTGGGGCTACAGGGAGACCCTGTCTCAAAAAGATAAAAATTTTTTTATTAGTTTATACAGAATTTAACATACACATCAAAAGTTGCAGCCTGCTGATTTTATTTTGACACTTACAGAGCTGCAATTCAATGCTGATCTAAGAACACTTATACTCTAGTTATCTGGTACCTTCTATCACCCAGAATTCTCTGCATACAAAACTAAAAAGCAATGAAAGCTATTTTATTTTCCTGTTTTGCTTTTGAGACAGGGTCTCTCACTATGTAACTCAAGCTGAGCTGCAACTTTCTCCCACCTCAGCTTTCCAACTGCTGGAAATACAGGTGTGCACCCAGCTTAAAAGCTACCCCTGACTGAAGACAAAATAGCTGAAAGAACCAAAATTAAAGTGATTGGCTGACTTACTAACTTAAAAAACTCCAATTTTATAAATGCCAAACAAAGCATCTCCAAATCAAAAACCAACAGAAGCAGAAATGACAGTATCAAAATGCACAAGTGACAACCTAATGACAAAAACCAAAATGAAAACCAGCACCACAAAGGAGATAGGCATCTTTGAACTATAAAAACACAGCAGAAACACTGTGTCACAGTAAACAAACTCCCCTCTGAGGAAGTACAAGCACATCAAGAAAACAAAAGGACTTGGTCGTGCTTTAATCACTTTTAAAAATATGACAGAAATACACAAGATACCATTTGTTCATTCATATAGTGATATAGTGTTGGTTCTTTGTATGTTTTTTTTCTTAAATATTTTATTTATTATTTTTATTTTATGTGTATGAGTATATTGCCTGCACATATGTGAGCACACCCATGCGTGCAATGCCTGCGGAGGTCAGAAGAGGGCTTCGGATCCCACTGGAACTGGAGTTAAGGACTGTTCATAGCCGCCATGTTGGTGCTGGGGATGGAACCCAGGTCCTCTGCAAGAGCGATCAGGGCTCTTAACTGCGGCCCTGATCCTTTGTACGTTTTAAGACACCTGTGGCTCATGTCTTTAATCCCAGGGAGGCAGAAGCCTGGTATCAAACAAAGAAAGAAAAAAGCAAATAAACCTCTAATGCCTAAGAATGACTAAAGCAACTCAGCAATTAGGGGATATGAAGAGTAGTACTAAAATTCTATAGCAGGACCAGGTGTGGTGGCGCACATCTTTAATCCCAGCACTCAGGAGGCAGAGGCAGGCTTATCTCTGTGAGTTCAAGCCTAGCCTGGTCTACACAGTGAGTTCTAGGACAGCTGGGGCTACAGGGAGACCCTGTCTCAAAAAAAAAAAAAAAAAAAAAAAAAATTCTGTATCTACTAGTAATTACATCCTAAAGCCTGTCAATCAGCAATCAATTAGAAAACCACTGTAGGAAGTATTCCCTCTACCACTATGAGGCTAATTAAACTGTAACAAGAATTTCTCTTAATACTATTTCAGCTTCTAGATTCTGAAATAAATCAGTTCCTTCCCAGCTACTATGCTCTGCTCTATTCCCATCCATAGTATAGAATCAAGCACTCCTACTCCTGTGTTCTCTTTTCACATTCCCATTATCAAGCTGGTTGGTGAAATCTTGCAGATCTGGTGACTCTCATGGACCAAAACACTAAAAGAAAAGTGAGACACCAAGCTAAATAAAGTAATTTCATTCTGCACATCCAGAATGACCTCTCTAGAGATGTCCAAGATATCTGTATTTCACAAGTTTGTTATTTCTGGTTCGTCATTTCTACATATGGGCAAGAACATACACAATATAAATAACTTTAATTTATGAATACTTAGAACATAATTTTTCTTCAAAATACAAAGTACACAAAGATATGGGGTGCCACTCAACTTCACAAACAAGATACCACACACGTAGTAAGAAACTTTTCCTGATTAAGTCAAGAAAGAAGGTTCTACTTGGTAATACTATCTATTTACTAAACCTGCCAAGTTCTAGTCTTTTATGGAATGCTAAGTAACAAAAGTCTAGCTATATCCTTATAACATTTTTGTATTTATCTCTTGTTATTTGTCTTTATGGCAACATAAACATTTTAAAATTGACTTAAGTAGGGTTTGGTAGCACAAGTCTGTAAGGTCAGCTGCTCAGAAAGCTGTAACAGGATTACAATGTCAAGGTTTGCCTACAGAGGATGCTGAAGTCAGCCTATTATACAAGCGAGAACCCGTCTCAAAAACAAGGGCTGAGATAATTCAAGCAGCAGAGTGTCGCCTTGCACACACAAATCAGTGGATACAATTCATAGCACCACGCCCCACAAAAGCATACATACATATATAGGTATATAAAATTAAAATATTAGCATGTTATCTGACCAAAAAGAATTAAATAGAAACAATAAAAAAATGAGGAAAAAATAGTAAGTGTGGAAATTATCCAGAATAAGGTTTCTTAAACTTAGTGTACATCAAAACTCCTTGTAAGACTTCTTAACAGCGATTGCTGGCCTCCATCTTAAAAGTATTTGAATTTGGGCTGGAGAGATGGCTCAGAGGTTAAGAGCACTAGCTGCTCTTGCAGAGGACCCGGGTTCAAGTCCTAGCACCCACATGGCAGCTAACAACCATCCAGAGGACCCAATGCCCTCTTCTGATCTCCTCAGGCACTGCATGACAGAGGTGCTCTTACACATACGCAGGCAATACACTCACATACATAAAATAAAAACAGTAAATAAAAATTTTTTTTAAATTAGAATCAGGGGCTGGAGAGACCGCTCAGTGGTTAAGAGCACTGACTGCTCTTGCAGAGAACCCGGGTTCGATTCCCAGCACCCACATGGTGGCTACAAAGCATCCTTAACTCCAGTTACAGGAGAACCTGAAGCCCTCTTCTGACCTCCATGGCATTGCACAACACAGGTGCACTCACATATATTCAGGCAATACACTCACACTCATACACTCTCTCAGAGATCCACCTGCCTCTGCCTCCTGAGTGCTGGAACTAAAGGTGTGCACCACCATGCCCGGCCTCCAGCCATTTTTTTTTTAAAGGTTTCATTATTTTTGTTTTATATGTATGAGTATACTGCCTGCTTGTATGTAAGTGCACTCGGTCAGTACCCCAAAACTGGAGTTACAGATGGTTGTTAGCTTCCATGTGAGCGCTGGGAACCGAACCTAGGTCCTATGCAAGAGCAGCCAGTGCTCTTAACTGCTGAGCCTTCTCTCCAGTCCCTAGAGGTTTTATTTTTGAAACAGGGTCTCATTCTGTAGTCCAGGCTGGCCTCAAATTCACAGAATTATCCTGCCCCAGCCTCCCAAGAGCTGGGATTACAGGTATAAGCCACCATATTTAGCCAAACAAATGTTTAAAGGACCAGATATTAAGCATTTTTGGGCTTAGCATCCATAGGACTCAACTACAACTATTCAACTCTGGGGCTGTAAGACAAAGCAGCAAGAGGCAGTATATATGTGAATGGCCACGACTGTGGTCCAATTTACATGGGCTGGTGACATAGCCGGTTTGTAGAGTACTTGCCTAGCATGCATAAAACCTTGGGTTTGATCTGTAGAGCTGCATGTTAAAACCAACATACTCAGGAATTTGGGACAGTGAATAAATATTTATGATTTAGTCATAGAACTAAACCTTTATCCAAGACATACCTTCAAAGCACTAACTGCAAAGGGTATAATGTATAAACAGTAGGACAGAATATAAACTAGGTAGTTAGGTATAATAAGCCTACACTCCATAAATATCTACCCTCTCCTAATGAAAAGCAAAGCTTTGGATAGTTTAAAAGACAAAACTGAAGCCTGCAGAAATCTGAGGTCTCAAGAAAATAAAAACAAAAAATTTACCATATTCTTGAGACAGGACAAAAGATTCAGCAAAAGCAGCTGGTTAAATTCTTTTCACGTTGAGTCAAATAGGTCAAATATCAGTTGTACATGGTTCACAACTAAATTAGGACATATGGGTCGATAGTGTTTTCTACCAAAAAAAAAAAAAAGTAAATTCTTTCTCTGGTCAATGTTAACTAGCAAACTATGACATTTATTCAGTTGAGACTGAGGTACGTGTTACTTTCTTATGCCTTTCTTTGTCTAAGTTCTTAAATTATTCAAAACCAAAACAAGATGCTGGTAAACCACTTCACTTTTTACAAACGACTTTTCTTTATATCCTCCATAAACTTACAAAACTGGTTAACCTGTCTATTTTGGCCTTGCCTTCCAATTTCTATCAAAGCAGCTGCCAGTACGTGAGAATTTAAACCTGAAAGGAACAGGAGTAGAATGGGTGGCACATGCCTGTAGTTCCAGCTACGTGGGAAGCTGAGGTTGAAGGATCACTTGAGCCCAGGAGTTCCAAAGCAAGTATTTAAAAAAGAACTGGGGTGACAGCTCAGCTGCCAAAGTGCTTGCCTTATAAACACAAGGACCTGAGTTTGATCCCTAGAATCCATGTTAAAAAAAAAAGGCCATCCAGCGTTATACACTTGTAATACAAGCTCTTTGGAGAGAAAGAGACAGGCAGACCCTCAGGGCTCAGTGGCCAGCCAGAGGAGCAACATCCAAACACCCAAAATTATCCCTGGCTTCCATACATTTCCACTTGTGCATGTGTATGTACACACACACACACACACACACACATGCACGCACGCACACACACAACACACTTTTCTTCAGGTACTGAAGTCATAAGATTCCTGTCAGAAACTTACCCAGTTTCATTCCCTCATTCTTTCTCCAACAAGATGTTCCAACTTCTTTCATCTTCTTAGTCTACAATTTCTTCTTAGACTGAATAAGGTAGGTAGAACTGTTTGTTTCCTCAAAAGCAACAGCACTGACCTTTAATAATTCAACTCAATTCACGCACCTTTCTTGATTTACACAGGCTGTCCTCAAACTCATGATCTTCCTGCCTCAGCCTCCCAACAAGTGGTAGAATGCCCGGCATTCTCAACTTTACAATCTCATTCATTTTTATTTTGTCTTGAATTTCTGGCTTTTTGAGATGGGGGTCTCACTTTGCAATCCAGACTGGCCTAGACTTTGTGGTACTTCTCCTGTCTCAGTCTCTGAAGTGCGAGAATTACAGGTATGAGCCACCATGCCCAGCTAGAATCTCATTAAGGAACATCTGTCTCATTTATCTATTTTATTTATTTTTATTATTTTTATTAAATTTATATGGAAACAAGATCTCATTAAGTAGGCCTGGATGAACACGCAGCTCACTTCTTTCTCCGTACATGACATTCTAACAACTAAAAACATGTACTAGCCACTTACACTGCTTGTACATAACATAAAACAAATTTTCTTCTGTTTCAGTTTCTTTTTTACCTGAAATAGTCTCAGAAACATAGGCTTGAGGAGTGCTAAACAACTGTAGAGAATCCAAGGACAACAAGGTTCTATGAGGTGAGAAATTTATTGTTTTCTGGGCTGCTCTGTAGATAGAAATATTCAGAGGTCAAAATGTAAAACAAAAGGGAGAACCTTAAGGAAGTCACTATTCGAGTGCTAACAGAGCTGTCAATGTTTTAGATATGTCTGGAACAGTGACAAAGTCAAATAGTTACAGACACATAGAAAAACTCTAAGGCCCTAGGTTTGCTGAAGTTTCTTATGTTAAAGGATTTACAAGCTCTAGACTAAAAAAGTACCCATTATCAAGCTTTTAAAAATATGTACTTGTACAATGAAGGCTTCACCTTCTTCACTTAAAATGAATAACCAAGAGGAATAAAAGGATGGTTTACAAGTGAGCAAGATATAAACATGATTCATTATAATGAGAGAAAATTAAGAGAGTGTGTTGATGACAAGTCAAGAAACACAAGTTACAATAAAGATGATTTTATAATGAAGAAAATCCAATGAAGAGTTAAAACTCTACTCCAAATCTTTGATTCAGTAATTTTTCGGAAAAGCAGCAATGCTCTACACTAACAGAGAGGTGATATTTTAGTGTCACTAAATAGGTAAATTCCTTTCTGAACTGCACTTTACAAGGTATTACCTAAGATGACTATCCTTTCAAATTTATGTTATATAAGCTAACACACACAGTGTAACTGGTTGGCAGTTAAGATTAGCATCCTTTAACTGATGAAGTATACCACACATCTTAGTAAAATTACTACCCAAAATAGTTAAAAGTATCTATAAACTTGTGTTTTGATATTGCTATGGCCATTTTGAGATAGGCTTTCATGTATCCCAGGCCAGTCTTAACTATGCAGCTGAGGCTGGTGAATTCTTGATCCTCTTGCCTCTACTTCCCAAAAGCTGGAATTAGAGAGCCCTATGTCCAGCAATAATAATCTACTTCAGGGGCACTGACTGACACCCTGACAAGCAAGGCTGAGTCCTACTGGAGATATGGTGCCTTTGTCCCTAGAGGCAATCTTTTGTGGTACTGGGGATTGAACCTAGAGCATTTTGCAGCGGGGCAACTGCTCTACACTGAGCTACTACATCCCCACCAATTGTAGACAATGTTAATGTGCTCAAAACAACCCCTCATCATGGATGATGCTAACCTGTAACTTCTCTAATTTCTAGATTTAGGATGTGATCTAAATCCACACCCTAGGGATGGGATTACAGCTCAGTGGTTCAGAGCTTCCCTAGCCTATACAAGGCCCTGGGTTTGATCCCTACCACTGGGGGTTGGGAGGAGCCACACCCTCAATTTCATTTGATTCACATTACTTGCACTTTCCTAAGTCTTTTCTGGAATCAGGACCAGATACTTAAAACCAAACTATGCACTTACAAAGAAGTTTTATGGCTAAGGGATCTTGTTGAAATTAATCCACACTAGACAAAATGACCATGGTCTGTCTGTCTGTCTGAGGGCACTGGATTCATTCCTCTCAATGTCACAGAATTCTCAGCGTTCCTTAAATTTTCCTGCTACCAAGTGGAATATGTTCAGGGCAAACAAATGATCTCTCCTTTCTATTAATGCTAGTAACTAAAACAGAGATTTGTGAAAGGTAATGAATCTTAAATGAGATAAAATACTAGTAAATGAGCATCTACTTGGAAGTCTTTAAAAAAACTACTCAACATTTTTCACTATAACACAGGAAATTATTTGGTTTCCCATATAACAAATTATAGATTTAACTTGAACCAAAAAAGGTTATGTGACTTACCCCAAGGTTCTAATTAGAAACCAGGTCTCCTGAGTCTTGGCCCAGTGCTCTTTTCCTTAGCCCATCATGTCTCATCAGAAAATTCCAAATACAGACAGAACCCCTCCCCCCCAGTTACATGGGTTTGAGTTACACTGATTCACATATACAAACTTTATATAGTGTGACCAATGTTTCAACTCACGCGGTACCCTGCTTCCATTTATGCAGTATGCCAGGCATCGGCACGATTTTCAGTGGCACACAGGCGGTTGCCACCACCAGGGCCCTAGGCAAAATTGCAAAGAAGGCAAAGTTTGTCTTTGGCCCTCCCATCTCCCTTATGCATTTCTCTCCCTCCTCCTGGTCATCCCCCTGCCCAGCCTCCCAAGCGCCATCATGCTACCCTCTGTCAAAAGCAACCCACTCATTCACTTCTTTTCTTGAAGTGCCTCGGGATTCAAAGGTTACCTATTTTCCTTTCATAATTCCTATTCTCGAGGATTTCAGTGAAGTTTAAGTAATCTAAATGATTAGGTCACTTAAATAACTCAAGATTTGCTTAACCTACCATCTTAAACCTCCAAGGAATTTTAAAAGGAATTAAAGTTCTTTACAAAAAGAGAGGGGGAGGAAATCTTTGGAAAGGAGGAGCAACATTTTCCCACAGCCCAACTACTCCTTTACCATTTCAGATTTGTTCATAGGTACAACACTGAAAGTTAAGGGGGGAGGGGTCATACCCTTAGGCCCCACTTCCCAAAGAGTATGGCTGCTTTATAGCTAAGTCTATAGACAAAAAACAAAGCTTCCTTAAATATCCAGTGACCTACCTTTTCCATCTCTCTCCCACCTCCTAGATCCCCATTTCTACCTCTAAGTGCCAAACACACAAGAGCCTTCCTGGTATGATGTCTGAGTGTCTAACACAGCATTTCCCATTGTACAGTTCAAATTACATGGAGCATCCATGCTCCCCAACGCTGGGATAGCTTTAAGTTTACTGTATGCTTAAAAAAAAAAAGTAATCCTAGCCAGGCGTGGTGGCATATGCCTTTAATCCCAGCACTTGGGAGGCAGAGGCAGGCGGATCTCTGTGAGTTGAAGGCCAGCTTGGTCTCCATAGCGACTCCAGGCCAGCTGAGGCTACAGGGAGACCCTATCTCAAAAAAACCAAAAAAAAAAAAAAAAAAGTAAGCCTGATTTTACTTCAAGGTCCTGATCATAAATTCATTAAATATCTGGTAAGAAGAAATGTTCTGATTATTATCTTGCATCTATAAAAGAACTAATTTGAGTATCTAAAAAAATTCTTTTTTTCTTCTCTTTTTTGGTTTTTTGAGTTAGGATCTCACGCTGCACTACCATACCCATCCAAATAGTCAATTCTTTTCCTCAAATACATAATGTGGGGTCTTACCACCTAGCCCAGTCTACCCTGCAGCTACATAGCCTAGGCTAGCCTCAAAACTCACTTGAAATTCTCCTACCTCATCCTCCCAAGTTCTGGGATTATGGACACCCACCACCAGGCCAGGCTTGCTATGGTCCTTCTAAACCAATACTGCACTGAAAATCCAATCACTTTGGCTAAATACTATTGATTACTCATATGCATGAGTTTATTCATAAATCCAAGTCTGAAGGGAAAAAAAAATCCAGTGACAGAGACATGAATATAAATTTACAGATAAAATAATGGATTTTAAGAAATCCAGGTTTCTGCTGGGACTACACACAGCTAAATTTATATGCATACATACATAACAATTCAGCTTTGCAATGTTAGAGGGGCCTACTATCAGAAAATTTTCAGGTCAGTTACCTAGATCCAACTACCCTCCCAGTAATGTAACAAGATTCCATCTATGCATTAAGAAACAAAAAAATGGTATCTATCAAGGATTAAAAGGATTACATAAAGTAAGCCTTAAATGATTTCTAAAATGTTATTACAAAGATAGATTTTTCTGTTAAGATCCTATGTAAAGCCACTTCTCAAAACCATCATTCGCACTGGGAAAGGAGCAATGTTAAGACATGCTGCAGTTACAAGCATCTTACAAGCATCTTAAGTACGAACAGTAAATTAGGTTCTTCCAGTGGCATTTTTAATTAGTGTTAACTTTTAAGGGTTTACTACACACAACTCTTTTTCTTTTCAATTTTTCCCTCCTCTCCAAACAACCATAAACAAGCCTGCCACCTGACCCTGTCTTTACATTCTATGAAAAGTTTCCGATGAGGATTTAAAAAAAATATTTATTTGTATTTTATGTGTATGAATGCATTGCCTGCATATATGTAAGTGCACCTGTGTCGTGCAATGCCCAGGGAAGTCATAAGGCAGGGTTGGATCCCCAAGAACTGGAGTTAAGGATGGTTGTTAGCCACCATATGTGTGTTGGGAATCAAACCTACTCTATAGCCAGAGTGCTCCTAAAGGCTGAGCCTTCTTTCCAGGCCCCCATGAGGGTTTTTATTAAAACTAAACCGTTCACTGAAATACCACTGCAAACATGCATTGCTAAAAAGATTTTAAATAGTTTGATCTACTGTCGTATATGGCTGCAAAGCACTCTAACAAAATTCAAGACCAGCTATAATGAGGTAAACTTAAGTATGTCTGTTCTAAGTCAAACAAGTTATCAAGGAAAAAAGCATTTAAATGAGTAAGAAACTTGCCTGAACAAGCAACGTATGAAAACAAGTCAGGATTTTGCTTTGTGTATAAGAAAAGTGATGAACTAGACCTTTCCTCCACGTTGGTTTTGATATGAATTGAAAGTGCATTAGAATCATCATCAAAACATTTCATCACTTTATTTAGAAATTTTCTATGACAAAGAATAACCCAGCACGTAGTGAACGCCCTATACAGATTCTAACCTAAGAGTGCATTAAAAAACCCTTTGTTTCCCTCAATTCTACCTCAGTGGGCATTAAATTTCCAAAATGCCTGTTTGGGGCGAATGCAAAATTTGTCAATATTTACTGAACAAAACCCCTATTAAATTGTCTAACAAAATGGAGGTCTCTCGGAAAAAAACACCATGACACTCTTCTCACAAAATGGGGCCAAACACACCCACTTTAAAAAAACCATGGTTTGGGTCAGATTTTCCACAAAAATGGTTGATTCTGTAAGGGCTCGACGAAACGCCTCCGGGGACTGGGGGTGAGGGTTTCCTCCAGACCTGGGGGGAGTGGGGGGCCGGTGCTTCTCTCCATACTCTACAGAGGACGACGGCGAGGAGTTGACCCCAAAGCCCAAGGTAAAGGAATCACATCTGGGGTGGAGACCTCGGTACCCCTCAGGCACCTAATCCGGAGACAAAACGGGCCGCCCCACTACGCAAGACAGACGTGGGCTCTCCCCATTCCAGGCCAAGTCTACAGTGAAAAGCACAAACTCTCCTCTCGGTCCCCAGGCCCCACCTCGCCCCATTGGCAGTACTTCCCGCCAATCCGCACGGTCACCGCCCCCAAGCCCGCCTGCCAAGCCCTGATTGGGTGGGACGGGAGCCGGGGACCTCGTGTTACCAATCTGGGAGCCCCTCACTCCACCGCACACGCGCGCCCAGGTGCGCCCACCGAGCCCTTCCCCTCGCCGGCCGCGTCCCCTCCCCCACCCCCAGGGCTCTGGCAGAGACTTACCGTCCCGAGAGGTGCCCATCAACTGGTCCAGCATCGCACGCATCTGGGCCTGCGCCGACATGGCGGCGGCGTAGCGGACGGACGGGCGGGGTGGGGCGCAGACTAGGCCCGGGAGGACGGGCGGGGGAGGGGGGCCGAGGGGCAGGGTTGGGGGGATGTGCGGCGCTGTCTCGGTGGCCGCCGCCGCTGCCGCCGCCGCCTCGAGGCGTGCGGAAGGGATGTCGGAGAGGGTCGCGGGCGAGTCCGGGCTGCGCTCCTCACGACGACGTGGACGTGGAAGATGGCAGCCCCCTCGAGAGCGAACCCTCGTGCCTGCACTCGCCGTCCAGCTCCTGAGGCAGCGGCGACAGGGGCTAAGCAGGCTCTCCAGGACCGCCACCGCCAGAAGCCGTCAACCCCCCCTTCTGTGCTCTGACGCTGCTCGCAGCCGTCGCCGCGACGGGAGCGCGCACGCACCTCGCGCAGACTGGTTTCCCGCGGGGGCTCCACCAACTGGCTTCCTACTGGCTTCGCCCCGCCCGCGAGGGGGTTCCACCCTAACGGCTCTCAGGCCCCTGCGCGCGCTGGCCCCGCCCCTTCTTAGCTCAAGTCTCGCGAGAATGGGGCTCTGGAACCGATTCTTGAGTCCCTCGCTGGCCTCAGCGTATGGGTTTAGGCCCTCGCAGCTTGTTTGCGTTGGCGTCGCAGCCCCAGGTTAGCAAAATGCCCGAAGTTAGGCCGAACCGGAGTAAGTAGTTAGTGCAGGCCCTGGGTTGGGACGCTTTCGACTGACGCGCGCTGGCTCGAGAGCCCGTGGGAGGGCCCAGCCAGGGACGCCCAACCTTTTCTTCAGGGTTTCTGGCCACTGCCCCTCCTCTGTGCCCGAGCTGCGACACGTCAGGTTGGGAAATGACACCCGCTCAACCCATGGAAGCAGGCTACCCATAGGGCAGCGGGAAAGCTGCTAGAGGCCAGGAAAGGGCGGCTCCTGATTCCGAGGCCCGGGGGAGGCGGCGTGCTCCCCAGGACAGCCGTGCAGGTCCCTGCTGAGCCCTGGCACACGGTGGCTTTCCCTCCGCACTCGGGTTTCTCAATTTCTTTCTTGAGGCATTCTGAGCCAAGCGAGCCGACAGGAAATACCTAGGCCTTAGGTCTCGCTTGCCGGGTTTCGGAACTGGCAATTTTTTGTTTCCCGGTAGCCCCAGCTGGCCTGTAAGTCGCAGTGTAGACCAGGCTGTTTACGGTCTCTTCCACCCGCCTCAGCCTCCAGGTGCTGGGATTAAAGGCCTTCGCCCGGATATCTGGCTACTTTGTAGATACATTGAAGGGAAATAATTAGTAGATTTTTTTTTCTCTTTTCGTCACAATTGTATATGCATTACCTTAGGGTTTCTATTTCCTGACTACTTCAGGATCGCTAACAGTATGAACTAGCAATCATAGTTACAAGATAAACTTAAATCCACATTGAGCTGATAAGAATTTTAGTCTTCAGTAATTTGCAAAAAAAGAGAAAGTCCTAGCAGGTATTTGGGGAACTCAACTTCTATGTATTTAGTTTTGAGACGGTCTCCCTGTTAAGAGAAACAATGATTCCAAAGTACTGGTGACTCAGCCAAAGCGAGGCAGATTTATTTTCAGTTCTTCAGAAACGGGGCCTCAGCCTGGACAATTTGCAAAATTAGCTAACATGCTGATTTGTCATAAAACAGTTATTATCATATCCCTAATCGAATTTCTGTAGCCCCAGTTAAAGAACTCAGGTAGCGAGATACGGCGTCTATTGCCCCCCTCCCCCCCAGATTCCCCATCTTATGGTTGATGATGCAAACACTTGTCTAATGGCTATCCCAAGGCTGGAGATTCCCTCAAGGGGTAGCTAAGTGCCTCTCATTTCTCAGGGCTGTGATGAACTGAGTACCTAAAGGGGCAGGTGCAAGTAGCCAGCTAGTGAAGGTAGGGGCTTAGTGTCAGTGCTTCCTGCATAGCTGTGGTTCTCTGATGAACTCTGAACGAACCTCATATTGAAAAATGGACCATAGTGATTTATTATACTGTGTAGCCCAAGCTATCCTGGAATTTGACATCCTACCTCAGCCTCCCAAGCACATGGATTAGGCGTGTGGTACTGTACCTGGCTCAAGAATTCAAAATTCCTTCTTTAAATTATACTTATTTATTTTATTCATTATTTGTGTGTGTGTGTGTGTGTGTGTGTGTGTGTGTGCATGTGTGTATGTGTGCATTCTTTTTCCACCATGTGGGTCCTGGGACTTGAACTTGGGTCCTCTGGCTTGGCAGCAATGCTTTTACTCACTAAGCCAACTCATCAGCCCCCCAATTTTTTTGGGGGGGGGTGTCTTTTTGAGACAGGGTCTCCCTGTAGCCCCAGCTGGCCTGGAACTCACTATGTAGACCAGGCTGGCTTGAACTCAATGAGATCCACCTGCCTCTCTACCTCCTGAGTGTTGGGATTAAAGGCGTGTACCTCTACTCCTGGCTGCTTTTTTTTTTTTTTTTTTTAAGATTTATCTGTGTGTATTTGTGTATGACACATGTATGTGGTCTCCAAGGCTAGAAGAGAGCATCAGTTCCCCTGGTGCTGGAGTTATATGATGATGTGAGCTACCATGTGTGTGCTGGGAACTGAACCTGGGGTCTAAACCGTGGGTCCTCTGGGAGAACAGGAAGTTTTCTTAACCTCAGAGCTATTCCTACTGCCCCAAGAACTTAAATTCTAAAGAACTGCAAATGAATACTACAAGTATTATCCTTGTAAAGTAATATACAGGAACTGGAAAGATGACTGGGGTTAAGAGCACTGGCTGATCTTGCAGAGAACCCAATTCCCAGCACCCACACACCCTCTTCAGACCTCTGGGGCATTGCATGACACAGGTGTACTTACATACATGCAGGCATAACACTCATACACATAAAAATAATGTTTTAAAAGCACTGGGTGTGGTGGGTTCCTGTCTCAAAAAGACCAAAAAACAACAACAAAAATGTTTTAAAAAAGAAAAGTAGCTGGGCGTGGTGGTGTGCGCCTTTAATCCCAGCACTTGGGAGGCAGAGGCAGGTGAATCCCTGTGAGTTCAAGGCCAGCCTTGTCTACATAGTGAGTTCCAGGACAGCTGGGGCTACAGGGAGACCCTGTCTCAAATGGCACTATTATAAATACTGTGTTATCCTAAAAAATACCCTTAAACACTGAAATGGATGGTTGTGGTGGCACATGCCTTTAATCCCAGTACTCGGGAGGCAGAGGCAGAAGGATCTCTGTGAGTTCAAGGCCAGCCTGGTCTAAAAGGCAAGTTCTAGGCCAGCAGGAGCTACAGGGAAACCCTGTCTCAAAAATAAAGTTTAAAAAACAAAACAAAAAACCTGAGGGCTGGACAGATGCCTCAGCAGTTAAGAACACTGACTGTTCTTGCAGAAGACCTGGGTTTGAATCCCAGCACCCACATGGCCACTAACAACTGTCCATAACTCCAGTTCCAAGGGATCCGACAGTCTCTATGGGCATTGCATGACACGGGTGCACTTAACTTACATGCGGGCGTAACACTCATATACATAAAAGTAATAAAATTTAAAAAAAACTGAAGTGTTGCATAATTATGTTTTTTTTTTGTTGTTGTTTTGTCTTTTGAGACAGAGCCTGTAGTCCTAGCTGGCCTGGAACTCAGAGATCTGCCTACTTTGGCTCCTGAGTGCTGGGATTAAAGGTGTTTGACATCATATCCAGCTGATTTTGTTTTTTGAGACAAGGTCTCACATAGCCCAGGCTGGCCATAAACTTGCTGTGTAACTAAGGATAACCTTGAACTGATTGTCTTGCCTCTACCTTCCAAGTGCTGAGATTACAGGCTTAAGCAGTACTGCCTGGTTTTTTTGGTTTTGATTGTTTATGATTTTTGAGGGTTTTTTTGTTTTTGTTTTTTTAATGTGTATGTGTGTATTGCCTGCATGTAGGTAAGTGCACCTGTATCATGCATTGCCCACGGAGGTCAAAAGAGGCTGTCAGATCCCCTGGAACTGGAGTTACGGAAAGTTGTTGGCTGCCATGTCAGTGCTGGGATTCGAACCCTGGTCATCTTCTGCAAGAACAACCAGTGTTCTTATCCACTGAGCCATCTCTCCAGCCCTGATTTTTGGTTTTTTGAAGCAGGATTGTCTTGTAGTCCCAGCTGTTCTGGGACTTGCTATGTAGACCAAGCTAGCCTTGATCTCAAAGAGATCTCCCTGCCTCTGCCTCCTCAGGGTCAGGATTAAAGGCATGGGCCACCATACCTGGCTACACTGCCTGTTTTTATTAACAGTTTCATTGAAATACTGTCATACTTACTCATTTTCATTTTGTCTACAGTTGCTTTTGCCCTTTTACAGAGTTGCAAGATTGAGAGATACTATATTGCCTGCAATAGTAACTTATCTGAGTCTTTAGAAATTTGCCTGCCCCACTTTAGAGTTTGCTTTTGTTTTGGCCTGTTAGTGAATTCTATTTTTGTTCATTTGCAACCATCTTTTTTTTTGTTGCTGTATTAGATGGACAGTTTTATGTTCTACTCCTGAGAAGTCAGTTGTTTGTCCTCCATAACTATTTAGCTACTTAAATTGTTCTTTTTTGCTTTTGGTTTTCTATAGTTTTACTAAGATGTATTTGGGTATAGATTTATTTCTCTTTACTCTGCTAGGAACTGATTAACTAATGAGAAATGTTCATTGAGAACCCATGAACATATAAATAAATAAATAAATAAATAAATAAATAAATAAATAAATAAAGCCAAGTGTAGTGGCTTATGCCTGTAACCCTAGAACTTGGGAGGTGGAGGAAGGAGGAACAGGAATTCAAGGCCAGCCTTGACTACATAATGAGTTGGAGTCCAGCCTGGGCTACATGACACCCTGTCTCAAAAAAGAAACTAACTTTACAAAGTGTGGTGGTATACTCCTGTAATCCCAGTTACTTGGGAGACTGAGGCAAGAGGAACAAAAGTCCAAGGTGCTTGGACTCCATACATACTGAGCTAAAGATCAACCTGAACAACAAAGACCCTGTTAAAGAGGATGCCTAGTAGGGCGGTGGGTAAAAGCCATTCTTATGAAGACTGACAAACTGAGTTCAGATCCCTGGAACCAATGTTGGAAGAACCTATTCCCAAAAGTTGTCATCTGACCTCGACACACACCACACACACACACACCATGGCACACATGTGCTCAGATTCACATACATGCATTTTTTTAAAAAAAGACTGTTTCAAAATAAAAACAGAAGGACTGGGGATATAGCTCAGTGGTAGAATACTTGTTTAGCACTCAAGACTATGTTCAATACCCACTACCACAAGAAAAACAAACCTTACATTACAAAACAGTGAATTCACTTAAATTAGCTTGCTTATATTTCAAAGCTACAATGATTTATTTCCCTCCACATAATTGTAGAAGGTGAACATCAGGTTCTTATTACATGTTCTTATGTTCTTAGGCCAGATGTAGTGGCACATGGACTCATGTTCAGGAGGCAAAGGTAGGTGGATCTCTCTTCGTGAGTTTTATAGCAGATAATTTTATTTAAGGAATTAAGCACATTTAAAGTAAAAGGGCCATTTAGGATAGTTTAATAGTTCAACCAAAAGATTATCAGTGCTTGAACTGGGGCAGAAGCAGTGAAGATTAGAGGAATAGGAGGCACTTGGAACTATTGCAAAAGCAGAGTGCTGACTGATTAAATACAGAGTGAGAAGGGACCAAAACAAATAGGGCCCGTTTTTACTTGGTTATCTAAATGTCCAGTAGAACCATTTGCTCAAATATAGTTCAAAAGGAAGAACAATTTGACAAGATTAAGTGTTAGGTTTTAATGTGCTCACTCTGTCCCCCTCTGCTTGGACATCCTGTGGGTTGAGATTCAGCTATGACCATGTTCCTTAGGAACAACTGCATGTCAGGCCCAAGGAAAATAGTTCTCCACTGTTGCTAGTTCAAAGTTTAAGGCTTGATCTTACTTAATTCACTCCATATCTTTGTGTATCCCTTTAACTCTCTTCAACCTTGTTTCCTGCCAGGACCCCAACACATCATACTTGTGTGTTTTCTATAAAGGGTACACTAAACTGGCAGGTAGCTGTAAAAGCACATAAATCACAGCCTGGATCCCCCTGTGGAAGGAGAGCACTGCCTATCTAAGGTCCTTTGGTCTCCACATAATCCGCACTCTGACATAGCATACAACATAATAAAAACTTGTAAAATACACATATATAGCCGGGCCTGTTGGCGCACACCTTTTTATCCTAGCACTTGGGAGGCAGAGGCAGGGGGACCTCTGAGTTCAAGGCCAACCTGGTCTACATAGAGTTCTAAGCCAGCTGGGGCTAATTTAATTTTGTGTTTGTGTATGTATATGAAATATATAAAAAAAAACTATATTAAACTTAGTGATGCTTACCACCTGGTAATGGAAATGGAAGGAGAGACAAAGGACAAATATGGGCTATTTATGTATCGTTTGAGTGCCTCAAGACAATAGGCTTGTATTACTTTAAAAGGAAACTAAAAGATCAAGATCTTTAGGAGTGGAAGAGATGGTCAGTGGGTAAAATACTTGCTCTACAATCAGGAGGGCCTGGTTTGATCCTGAGCACCCACATTATTAGCTGGCAGTACATGTCTCTAACCCCAATGCTGGGGAGCCCAAACAGGCAGATCCTGAGGCTTGCTGGCCAATCATTCAAGCCAAAACTGAGCTTCAGGGAGAGACCCCGTCTCAAGAAGTTAGAGAAGCATTTGAGGAAGACATCTCGCTGTGTCAACCTCTGGCCTCCACATGAGCCTGAATGTACAAGAGCACTCCATACACACGCACACACACACACACAAACACAAAATAAAGAACATTAATGAACCAAAGTTCAGCAAATTCCCCTAACCAGTCAACAAAAATATAGAAAAAAAACCCCACAAAAATTTACATCTTAAAAAAGGTTTAATGATAAATACATATTGGTAGAAATGGTTAAATTCTTGAATGAAGATAACATCTGAAGATTCTCTCCATGGTCACGGCTCCCAGCCCTTTCCTCCAGGCTGACGGGGCAACTGGAGGCCCACCAAACCAGCAGATTCCTCCACTGAGCGCTCACCCTTGCCATGAAATTCCTGATGCAGGGCCACATGGTGCCGGATGCTACGCAAAAGGCAAAGATAGGTGGCAGCTTGGAAATGAAGCTCTTGTTGGGCTCTGCACAGCTTCTCACTGGTGACCTAGAGAAGTAGCAATGCCAGTCTGTTAACTACCTAGCTGTATCTATAGGTCCACAGAGAAAGACTGAATAAACTTTATCTTCAAAATGATGTAGAACATCCAAATATGCATGTGTATATAGTTAAAACATTTACAGAGGTGCTACATAATTAAGAAAGCTGATCTTCAGGTTTGTCACCTAAAGAATACCCATTTTTCTCCCCTTTGTACAAATTAAGGCTGCTTTGTATTTCTATGACCTGAATGTGGCATATTTCACTTCAAAATTAAAAACTTACTTTGAAAAATAGTTTCATCCTCAATAATAGCAAAATGAAGATTTCACATATATATGATATATGCATATTCTCACATTAAATTTTTTCTTACAATTCAACTATCTGGAAAATCTGGTTTCCAATGACTTTAAAAAACTGGAAACTTCGCATCAATTCCAATGTCCCCAGTAACTCCAAATCTTGGTCTTCATGATAATTTTAAGATTACTGCAGTGTTGTGGGTTTGTAGGTTTTGAGAAAGGAGCAGGAGCAGTAAGGACGTGCACAGATGGGCATGTGCGGACTAGACCCTGGCCATCACTGCATACATAATCCCTTTCCTCAGCCTGAAAACTAGACCACGAAGTAACAAATGTATGACAGTAGTACTCAGCTGCTCTAGTCAAATTAAACCATTTTTAAAGACAGGGTCTGGCTGTGTAGCCCAGGCTGGTCTGGAACTCAAAACCCCCTTGCCTCAGTCTGCCAAATACTGAGACTTACAGGCATGTGCCACCATTAACACATACGCATGGCTCAAAATTTTTTCAGGGAGATGGGAGCTTTTTGAGACAGTCTGTCCCAGTCTGGCCTGGAAATCACTGTGATCCTATCTAAAAGTTCAAGATAGGTCTGGTGATAAAGTTCAGCAAGTAATGGCTCTTACTGTCAAACCTGAAGACCTGTATTCAATCTCCTCCCCCAACCCACACTGTAGCAAAGAACTGATTCCAAGTTGTCTTATGACCTCTGCTTGCATGGCATGCACACCCCCTCCCCAGATAAATAAAAAGATCAAGATAGAAAAGTGCTTCTTCCCTGAAAAGGGCCGATTCCTCCCTAATTGGATCCTTTCTCCCTAGGGAAAGGAGATAGGCACAGGAAGGATTCATTCTAGTTAGCCTGAACCAGAAGGAAATTGAAACCATCTTCCTATTCTTATATACATTCAACGCAGTGGGGTTTCTGAAATTTCTTTTTTTCTTTTTGAGACAAGGTCTTACTATGTAGACCAGGCTGGCCTTGAACTCAGAACAACCGGCCTGCCTCTGCCTCTCTAGTGTTGTGATTAAAGTCATGGTGCCCCTACACCCGGCCCTGAAATTTCTTTTTTCAAGCATAGGAGACGGGAATTCCCGGCTAGACAGAAGCTGTAGTACTGTCTTTTACCATCAGCCCTGGAGGTTTGCTCATGAATTTTAAGTATTTTTCAGAGGACTTTCAGAGCCACTACCAAGCCTCATTCCAGGGTAATGTTACCTCCATAAAGCACATCTATAATCATGTCAAACCTTACACTTAAGTGGGTTTCTATTACACTTAAAAGTTTAAGTTCCAGCCGCCCACCTACTCATCTCTCCCCACTTTACCTACAGCACTGTTAACCACTATTTCAGTCAGTTCTAACTTTCAATTATGCAGTTTCTTTCCGTGTCCTCACATCTTTCCTAACTCCATTTACTTACTAATTCCAGGTTCCTTCTTAATATCTTCCTGAAAGCCTTTCCTAACTACCTCTTTATACCATAATCCTCTGGGTTGTCTACACCCTTAGCACTTAAACCGAGCATAGCTTTATTTTATGGCTCTCTTGGTGGACCATAGCATCTTAAAGGACATGACCCGTGTTCGTCTTATTTTTGATATTTGGCCCACGTTGCTAGTACACAGTCCCTAACATGACTTAAAAAGCTAAGTGACTTTTAGCTCTAAGGTTTTTGGATGGCTCAGAAATTCAGTTAAGATGATAGTTCCCCTTTTTCCAACATTGGTCAAGCACATTGGGTTTCGTTCCCAAAACACCTGGTGGATCCCGGAATGTAACATTTCTGAGATAAGATGCAGCTTCTTTCCAAGCTCTGTCTGTAAGTCCAAACTGTGAGAACTTACTAAAGGCCTTAGTTCTACGTGTTCTTTTATGGGTAACGAACTGTCTCTGAGCCTCGGCTGCCCCATTTCTACTTGATCTGATCCAAAAGGCAGGGACCAAGAGGGCTATGGAGTGTGGATTTCACAATGGCACGTCCCAAGGATAGCCTTCTGTGTGTCTATATTACAGATGTCAGCAAGCTATTGTGGCTGATGGTGCAACCTCATTATAGACAACACGTCATCACCTTCCTCAGTGGAGAACGGGACATAACACAAGGAAAACCCAATTCCTACTCTTTTAGTCCCAAATATTCACCACTTCATTACAGTTATCTTTTGTGCCTTAAGAACTGCTGCTTGTCGTTGATCTGGGAAGAGGAGAGGGGAGTGCCTTTCAAAGTGTAGGGACCCCAGCGCCCACACCTCACAAACCTTAACGTCCGCCCCTTCCTTACATTTCCTCCATTCCACACGCCCACCCAGCACCACAACAGCCAATTAAATCCTCCGGGAGGGCTCCACCCGCCCGGAGGCAGAATCCACGTCCCCGGGGAGGGGCACCCCACGCGGTTCCAGGGCTGGTAGGGGACTGAGGGCCACAGGCTAGCCCCCGGCCCTTACTGCGTGGTGGGAACCCAGACTCGCAGGCCTTGCGACCCCGCGCGCTCACTCACATCCCCTTCTCCCTGCCGGGGACGTCCGTACCCGGTGTGCACTGAAAGCCTTCACCAGATACCCGTAGGCCGCGGTATCGCGGTAGGCTCTCCCGGTAGCCGCGCTCAGGTGGCGCAGCTCCCGCAGAAGGCCACGCAGAGTGCGCGCCGGGGACCCCAAGGCCGCCATTTTCCTGTCCTTGGCCGGGTCCCTAAAGGCGGAAGGGCGCGCTGCACCGCCTGGCCGCCTCCCTCCCGGGCGCGAGTGGTACAGACCGCAGCGCCCCCTACGGGCGGCCGCCGCCAGCGCCAGGCCCAAATGGAACGCGAGGAGCGCCCGGGCCCCGCGTGACTCGTCACCCGGTCCTCCAGAAGCCCTTCCGAAGGCCGGAGGGAGCAGGTCTGCTCTGGTAGTTGGCTGGACGTCCGGAGAAAAGGCGGCCCGGCAGGAGAGGGTGTGGGTTTGATGTAGCTCACGCGGAATATACAAGTTTGTGCGAGGGATGGCAAAATTCGGCATTTTGACTTCACAGAAGACTTTTCTGACCTGCAGCTCGCGGGACGGACATCGACCCGTTAGAAAGAAAATGACATACATCCCTCCCATTAGGAAGAACAGAGACACTCGTAGCAATCGTTTTCTAATGGGGCAACACAAAAAAGAAATACCACCCCAGATGGGACTCGAACCCACAATCCCTGGCTTAGGAGGCCAATGCCTTATCCATTAGGCCACTGGGGCTTCTGCAAGTGATGTGCTCAAACAGCATAATCAACTTGCTTCCTGTTTGGTTCGTCATCACTTAAATTTCTGTTCTATCCTATGAAACCATACTTCGGGTCCGTGTGAGGGGGGATGCCTGCTGGGAGTTGTAGTTCAGAAACCAAGATCCCGCGTTACAGTTCCAACCAAAGGTTTTACCCTGAAAAAACAGCTAAGCCGCGATGGAGGCAGAACTGGCACGCGCGTACTTTCGGTACGTGTTCGGCTGCGCAGTACCCCGCGCCTGCGCACAAGCGGGCGTGCGACGTTGCGAAGCCGACTGTGCCAAGAAAACGCCAAATCTTCGAGACTCGCCCTCCGAATCTTGGCTCGGTCAAATTTTCACCGGAAACTGCCACGCACCTTCCGGTAGGGCGACTTTCTGGCCTCGCTTTTGCTCTAGCTGGCCGTTAGGTGGCGCATGTAGTGGTCAGTTTCTGTTTCCGGTCGGAGCTCTGAGGCCACTTCCGTTGTCCGTGGAGTGTTATTGATTTTATTGTATTGAATGTTCAAGTGGGCGGTAAGTACAGAACAGCGGAGAATTGGTAGTTACTTCGTTAGGAGTTAATTGGAATAATTAGGAGTTGGGTTTCTTCCTAATTATGTACATTGCATAGACCGCGTTTCTTTTTGAGGCTCGGTGGTGGTTCGTTGTAGCTAAGAGAAAGTTCAGTCTACTTAAGTTGTCATACCAGACTCGGCTTAATTTGCTCCTTATATCTTAACCGTCATCTAGCACAGGCCCCTTCTTGTTAACCCTGTGTTCCCGGTATCTGAACTATGCTCTCTACTCCAACAGCTTATATATGATTCCCTTTGCCTGAAATATACCTATTTGCATTAGATTCCTACTTAGTCCTGGGTTGGTTTTTTTGTGTCTTTTTGAGACAGGGTTTCTCCATAGCCCCAGCTGGCCTGGAACTCACAGAGATCCGCCTGCCTCTGCCTCCCAAGTGCTGGGATTAAAGGCGTGCGCCACCGTGCCCGGTATTCCTGGGGTATTTTTGATTTGCTGAAAAGTTTAGATGCTGCTCTAGGCCGTTGTGGATCATATGGCAGGGTTAAAGTTACTTCAGCCTGTGCAGTTGGGAGACTGAGACAGGAGGATCTCTCTGAGTTGGAGGGGATCCTGTACTACACAGTTTAGAACAGCCTGAGGCATTTATTTATTTATTTATTTATTTCTTAGCTGCCTCTGCTCCCTGCAAGTCTGGCCCCCATTTGCTCTCTGGAACTCTGTATCTGCCTTCTTGCCACTGCCATCTCTTCTGTGTGACCAGCTCAGCATGCTTGTCTGTGATAAAGATCACAAGTAGGTTAAAAAAAAAAAAAAAAAAAAGTTACTTCTGTTAGAACACAGACCAGATAGATGCTGCTTGGGTCTGTGTGTCCTCCATCTGCAGCTATATCTTCTCCCTCATAGCTGATTCTGCATGCAAACTGCAAGCTAACATATTAAGCTATCAGGAGTTACCAGTGGCGTACTATATGATGAATACATATTAATAAAATAGGACCCTTCTCCCAACCTCTCACATGTCCTGTGGGTCACACATTCCTTTCTGGGAATACAAGACTCCCTCCTCTCCCCCTCGTCAGCCAGGAATGAGAAACAGTCTTATTACATCCCAGTACTGAGGACTACTCATCACCCAGTTGTTATGGAACCTCCCCCTTCCTCTGTAACCTATAAGAAAGTATCCCCAGTTTGCCACATGAGCCTGAGCTCTCCTTAGAGTCCCTGCTATACTGCTTTTGTGGGTCTATGGCATTAATAGCTTTTAATAATTTTCTTATCCAAAAGGACAGTCTACCTTAGTATCCACCTTGAACCCCAAACCTTTCAGCTTCATCTCTTTCCTGTTCTCTTTATCTACCATACTTACATTGTAGTTGTCTGTTTCCTCTGCCAACTGTTTAACTCCCAAACCCTATACCTAAGAGGACAGACTGTTCTGTCAGGCCACTTCCTTAAAGGATAGTGACAGCTTAGTTGGAGGTTCCTAAATGTGATAGGGGTTAAGAGGGACCCCAGGTTCAGAGCTTTGTGGCAGCTGGGAGCTTGAGCCCTGAGGGCAAGGAATCAGTGGTAATGGGCTTTGGTTCAACTGTCAGTGGAGAGGCAACCAGGAACAAAACACAAAATCCAAGCTGGACTGAAACTGACATGGAAAAGGCTCAAGAGCATTTGAAGTGGGGATCAGACTGCAGTCTGTGACTAAGATAGGACTGCGCTATGGATGATCCTCTCTTGGAACCAGCTGGGACAGCAGCTCCAGTGTGAAAGTGATCAAAACATTACTGTCATAATCAGAAACTCCTGGACACAAATTATCCTGTTACACTGTTTGACAGTTAAATAACTGTGAACCTTCCACCACTGTGGTAGGAGGTGGACCCACCTACCTGATTGGGAACACTTGGTGGGCTCAGCGTTCTTCCTCTCTCCCTCCAAGTTTGATAGCTCTTTCCTGATTGGTCTCATTTTACTCTTCACTTGAATGCACACACATTTGAGCCAGTCAGGACCCACCTGGCTCTATCTAACAGGGAGTGTGGGTTCTGGACAGGCCCATCAGATTGCTCACAACAGGCAGGATGGAAGAAGAGAAGGAACACTGCCTTCAAGATTGGCCAGAGACAGACTCATGGAAACAGACAGGGAGTTCCTTCAGGCTGCCCCAGCTTCCAAGACTCAGCCTGGGACTATAGGCAGAGGGACTCATTCCTTCCACTGTTTCCTGCCTTCTGAGATCCACTGCTTCTCAGAGCTGAGCCTCTGGAGTCCTGCTGAACTGTAACACTCCCAGCAGCTCTTAGCTAGCAGCATCCTGCTGCCACCAAGAGATCCAGTCTCCCAGTTCCATTCGAGTTGTCTGTTCGAAGCTGTTAATCCTGAATTAATAAAGTTCTTGTTCTTTTGCTGTCTGCCCATTTAATTCTTGGAGAGAGCAAAAGTAGAAGCCAGTGGGAGACAGGAGAATTGACTGACAGCCATCTCAAAGGACTGGCACCTTTTGGGTCCAGTGACACATTAATGGTCAATTGCTGAGTACAGCAGGCTTGATGAACCAGGTGCACTGGAGAGTACTTAGTCTGCGTGTCCAGGGGTACCTACTTCCCTCCAGTAAGTAACCATTGCCAGTTAGGAAAATAAATCCATTTTTCTCAAAAGGGAAGAGGGCACTGGAAATCTATTTTCTAAAAGTCTGAATCTTTCTTTCTAAATACCAGTCACAAATATTTTTAAACTACTATGTGATGGTTAGTTTTCATTGTGAGCTTATACAACCTAGACTCACCAATAAGAGAGTCTCAGCATCTAGATCAGGTAGGCCTTGTGGACATGTCTGTGGGGTGTCTGGATTACTTTAACTGAGGTAGGAAGACCCACCCATTGTGGGCAGCACCATTCCTTGGGTTTGGGTCCTGGACTTTGTGAGTGTAGGGTGGGGGCTGAAGACAAGTTATTTCTCTCTGTTCTTCACTATGGATACAAACTAGCTGCTGCAGTTTCCTGCCTTGACTTCCTCACAGTGAATGGACCCTGTGTTGGTTTGAATGAGAATATCCCCCATAGGCTCCAAGTTTTTGAACACTTGACCTCCATTTGGTGGTGCTGTTTGTTTGGGGAGGGTCATGGAACCTTTCTTTAGGAGGTGTGTAGCCTTGCCATTTCCTGTTTTTCTCTGCTCCCTGTGCCTGCTTGAAGATGTGTGTTCAGTTTTCTATTCTGACTGCCTCCTGCTGCTTCCTGCCATGTCTGCCCCACCATGATGGACTCTTAACCCTCTGGAACCATAAACCCAATAAACTCTTCCTGCTGTAAGTTGCCTTGTCATGGTGTTTTTATCACAACAACAGAAAATGTAACTAATACAGACTGTAACCTGGAACTGTGAGCTAAAATAAACCCTTTCTTGCCTAAGTTGCTTTTTGTCAAGGTATTTCATCACAGCAACAGAAATGAAACTAAGACATAATCCACTTAAGCTCAGAAGCTTCTAGTTTGTGAAGAAGGAAGAAAAAACAAAAAAAGGGACACAAGGGGAATAGAGCAGGCTGTACTACTAGCACTCCAGAGGTAGAGGCAGGAGGATGGGGGGGGGGAAGGGAGAAAGGAAGGAGAGGAGAGAGAGAGGAGAAAGAATACATGTGACATGAAAGAGGAAGAAGTCTGGAAGGAGGAAGGGGGTGAGCAAGAGCTGGTGGGGGATGTGGGCAACAGTGGTAGGATGGTGAATATGAGCAAAGAATACGGACAGGTGAGCGCTATGATGGAACCCATTACTTTGTAGTTCATACAGAAAATCATCTTTATACCCTCTTCCCCTTTGAGACCCTCCCATAGTGCCCCCCCGGAGTTCATACACTTCTGTCATTTGTGTTAAGGCCTATCATGTAAAGTTAGTGTCCCCAGATGTCTCTTAGTGCAAGGTCCTTCACTGGGATCTAGTCAGTCTGTCTAGAGTCCCTCCCTTTAAGAATATCAGCTCATTCTAACAATTTTCAAAAATAGTCTGGCCTCTTATAGCCTCTAATCCTCTCTGTCAAGGAGAAGACAGAATCAGGAAGAGTATCCAAAGTATCAAAGCAAGGCAAAACAGGAACTGGAGAGATGGCTCAATGATTAAGAGCACTGGCTGTTCTTGCAGAGGACCCAGGTTCGGCTGCCAGCACCTACCTGGTGGCTCACAGCCATCCATAACTCCAGTTCCAGGGGATCCAATGCCCCCTTTCTGGCCTCCATGGGCATGCATGTGGTACACTTACATACATGGAGGCAAAACTCTCATACCCATAAACATTTTTTAAAATAGACAAAAACCTAGTTTTCTTTTTAAAGGGTAGGGGTCAGTCAGGTAAAAATATAGAAGTGAAAATAGGCAATGTTTGCTTCTTGTGGTAGAAGTTGCTAGAAAAAGCAGCTCCTGAGAATATAAACAGAATTAACCCCTTTGTAGTGACTTAACTTGAGATTTTGTACAAAACTCAGGCTTGCTGGACTTGGTAGTGCAAGACTGTAAAATACAGGACACCGAGGCAGGAAGATCAAGATTTTGAGGCCAGCCTGAGCTATGTAGCAGTTTCCAGGTAAGCCTGAACAAATGAAATGAAAGCCTACTTTAAAAACACTCAACCTCATAGTCTCCTGTCTTCAGCACCCTCAGTTGATTACCACACTGGCTAAACTAAGGAAGATTAAAAGAGAGCATCTTAAATTTCTGAAGACTGTTCACCCTTTTGGATGTTCCCCATCCTTCATGTACCTTCAAATATGATATGGGGACTGACTGCTGAAGAGATGGCTCAGTAAGAATTCATACGACTCTTGAAGAAGATCCTAGTTCAGTTCCCAACACTGATCAGGGAACTCACTACTGCTTGTAACTCCATCTCCAGGGGAATCTGACACCTTCTGGCCTCTGTGAGTACCTGCACTCATGTGCACCAACACATATACATAAATTTTAAAAATCTGAAAAACAGCTGGGTGTGGTGGTACATGCCTTTAATATCAGCACTTGAGAGGGGGATCTCTGTGAGTCCAAGGCCAACCTGGTCTATATAGTGAGTTCCAGGTCAGCTGGGGCTACAGGGAGACCCTGTCTCAAAAAGACTAAAAAGAAAAAAAAAATCTAAAAAACAACAGGAGGCTGGAGAGAGAGCACAGCAGTTAAGAACACTGACTGTTGTTGCAGAAGACCTGGGTTCAAATCCCAGCACCCACATGGCAGCTAACAACTGACCGTAACTCTAGTTCCAGGGGATCTGACAGCTTCTTTTGTCCTCCATGGGCATTGCACAACACGGGTGCACTTACCTACATGCAGGCAATACATGAATACACATAAAATAAAAATAATAAAATATTAAAAACAACAACAAAGAATATGGAGAGCTTTTAGATAGGCTCTCATGTAGCCAAGGCTGGCCTCAAACTCCTTGTGTGGCTAAGACTGGCCTTGAACTCCTGATCCTTCTAACTCTACCTACTTGAATTACAATCCTGTACCAGCACTCCTGAATAACTTTATTTTTAAGGTGATTTTAGTTAAGTTTTTGTTATTTTGAGACAGGGTCTTGGTATTAAACCCTAGCTGTCCTGGAGCTCTATGTTGCTTAAACTTGTGATTCACTTATGTCAGCTTCCTGGGTGCTGGGATTACAGGCATAAGCCATCATGCTTGGATACTGATCTTGTTTTTGCTGTCTGTGTAAATGAACTATGTGAATCTACTAGAGTCATTTTCCTCTTATTGAGTGATTCTGTAGTTTAGCAATCTAAGCTAGCAAATGCGCACTATGGTGTTGACCCCTTGAAAACTTGAATGTAAAAGAAATGACATATTTGGAGCAACTGTTTTTATTTTATTTTATTTGTATTTTATGTGTATGAGCATGTAAGAATACCTATGTTGTACAATGCACAGGGAGGCCTGAGGACATCAAATCCCCTGGAACTAGAGTTGTTAGTTGTATGTGGGTGCTGTGGGCAGTTATTAGCTGCCATGTGGGCGCTGAGAACACCCAGGCCCTTCTGCAAGAGCAGCCATCTCTCCAGCCTGAGAATAAAGTTATACTGTCACACTTAGAAGTGAGAGAATCAGGAAAATTAATTCAATACATATATAATTCAGTGATAGCTAATGGTGTAGTAGGTCATACCTCAATCTTGGTTCTTGGGAGACTGAAGCAGAAGGATTGCTGTGATTTTGAGGCCAGCCTGAGCTATCAGTGCAAGACCCTGTCTCAAAATAGTAGCAGCAAAATCTAGTAATATCTGAAGCACTACTGTTACAGAAGAGGGGTAAGTACAGTTGGGTGCCTTCTGCAGGCTGGCCCCTCACCTCTACATGCCCACTCTCCTTTGTTGACTCTGCAGTTCTCAAACTCATTCTATGATAAAAATCACAAGTATTCAGGAAACAAACATCTGGGAGAAGCCTTTTACTAGATCTAGTGTTTCCACAGCAGAGGGCAGCACAAAGGGTATCTCCTGGCTGAGGGAAAGTCAACAGAACAGTCCTAGGAGTATGGGTGGCTCCAGCTCGGTTTTTGGCAAATGAAAGCTTGTATTTGCACCCCTCACAGCACAGCCTTCGATTCCACCAATCACTAGCTCCTTGCTGAGTTGCTAAGGAGGTATTCCCCCTCCCATCTTGATCGAAAATAGCTGCAAGGTTATCTGAAAGTTCACATGGGTTTATCTTGCCTGGGCGATGCCTTCCAGTACCTGTGCATGGCCAAGACAGGAGTAAAGCCTCCAGGAGCAGGAGGGGTGGCTTCAGTCTTGAAGTGACTTCAGTCTTGGCCCTTACAGCTGGGGTGTTCTCAAAGTGATCATATGTCTTCCAAAGCAGCAGGGCTACCATGATGACAGTCTGACCAGTTGCCAGAAAAGGGGCTGCTTGATTGACACATCCCCATCTAGGCTTCCAAGCATAAGTGAAGGGTCTATCCATTGCCATTCAAAGGCCCACACTGCTCAACAGTGACTAACCCTTGCCACAAGCCCTAGGGAGAGTGGGTCCCTTCCATCTGCCACCATCTTTTTCCCAAGATCCTCTCTCATCCTTTCCTGAATGCCCCACATTGTATTCATACTATTTTTTTAAAATTTGTATTTGTATTTGTATGAGTGTTTTGCCTGCACATATGTAAGCATACCACGTGCATGTGTGCTTGGTGCCTAAGGAAGCCAGAAGAGGGCATTTGGGTCCCTCTTTTAAAAATGTGTATAAGTGTGGTGTTTATGTGTATGTATAAATGGTTATTCATTAAAAAGAGAGAAAAAAGGGGCTGGAGAGATGGCTGAGGGGTTAAGAGCACTGACTGCTCTTGCAGAGGACCCGGGTTCAATTCCCAGCACCCACATGGCGGCTACAAACCCTCCTTAACTCTAGTTCCAGGGGAATCTGAAGCCCTCTTCTGACCTCCATGGCATTGCACAACATGGGTGCACTCACATACATAAAATATTTTTAAAATATTAATAAAAATTATTTTTTAAAAATGGTTATTCATGTGTGCATTTGATTTTTGCTTTTTGTTTTGTTTTTTGGTCTTTTTGAGACAGGTCTTCCTGTAGCTCCAGCTGGCCCAAAACTCACTATGTAGACCAGGCTGGTCTTGAACTCAGAGATCTGCCTGCCTTTGCCCCCCTAGTGCTGGGATTAAAGGCATGTGCCACCTGGCCTTTGTGTGTGTGTTTGTATATGTGAATATGGCACATGTGTGGAGTTCAGAGGACAACCTTGGGTGTCAGTCTCACCTTCCACACTGAGACAAGATCTCCTGTTTGTTGCTGGGTATACCAGGCTGGCTGGCCTTCAAGCTCTGCAGGTTCTCCTGTCTCTGATGCCCACTTTGCCAAGTCTGCTGGGATTATATTTGTATGCTACTACATCTGGTTTTCTGTAGGTTCTGGGATCAGAAGTCCAGTTCCCATGTTGTGTGGCAAGTTCTTCATCCCCTGAGCCATCTCCCTAGTCCAATTTTTTTTCCTAGTTAATGTGTGTGTATGTGTGCACGTGCACACATACACACACATGTGCGCGTACACATCCCATAGTATGTGTGACAGTTCTGTGTGGAGGTCAGAGGACCAATTGCAGGAGTTGGTTCTAGAAAACAAACTCATCATCAGGCTTGGTAGCAAGGGCCTTTAGCTACTGAGCCATTTTGCTGCCTCCCCCTCAACCCCCTGTGTTCACAAACTTGTCTGGGGCCTTTGCTGCCTTTGATGCTTTAAACCTTTGTGTTTATACATGTTCATGTATGTATGTACATGTATGCATATATGTGGAGGCCAGAGATCGGCCTTGGGAAACTTCCTCAATCATTTCAACAACTTTGAGACAGTATTTCACTGAACCTGGAGCTTGCTAGATTGGCTGGCCAGAGCACCCCAGGGATCTTCCTATCTCCACTTCCCCAGTGCCAAGATAGCAGGTGCTGCTCACCATACCAGCTTTGACATGGGTCCTAGGGATTAAACTCAGGTCCTCCTGTCTGCAAGGCAAGCACTTTACTGACTCTTACCCTTTCACTGGCCAGCACACTATGGGCTTTTCAAACTATCTTACTTTCCCTCCAGCTTGCCTTACTTTTCAAAGATAAGCTCACTTACGCAGAACCCCCTCATCGCCCCTCTGCTATCCTCCTAGTTTTCCCTGGTTTGGACAGAGGAGAAAGACTTCCTCATCCTAAAGATCCCATATTTATGTAGTGGCGACAGAGTTACACATGAAGTCCAAGATAGGAAGGTTAAGTGAGTGTTTGCTTAAATGTTATGATTTTTTGATGTTGTTTGAGACAGGGTCTCACTATGTAGACCAGCTTGGCATGCAATTCACTATGCAGCCCAGGCTGCTGTCACATTTTTAGCAATGCTCCTTCCTCAGCCTGTGAAGTGTTGGGATTACTGACGTGAGCCACTGACACCTAGCTTCCTTTGATCTTAAATACAAGGCATCCCTCCATTTTTCTCAAGAGGATATTCTAAAAGGTTTTTAGACAACATGATATATCAAGTCTTAGGTGAGGTAAATGAAGTAACTGATAGGGTTCAGATCCAGGCGACCCCAGACCCAGAAACCTATGATAAGGCCCCTAAGAGGAACTGAATCAACCAACTCCCAGCCACCTGCAAGTTAACAAAAGCAGCTCCAGGAAATTAATGACCAATGTACTGTGATCACCAGAGCATGCTCCATAGGCTGACAATCAGGTTTCCTAAGCCCTTAGCTGCTGTGGGTTTCTGGAACCCTGTAATTGTAGAAAACATGTTTTATAGTAGATGCTTTCCTCAATAAGTTTCACCAAGTATAGACCCCATGCCCTCCCTGAGCAAGCTGCCCCCAAAACAGTCCCAAACAGCAGAAAAAATTCTTTTTTTCCGCATTCTGTCCCTTTATAAGCTACTTCTCTGCAGCCATTAGGCTGCTGGTTCTCCCTCACACCCAAGTTGAGGACCAGCCCCGCCAAACCGATTAAACTCTCGCTTTGTCAGGGTCCTCTTTGTTTCTGTTTCGCTGTGATTAACCATATGTATACTTATTATTAACTTAAGTATATTTTATTATTATTAACTTAAGTATATTTTTAAAATGGTAACTTGTAAGCACTTTCCGAATCTATACATCATGTTACACTAAAGATGATAAACTGATAAAGATGTAAAACATCCATGTATCCTTTTTAAGATCTTTTGTAGAGTGTGGTGGCGCACACCTTTAATCCCAGCACTGGGGAGGGAGAGGCAGGTGGGTCTTTGTGAGTTCAAGCCCAGCCTGGTCTACATAGTGAGAACTGGGTCAGCTGGGGCTACAGGGAGACTCTGTCTAAAAAAAAAAAGTTCTAAGATCTTTTGTTTTGAAATTCATGGTCTCCACTATGTAAAATACTTGCCATCTTGATTTTTTAAAAATATTTTATTTTTCAGCCGGGCGTGGTGGCGCACGCCTTTAATTAATCCCAGCACTCGGGAGGCAGAGGCAGGCAGATCTCTGTGAGTTCCAGGCCAGCCTGGTCTCCATAGTGAATCCAGGCCAGCTAGGGCTACAGGGAGACCCTGTCTCAAAAAGACCGAAAAATTTTTTTTTATTTTTCGTCTGTAGTCCCAGCCTAGTCTACACAGTGAGTTCCAGGACAGCTGGGGCTACAGGGAGGCCCTGCTTCAAAAAGACCAAAAGAAATTTTATTTTTAAACTTTTTATGTGTATCAGTGTTTTGTCTGCATGCAAGTGCACTCATGTCATGCAATGTCTGTTATACTAATAAGGTATCCTTACTTGCTGTACTGTGATAGGACGCTAAACCTGTTATGCTAATAAGGTATCCTACTTCCTGTGCTGTGATTGGACCACTACCCCTGTATAAGCTGGTGCCTTCCTGCAACAAAGCAGACCTGTGTCACTGAACCTGGTTTATTGTGTCTGAATGCGCTCTGCTGTCAGTCGCCTCACCAGCCCTGGGGTCCCAGTCAGGCAGAAGCAGTGATGACAGCAGAAGGCAAGCAGAAGAGCGGCCTCAGCCCAGGGCGAGTGAAGGAGCAGCCTTGATGCCCGTGAGAACAAAGGAGCGGCACCCATGAGAATGGAGGAGCGGCCGCTGCTGGCGGTGACTGCAAGAAGGGGGTGTCAAATCCCCTGGAACTGTAGTTATGGACAGTTAACTGCCATGTGGGTGCTGGGAATTGGACCCCAGTTCTCTGAAAGAACAGCCAGTGCTCTTAACCACCGAACCATTGCTCCACCCCCCATATTAATTTTCTTTTAATAGCATGTGTTGGGAGTGGGGAGGTATGCACATACAGGTCAGAGGATGACTTTCAGGAGTCAGATTTTACCATCTTCCACCTCTTCTGTTTCTGCTGCTGACTGGGCACTCCAGGCTAGCTGGCTTCCAGTGATTCCAGGTGATTCTCCTGTTTCTGCCTCTCATCCTCCTTGTAGGAGTGCTAAGATTACAGAAGTGCTCTACCAAATCAAGCTTTTCACATAGGTTCCTGAGACTGAGCTCTGGTCATTACACTTGTAGCCAATGCCTTTACCAGCTGAGCTATCTCCCCAGTCCATGATTTTTTTTTTTTCCAGCGATGTTGGGGATTAAACCTAGGGCTTCAAATAAGCTAGGCAAGTACTCTACCAATTGAGCTAAGTATTCAGCCCCCTAATTTATTTCCTTCCTTCCTTCCTTCCTTCCTTCCTTCCTTCCTTCCTTCCTTCCTTCCTTCCTTCCTTCCTTCCCTCCCTCCCTCCTTCTCTTCCTTCCTTTGATTTTCTGAGACAGAGTCTCAATTTATACTGCCCAGGCTGGCCTTGAGGGTCTTTATATAGTTGAGGTTGGCCTTACACTGATCTTCCTGCCCCCACTCGAGGGCTAGGATTAAAGGCATGGCACCCTAGGTTTTTTTTTTTTTTTTTTTTTGGTCTTTTTGAGACAGGGTCTCCCTGTAGCTCCAGCTGTCCTGGAACTATGTAGACCAGGCTGGCCTCAAACTCACAAAGATTGCATGCCTCTGCCTCCCAAGTGCTGGGATTAAAGGCGTGTGCCACCACACCTGGCAAGCCTTTTTTTTTTTTTTTAAGTGTGTATGTGGTATGTATACATGTGTACGTGTATTTGCTTTAGTGAAAAAGTGACTCAAGGTGAAGGTAAGAGTCTTTTAGTAGTTGAGCACAGAATTTGTGAATTCCTCTTTATCATCCCTTCACCACAACAGATAATAAAGACCTACTTCCAATAGTTTCTCCCACTTCTTAAGCTGCTTAGAATCCCCTGTATTTTAGAACTGCACCAATAGTTACTTGTCACTGTGACAAAATATCTGACACAAGAAAATAAGGAGTTTATTTTGCTTTATAGTTCCTTGGGGTGCAGGAATCATTATGGAGAGTTGGGAAAGTCTGGCAGCAGGAATGGAAGCCAGTACTTACAGATAATTTGTCCAAACGTGTGTGTGTGTGCGCATGTGCACACACACACACATGGGCATGTGTGTCCATTTGCATACCAGAGAGCAAACCCAGGCCATCACATATGCTATGCAAGTGTTCTACCACCAAGCTTTTTGGTTGTTGTTTGAGGCAGGGTCTCACTATATGCTTCTTTTTTTTTGGTCTCCCTGTAGCCCCAGCTGTCCTGGAACTCACTATGTAGACCAGGGTGGCCTTGAACTCACAGAGATCCGCCTGCCTCTGCCTCCTGAGTGCTGGGATTAAAAGCGTGTGCCGCCATGCCCGGCTCTGCTTCAATTTTTTGAAATAGGGTCCAGGGTTAGCCTCAAACTCAAACATATTTATAGCTGAGGCAGGCCTTGAACTCTTGATCCTCTTATCAAGCCAAACTTCTTTTTTTTAAAGAAATTTTTTTTTTTTGTCTTTTTGAGACAGGGTCTCACTGTAGCCCCACCTGTCCTGGAACTCACTATTTAGACCAGGCTGGCCTTGAACTCACAGAAATCCACCTGCCTCTGCCTTCCAAGTCCTAGGATTAAAGGCATGCACCACCATGCCCGGCTAAGAAATTCTTTTTAAAAAAATTTTTATTTATTTTATGTGTATGCATCTATTGCCTGCATGTAGGTAAGTGAACCCGTGTTGTGCAATGCCCAGGGAGGACAGAAGAGGCTGTTGGATCCCCTTGAACTGGAGTTATGGACAGTTGTTAGCTGCCATGTGGGTGCTGGGATTCAAACTCGGGTCTTCTGCAACAACAGTCAGTGTTCTTAACTGCTGAGCCATCTCTCCAGCCCTCTAAAGGAAATTTTTATACCCCTAGCGTAGGACAATATGCTCAAAACCCTAAAGACCAAGCAGAAAACACCAGCAAATTTCTCTTCCTCTTCCAGAAGTCTTTTAGATTATTTTTTAAAAAATATTTTTATTTTTTTATGTGTATGCATGTATTGTGTAACAGTGCACCCTGGTTGTGCAATGCCCTTGGAGGACAGAAGAGGCCATGGGATCCCCTGGAACTGGAGTTGTGGATAGTTGTTAGCTGCCATGTGGGTGCTGGGATTTGAACCCAGGTCTTCTGCAAGAACAGCCAGTGTTCTTAACTGTTGAGCCATCTCTCCAACCCCAGTCTTTTAGATTCTTTAAAGCTCATTCTTTCGTGTATGGTGTATGTACTTATTTGTGTGTGTGTGTGTGTGCGCACTTGCAAATGTGTGAGCATGCACATGTTCACTTGTGTGTGGAGGCCAGAGGTCAACTTCAGGTAGCTTCAGTGGCTCTCCACCTTTAGAGACAGGGTCTCTCACTGAACTATGAGATATTTGACTTAGCTAGGCTGGCCGGCCAGTGAGCTTCAGGGACACTCTTGCCTCCAACTCCTCCCATTCCCTCAGTGCTGGGGGGCACAGACCCATGGTTAACTTTTACATGGGTGCTGGAATTCAAACTCAGGTCCTCATGCTTACATAGTAAACACTTTACCCACTGACCCACCTCTTCAGCTTTGGCTCAGTTTTAGTGTTGTAAAGTCAAGAATGTGGCCATGGTATTGCCAGTATTGCCAGAACTTCTAATTTTTCAGAAGTTGCAAATTAAAATTTTTATTGTTTTGTTTTTGAGACAGGGGGTCTCTGGGTAGTCCCAACTGACCTGGAACTTGCTATGTAGACTAGGCTGGCCACAAGCTTAGAGACCTGCCTGCAAGCTTCTTCCTCCCACGTTCTGGGACTAAAGGTGTGTGCCATGTGTCTGGCTAAATTAAGAATTTTTATAAGAGGACTGCAGAGGTGGATCAGGGGTTAAAATTCCTGGCTGTTCCTGAGAGGACCCACATTCAATTCCCAGCACCCACATGGCAGTTAACAACTATCAGCAACTCCAGTTCCAGGGGATCCAACACCCTCTTCTGACCTCGTGGGCATTGTACAACATAAAATAAAACATTTTTTTAAAGATTTTTTTTTTTTGTCTTTTTGAGACAGGGTCTCCCTGTAGTCGCAGCTGACCTGAACTAATTGTAGACCAGGCTGGGCTTGAACTCACAAGGATCTGCCTGCCTCTGCCTCTGGAGTGCTGGGATTAAAGGCATGCACCACCACACCCAGATTTTAAAAGAATTTTTATAAAGGGGCTGGAGAGATGGCTCAGTGGTTAAGAGCACTTCCTGTTCTTCCAGAAGACCCAGGTTAGGTTCCCAGTACCCCCACAGCAGGTAACAACTATCTATAACTCCAGTCCTAGGGGATCTGATACACTTTTCTGGCCTCTAAGGGCACTGAACACATACATACTTACAGGCAAAAACACTCAGCCACAAAATAAAAAATCTTTAAAAACTTTTTAAAGTGCCCTTTTCCTCCCTCCCTCCCTCCCTCTTTCTCTCTTTTATTTCCAGTTCTCTTTTTTTTCTTTTCTTCTTCAGTACTGGGAATTGAATCTAGGGCCTTGAGGACACTAAGCAAGAGCTTTAATACTAAGATACATTTACGGCACTCTTCATTTCTTATTTGAAATGGGCTCCCCAAGTTGCCCAGGCAGGCCTTGAAATTTCAATTTTCCTGCCTCATCCTCCACAGTTGCTGGATTACAGGTCCAAGACACCAGGCCCAGCTAAGTATCATAATCAGTTTAAAATACTATCAAAAAATTTGATCACCTACTGTGGATCTGACACCTGACACTGCAGGCAGTAGTCACCTGCCAACACTGCTTGCTACTCCAGGACCCTGGCTGTAACTAGCCTCTACTTCTGAGAGAATAAATTCTTATCCAAGAGTCACACCCCTTGATGGGTGCTTTTAACTGCTCTGGCATAGAGCATGTGTATCCACATCTTTGTTTCAGGGAAGCTGAGAAAGCAGCAAATATATATATATATGGTAATCTCAGCTAAGACCCATCCGTGATTTTTTGTGCTGTGAAGACAAACCTGGGGTTGAAGTTGGGATCTGGGGCTTTGTATGGTGTTCAGAGAGGTCTTTGTCAATAAAGAGATACTTCATCACAAGGTCAGTCCTTGCTGTGGAACATGCAGGATGTGGTGAGTTTAGCTGTGTGTATGCACACGAGTGTGAACAGGTTTAAAAAAAAATTATGAGTGTATTGCCTGCATGTAAGTGCACCTGTGTGCAATGCCCGTGGAGGTCAGAAAGCAGCTTTGGATTCCTTGGACCTGGAGTTACAGATGGTTGTTAGCTGTCTGGGTGCTGGGAATTGAACCTGGGTCCCTCTGCAAGAGCAGTCAGTGCTCTTACCCACTGAGCCACCTCTCCAGCCTAACAAGGTCTTAAAAAAAATTTTATTATTGTTATTATTTAGGTCTTTTTTGAGAGGGGGTCTCCCTGTAGCCCTAGCTGGCCTGGAACTCACTATGTAGACCAGGCTGGACTTGAACTCACAGAAATCCGCCTGCCTGTACCTCCCGAGTGCTGGGACTAAAAGTATGCACCATCACATCCGGCTTATTTTTTTATGTGTATGAGTGTATCGTCTGTATGTAAGTGTACCCATGTCCTGTAATGCCTGCAGAGGTCAGGAGGAGGGCATTGGATCCTCTGGAATTGGAGTTACAGATGGCTGTTAACTGTCATGTGGGTGCTGGGAACTGAACATGGGTTCTCTGCAAGAGCAGCTAGTGCTCTTAACCACCTAGCTGTCTCTCCAGCAAATGGTATTTTTAAATATAGAGGCTTTCTTCCACTTCCCAATCATCTTGAGTTCACATGCACACCGATTTCCAGCTCTGTAAAAGGGTAAATAAAGGAGAAGCTCTGGGACTACAGTTTCTTAGGCCCAGGGAAATTGCACCTAAGATCACCAAAGATCCTCCTGCTGTATAAGTCCACAGCAGTGACTTGTCACTTGGTCATGCATATAGGACTGGGTTGAAAGCAGACACAAAACTACCAAGACAAGCTAAGTATGGTGGTGCATGTCTTTAGTCCCCGCACTCAGGGGCACAGCAGGTGGATCTCTGTGAGATTGAGGCCAGCCTGGTCTACATAGCGAGTTCCAGGCCAGCTAGTACTACAGGGAGACCGTCTCAACAAACAAAAACCAACCAACCAACCAACCAACCAACCAACCAACCAAAACCAAAACCAAACCCCATCAAGACTAGGGCTTGAGATGTCTTAGCTGGTAGAGGTGCCTGCCACCAAGCCTACCAACCTGAGTTCTATTCCCAGGTCCAACATCGTGAAGAAAGTCAACTCCCACAGGTTGTCCTCTGACCTCCACATATACGCTGTGGCAAACCCACATGCATACACAACATGAAGAAAATAAAGCAACAACAGACCCTCAAATTGTCAAAGACTGATGAAAAAGAGTGTGAGGGGCTGGAGAGATTGCTCAGCTGTTAAGAACACTTTCTTGCTGGGGATGGTGGCACACACCTTTAGTTCCAGCACTAAGGGGCACAGAGGCAGGCCGATCTCTGTGAGATATGAGTGAGCCTGGTCTACATAGCCAGCTCCAGGCTACCTGGGGCTATAGGGAGACCCTGTCTTAAAAAAAATAGCACTTCATGGCTTTCCAGAATATCCAAATACAGTTCTGAGCACCTATATCAGTTGGCTCAGAACCATGTGTTAACTCCAGCTCCAGGGGATCTGATGGGCTCTTCTGGACTCTGCAGGAACCTGTAACACATGGCACACACATTTTTAAAAGTGAACGGGAATAGATGTATGTACATACCTGCTTCCTTCAATTGTGATGCTGTTTGCCTACATGCATCCGAGAACACTAAACTCTTTGGATTGTGTGCCCAAAGTCTTGTACCCTCCACTGTAGGTATTTGTATTTATTTTTATAGACATGTAGTACTGGACCAACATAGTGTGTACATTGTAAAGCACATACAAAATAGAAATGAAGGCTATTTTCAAAATTAATATCTGGAAAATATTTTATTAACAGTAAAAACTCCTAATTTCTCTCAGCAAAGAAAGTTTATTTTATTGAAAACAATGTAATTCAATGTTTCATTATTTTGAAAACCTTGTTTAATACATTATTTTGGGCAACAGAAAATCACAGTGATAAACATTTCTAAACATTTTCAAATTTATGTGTCTTTTAAATTATAAGTAAATGTCTCACTTATAGCTTCAAAGTATCACCTTTAACTTAAAGAGACCCATGAAATGTTTGTTTCTTTCTATGTATCTGTCAAAGTTCAGTCAGTGAGAAAATCAAGAAATCACTGCAGGCCTCTGAAGCAGAGCTGATGGAGCTGCAGAGGGTGCCAGAGTTAGGTCCAGGGAGTGTTTGAGCCACACAGCACTTCAGAGTGTAGGTTTCTGTCACCCAGGGCAGAACAATGCAGGATTCCCCTGTGGTTGATCTCAAGGGTCCCAGTGTTGTGAAGTAGGGCAGACAGACTGGCTTGGCGCTGGTAGACAATGTTAATTCTATGGTGGCCTCCAGAGTCATAAGGTGCCACACTACCAGCCAGTGATGCCCCTTTTCCCTCCCACCTGAGACCTGGTTTGAGTACACTGGCAGAAAGAGATTACAGACAGAGCCTTGAAGGCAGGTAGGGTGGGCAGTGCAGTTTCATAATTCCCTGAAATTATGAATTTCATAAGCCCCTGTGATCTGGAGTAGCCTGTAAGGACTTGGGAAGGAAGGTTAGTTGCCAAAACTTCAAAACCACACTGAACATGCTCCTGACAGCCTTTGTCATCAAAGGAAAGGGGGGCAAGGGAGCCATGCTTGTCTGTTATGTCAAAGAAAAATGGGTACGTCGTTTCTACCTTTGCCAGTTCTCATGTATGAGAATTTCAAGTCTATTTCCTACCACACTGTAGTGTCTATAATTAAAGGTCTGTTAATTTTGTTTTTCCTAGACCAGCTGGCCTGGCACTCAGTTTGTAGTCCACGCTTGCCTCAAACTTAGTGATCCTCCTGCTTTAGCCTCCCAAGCACCCAGCTAAGGTTTTATTTTTGATCAACTCCACCCCAATGATAACATCCTGTAGCATTTAAATTGCAGAACATTATGACACTCAGAAGAGTGCAACAATTACCAAGCAAGCTGGACCTGCAGGGTGCTGGTAGAGACAACCTATTCCTTCTGGGAAGGAAGGTGACTTCTGTTCCCACTAGAAACTGGAGATGGTTCACACAGCTTTTCAGGAAATGCCAAGCAATCTTTGGTTTTGAAAAAGTCCAGTCTATATCACATTAAAACACCCAATCTCACTGGATGCAGTATTTTCCATTGCCAGTTGAGGTACCCCAGGCTGACCTGTGGGTCAGGCTCACCTGACACAGCCAAGTGATCTTCAAATGTAACTTTCCATTTCTTCTAAGTGTGCCCACAAATCAGCTGTAATGTTAAGTTCTTTCAAAGAGCTGGATGAAAGCTATAGCTTGATCAGGCTCTTCTGGCTAACAAACAGGCTGAGTTTTGTGGTTTTTATTCTTACCATTGCTTGAAAGCATCTTTTTCTGTGTCAAGTCTCATCCAATGTCAGATCAAAACTTCAAATATCATTTTATTGAAAACGTCTCTTTCCCTCCAGCCAGAAGGTCAGTGGCAGAGGGGTGTAAGGCAGCATCCTTCCTGCTTCTCACACTCCCTCCTCCCCATTTGCTAGCTGCTGCATTAGGCCAAGGAGGCAGAGGCCAGGCCTTCCTTAGTAGAGCTGGACCCTGGGGAAGCATTGTCTGGGAGTGACAGGTTCAGAATTATTTCTTCTTTTCTTGTAGTGCTTTCTAATGGGTTCTCAAGAGCTCTTCCCCTGTGGGGCCCTCCCTAGTTGACACTGGGATTTCTGCCTCAGTCCTTCAGTTTCCAGCAGTCCTCCCTTCCATTGGGCCATCCTATCCCTCTCAATACACCCTTTGGCTGGATTCCTTTTTCTTTTTCTTCTGGTAGTACTGGGAACTGAATCCAGTGTCTCATGGATTCCTTCTTGAAAATGGTGACAGTGACCTGCCTTCCTCAAGAACCAGTGAGGCCCATGGAGACTCTAGGAGAGCCAGCCACTTCATGAGCAGCTGTGTCTCCTGTCTTCTCAAGGTGCTGGCTACCTACAGTTCATTTGTAGACTTTTGGGGTGAGTCCCATACCAATCTCTCAAGTCCCTCAAATTCTAGGTGTGCTGCACTGCCAACATCCTCTTTGAAGGCCCCTCATTTGGTGTGAGGTAAAGAGGAGATACTTCTCCCTCTCCTGCTTAGAGAGAAGGGGAATGTCTAGCATACAGACAACTGCTTCCAGAGAAATCCTCTCCCATTCCATGGCACAGCCCGGAGGTAGATGCCAAGCAATCCTTTTAAACATGGAGCCAAGGGCTGCATGATCTCTTAGCAGGGGTCATCTAGTTCCTCCTCCCTTTAGAATGTGGAAGAACTTGGCACCTACTGTTTTGTTCTCAGCCTTTGGGGGTCTCTGGTGAAACTGACTCAGAAAGAGTCCCAGTTTAGTAAGTGAAGGTGCCACGGTTAATCTCTCTTCCTTATGGAACACCTGTTCTTGCATTAGGAAATCTGATGCACATGGGTAACAGTTTGCGTTATGGTCTGGGCTGTGTGGAGACAGTTAAACACAGAACTATTATTAACTGCTTTTGTATTATATTCTTATATGCGTATTTTAATACAAAAACACAAAGATGTTTATTTTTCAGATTATGTATGCTTAGATAGATGTGCAGAGAAATCTGTCAATACAGAAAAAAGGGTTTATTAAAACTTTAAGGGTTTGTTAAAACTTAAAACACTTTTCTAAAGCATGACTGAGCTGAACACCTGGAAAGGAGGTCAGAACACCAAGAGAGGGGCCAGGGGAAGGAGGGAGGCATGAGACCTAACCTACTTTGCATTCCTAGGTAATACTACCTGCTGATGGGGTGGGTGTGTGTGTGTGTGTGTGTGTGTGTGTGTGTGTGTGCGTGCGCGCGCTTTACCGCGCTTTAACTTCCCTCAGGCAAAGAAAGCCTCAGAGGGGTTGGAGAGTTGGCTCAGTGGCTAAGAGCACTGGCTTCTCTTGCAGGGGATGCAGACTCAGTTCCTAGCACCCACATGGCAGCTAACAATGGCCCCTAACTCTAGTTCCAGGGTATCCAATGCCCTCTTCTGGTCTCCTCGGCCATTGCACAACATGGGTGCACTTACATACATGCAGGCAAAACACTCCTACACATAAAATTTTTAAAATAATTTTTAAAAAGCCTCAGACTAACAAGATGGAAATCAGATTATAGAAAGTCTCAGATTAGCATGATGGAGGTCAGGCCATAGATTTTTACAGAATGCTGGGGCTGGAGTGACTTCCTTTCTAGGAATGAAACAAAAAAATTATCATCCTGGGACTGGACATAGTGGTGCACACCTTCATTCCCAGCACTTGGGAAGCAGAGGTACGCAGATTTCTGTGAGTTTGAGGCCAGCCTGGTCTACATAGTGAGTTCCAGCAGGCCAGCTGAGGCTACAAGGAGACCGTTTCCAAAAAGACCAAAAAAAAAAAAAAAAAAATCCAAACTATCATCCCTGACTTTTTGCAAAGAGGACATTTTTCTATGTCAACTGCAGCTTTGGGTAGGTGGTAGAAGGGTTGGGTTCTTCCTGTAAGAGCTCTTAACCCCTAGTGTTAACCACTCATATACATTATGATTCTATCAATCTGTGTGGTTCCCAAATCCTGAATAAAATTTAGTTTGAAGTGGTCTTGGGTTAGTAATGTCCCTAGAGCCTGGAAGATGAAAACTCTTTAAAACCAGGCCACAAAGGACCACAGCTAACATTCCCCAAGATCTGTAATACATAGAAACACACCACTGTGAGCAAGTTAATAGAAAACAGTAAGCTGAAGAATCAGACCCAGGGCTTGATTCAAGGTCTGTTCTAGTACCTGGAACTCTGCCCTGAGAAAGGCCACTGGTGTTCCCAACCGACTTGCTCAAGTACAGCTGGGGCCTTGATCGTGGCTGTGCACCTCTAATCCCTGTAATACCAGCACTCAGGAGGTGGAGACCAGGAGGCTCAGAAGAGAAAGTCAGCCTCAGCTACATAGCAAGTTCATGTCCACCCTGGGTTAGAGGACCTTGCCTCAAAAAAAAAAAAGGGGGGGGGGCGTGGCTCATGCCTTTAATTCCAGCACACTGCCACACTGAGGCAGAGGCAGGAGGAGCTCTGTGAGTTGTAGGTCTATCTAGCTAGGGCTACAGGGAGACCCTGTCTCAAAACAAACAAAATTTAAAGAAAAAGAAGATGTGGAAAATATGAAAGAACATTTCATATGCAACACGAGTCTAAAAAACAGAAAATGATGTAGTTAAGAGAATAAAAAATCATAAGTGATGAATGTTTAAAAATTAAACAAGATCATACGCCAATTCAAAGGTATCATGAAGCATCAAAGGAATAGAGGAAAAAAACCTAAACTAGTGTAATTTGAGAACACTGAAAAGAATAAGCATTTAGATTGACATGTTCCTGACAGAGGCCCCTAAGGTGCCTTCTAAGTGATGAAGGAAAACAATCATATCCAGCTCAACAATTGCTTAAATAGGAGACTGAGGAAGTTTACACCACAAAGCCTGTCTGGAAACTGTCCTTGAAGAAGGACTTTTGTAATAAATTAGGAACATACTAATATACTAACTACTTAATGGGCACATGAAAAGATATTCAACAGTATTAGTGAATAAGGAAATGCAAATCAAAAGGAATGAGGACAGACTATAATTTAAAAAATGGAAAAAGTGGGGTCGGAGAGATGGCTCAGTGGTTAAGAGCCATATTGCTCTTGCAAAGGACCTGAGTTCCATTCTCAGCACCCATGTTAGGCAGCTCACAAACAGCATGTAACTTCCAGCACCCTCTTCTGGCCTCCGAGGGCATTTGCATTCACCTGCGCACGCGTGCGCGCGCGCACACACACACACACACACACACACACACACACACACACGTGCATAAATATACATAATTTGGTTCACACCTTTAATTACAGCATTTGGGAGGCAGAGGCAGGTGGATCAGGCCAGCCTGGTCTATATTGCCAATTCTAGGCTGGCTGGGCACTACAGGGAGACCCTGTGTCAAAAACAAACAAAAAAACAAACAAACCTCAAAGAACCAAAAATATAGTTTTTGGTCTTGGTCTTTTTGAGACAGGGTCTCCCTGGGATTAAAGGAATGAGCCACCATGCCTGGCCCCCAAATAATTGTTTTTTAAAAAAAATCTTAAAAAAAATAGAAAATACGTGCTGGTAAGTATGGAGAGCAATTGGAACTCTCATGCATTGCTGGTGGGAATGTTAAATGGTTCAGTTACTGTCAAAAAAAAAAAAAATCCACAATTTGGTGGTTCCTTTAAAAAAGTTGTTTCCATAAAAGCAATTCCACTCCTACATATATACTCAATATAGATGAAAACATACATCCACATAAAGACTGTACACATGTTAACAGCAGCATTATTCACAGTAGCCAACACATGGGCACAGCCCAAATGCCTATCAACTGAAGAACTGGCACTTAAGTTGTGACAGCTATTCATTGGAAGATCATTTGTGACACAGATATCGAAGCTATCAAATTTAATCTTAGTGCAAACATTCTATAAAGAAAAATGAGGGACATTATACTGATTAAAAAAGAATATATTGCCAAGGGTTGTGGTGCATGCCTTTAATCCCAGCACTTGGGAGGCAGAGTCAGATAGATCTCTGTGAGTTCAAGGCCAGCCTGGTCTACATAGTGAGTTCCAGGCCAGCTGGGGCTGAAGGGAGACCCTGTCTCAAAAAAAACAAAACAAAAAAACAAAAAAAAAACAAAAAGAGGGAGACAGGGCTGAAGACATGGCTCAGAAGTTAAGAGCACTGGGTGTTCTTGAAGAGGACCTGGGTTCGATTCCCAGCACCCCACATGGAAACTAACAACAATCCATAATTCCAGTTCCAGGGGATCTGATGCCCTCTTCTGGCCTCTATGGGCTTTGCATGTAACATAAATGCAGGCATAACACTGATACACATAAAAAATAGAATTAAAAAAAAAGGGGAGATGTATATAAACAAAATAAAGTATGAAAACCAGGAAACACACACAGGTGATATTACACAAATAATGTAAATTGTGAATATATTTCTACAAATTTTCTAAGTGTTGCTTGTATGTGGGTATTATTGGAAAAGTACTTGAGATAATTTGAATGAATAGCTTGTGCATATGACCTACATTCCCAGACACCTTCAATATAACTTTAATTTCATAAGAACCATATATCAAAAACCATAGCCAGCTATGGTGACACATGCTCGTAATCTCAACACTGGGGAGTTCCAGGCCAGCCTGGGCTACATATAAATCGTCTGCCTCAAAAAACAAAACAACTAGAACTAGAATAAATACCACACTTAATAGAGAAAAAAGATTTTAGTGTTTTTATTAAAACATGGAACAAAGAAGCAACTTTAACTACTACTACTTAGTATAATAATGTTATATGCCCAGTCTAATGCCCCTAAGACCCAAAAAGTAAAAGAATTGGTAGAGGAATGCAAACTGTCATTGTTCTGATACAGATCATTTTCACTGGGTCCGGGGATACAGCTCGGTGGTAAAGCATTTGCTGAGCATGTGTAAAACCATAGGTTCAATACCCAGGACCCCAGTACTGAAAAAAAAAGATTTCACTTCCACTGGAAAGCTAATAATCGCAGGGGTACTAGAATAAGAAAGCCTTAGATTTTGGGATGCAGCACAGTGGTAGAGCATTTAGCATGTGTGAGGCTCTGGATTCAACCCACAATACCATCATCACTAAAAATAAAAGTTTAGCAAAGATGCTGAACATATAGTCAAATTTCAAGAATCGGTAGTGATTCAGGTGTGATATACACCTGTAACCCCAGCACTTGAGTAACAGAAGCAGAGGGATCTTGAGATTGGAGTCAGTCTGTGTTGTATGGTGAGACCCTGCCACGGAAATGCAAATGAGGGCACTCAGGAGGCAGAGGCAGGTGGATCTCTGTGAGTTCTCCATAAGTCAATCAAGGCCAGCTGGGGCTACAGGGAGATCCTGTCTCAAAAAGACGCCCCCTCCAAATGCCCAAGAGGGAGAGGAAGAGGGGGGAAGGAGAAAGGAAAGAGAGGGAGAGGAGGGAAGGGGAAGGAGAGGGAAAGGGGGAGGAAGAAGGAAAGTTGAGGGAAAAGAAAAAAATGTATGGCAAGAGCTGGGGTGTAGCTGGACTTTACAGTGCATTTGTGAGTGCTTGGGGGGTTTTTTTGTTTTTTGTTTTTTTTTTGTCTTTTTGAGACAGGGTCTCCCTGTGGCCCCAGCTGTCCTGGAACTCACTATGTAGACCAGGCTGGCCTTGAACTCACAGAGATCTGCCTGCGTCTACCTCCTGAGTGCTGGGACTAAAGACGTGTGCCACCATGCCCAGCTTTGTGAGTGCATGTGTGTGTGTGCATTTAAAGAGGCATTTGTGGGTTCCATCTCTAGTAGAGCAAAGCAGCAGAAAGAAAGAAAAGGAAAAGGGAGAGGCAAAGAGAGGAGAGGAGGAGAGACAGAGAGGCGAGGGAGGAGAGAAGTAAGGGAGGCAGGGAAAGGGGGAAAGGGGAGAGGGGGAGATGGAGACAGAGTGAAAGACTATTCAAGAGGCTGAGAGAAGATGGCTTGAACCCAGGAATTTGAAGCCCACACCGTCAACATAACAAGACCCTGTCTCAAAAATTAAGTAAAAATAATCAGTTTCACTATCACAAGTTCCAATTATTTCTCCCTATCTTTATTAGGACTTTTTTCTACTAAAAATTGTATCCATCCTATCTCTCACAAGCCTAACACTATTTTTCCTTCATCTTTCTTCTGTCCTTTCTTCTCCCTCTAACATTTGACAGAGCCCCACTAGCTCAGGTTCATCTTAAGATCCTTTTCCCTCAGATTCTTGAGGGCTGGGGTTACAGGTGTATGTGGCCATGCCTGACCAACAGCATTCTTTAATACCAGTAACAACAACAACCCTAGAGAATAAGAGACTAGTGTATCTTCATGAAAGAAATAACCAGAGTCCCTAGAAGTCAGTATGTAAGGCTTTTACATTTTCTTTTACAAAGAAAAGTTGAGAGT
>NW_008359625.1:4841274-4860862 GCF_000622305.1 Nannospalax galili | reverse complement strand
TCCACCTGCCTCTGCCTCCCAAGTGCTGGGATTAAAGGCCTGCACCACCACTCTCACTTTTCAGCTTAATTTTTTTAATGCAATGTGAATTTTTTATTCTAAGATTTTATATAGAATACAAATCTACAATTAGCTGAATCAACACAGGTGGAGAGGGGGTGACTCTGTACTCGACAGGAGGCACACTGCAAGCCTACAGGAATGGCAAGCAGTGACACTGGTGCAAAAATAAAAAGGATCACGAGGCAGAACAGAGCTCAGAAGCAGGTCCTTCCATACACGAACTGAACAGGTTGACAAAAATGGGGCCACAAACTGGTGGGCGAGGGTTTACTAAATGGTTTTGGGGGAAAGTGCCTCAGAACAAAGAAGACAACAGATGGCTTACAAAGGCTTTGTGAAAGTCTGGGAGTAGAGAATATAGGAGGAAACCTCTGGTCTAGAGATAAGGGAATACTTTATAAGCCTTCTAAAACACATTTCTCTCTCCTTTTCTCCTTTTTGAGACATGGTCGTACTATGTAGCTCAGGTTAACCTCAAATGCAGACTCCTCCTGTTCAGTAGCGGATGTCATACACAAAGCTAATTATGACATCTAAAACTGACAAGAGATTAATATCTACAAAGAAGACACATAATGCAGTCGAAAAACAAGCAAAGACGAACAAGCAATTCACAGAAGGGGAAACTAACCAAAGCCTTGTTTGTGGTAAGAAGGAACTGATGACAAGTAGGTGTCCAACCCTGGGGTGAAGGGGTCAGCAGTTTACAGAAGGGTAGGATATACATTAGGGACACTGATGCAGCAGAACGCAGCACCACACAAGCACACAGAGCAATGTGGATAAATTGTGGACAGTGGAAAAAGCAGGAGACAATTTATAGCACAGTATTGATTTTTATAAATTAAAATGCAAAATAACACTACTTGTGAAGATGCATGCACAAAAGGGTACATATCGAAAAAGAGAAGGTGCCTGCAGGATAGAGCAGTGTGGGGTCGGGGACTAAGGAAGGAGGGAGGGACCTAGTGTATAACCAAGGCATGGAATGCTTCTGTACTGACAAATGATGAGTGTGCTATGATCTGAGGCATAGGAGGTACAATAAAGTAAGCACATTATAAATCATGCATGCTTACATGTAGTTTGGAACTACAGTAGCGAACTGGCTATGAAGCAAGAGACTGAGGCCAGCAGTGGGCTACCTGTGAAGCCTGATGCTTTGGATGTCAGATGGAAACCTGGACTTCAGTGATTAAGGGTCACTAGACAATACTTCACTTACACCAGGGTAACCTTGGAAGACTGCTCGGTTCTCCCCTTACTTTGTAAGTTAGGATTCCTGTCAAGAGGATGAAAGAATTATAACTGGGTTTTATCCGTGCCTATACGCTAAGCAGTGATTACAGCAGATTTTACCAAGACTTGTGTTTCACATCCATGTTTTGGAAACAAACAGAAACAAGAATATGTAAGCATTTAAGAACCAAAAAGACAGGGAAAAGAACAAACAGCCATAGCTCCCATTTATAAGCTCTTTAGGATGTGCTAGGCATCCCCCTAGGTGCTTTCCATATGTTGACTGAAATTCAAATATTCTTACTGAGGGTACCGCTACTGTATGGGTAAACAGTCTCAAGAAGATAGAATCTTGTCTGAAGTGACCCAGCTTCATTGTGGAGCCATGTGAACCCAAGACTGTCTAATGACTTGTTCTCCTTCACAGTATGCCACCCTACTAGTGAAAAGGCACTAGGGAAACAGTGAAGGGATACACATCAGGACACAGAAGAGGTAAACATACACAGGACAAGTCATGTCAAGGCACATGATGATGACACACACGTTTTTGAGATGACCCTCACGACAGACACCTTATAAGAGGCTGCCGCCATTGTCCTTTGAAAAGCACGTGATCTCTTACAATGTAATCCAATTCTTGGAGAACCCAAATCTGCTCTTGTGGTAGTAGTTCCAATTTAATGTGTGCGCATGTGCATGTAGGGCAAGTTCCTGGGGATTGACTCCACGGCCTTATGCTGATGTCAGGCAAGTCCTCTACCAACTGGGTTATATCTCCAGTCTTAAAAATGTGCTTCAAGGCCGGGCGTGGTGGTGTACTGCCTGATCCCAGCACTTGGGAGGCAGGGCCATGCGGATCTCTGTGAGTTTCAGGCCAGCCTGATCTACATAGCAAGTTCCAAGCCAGCTAGAGGTACAGGGAGACCCTGTCTCAAAAAAAGTGCTTCAAACCAAAGCTTATCTAAATCAGGGTCTAGTACAGCCAGGCCTACATGGTGAAATGCTATCAGAAAGAGAGAGACAGAGAAAGACACAGAGAGATTTTTTCTCAGATTTACATGATCATTAATCATGTAGGCTGAAATGAACTTTCAGCTGTTTGCTAAACATGCATATATAAAAGATGGTGTCTTTTTACCTGAGACAGTAATCTAAGTACCATCAGTAAGAGAGATCACAACTGTAGAATTTTATGCAATTGATAAAAAGAAATGGAGAAACTTCTATATACTGATGTGGAATAATTTCCAAGCTAATTGAAAGACAGTTGGTTACAGGGGCTGGAGAGATGGTCAGCGGTTAAGAGCACTAGTGGTTCTTGCAGAAGACATGGGTCTGGTTCCCAGCACCCACATGGCAGCTAACAACCATCTATAACTCCAGTTCTAGGGGACTCTAACGCCCTCTTCTGACCTCCAAGGGCATTGCATGACACAGGTGCACTTACATACATGCAGGCAATAGTACACTTTTAACAAAAGAAAGAATGATGAGTACAGTACAGACAGTGTGTATACCAAATTTAGATGGAATAATCACAGTCACACTTCTGCTTAAACACAGTTGCTCTGGGGAAGGAAATGGCAGTTAAGGAAGGACCAGCTCTGCATTCATTCTATACCCACCTACACCCATGTATGTACTTTGGACTTTTTTTCCCATTTAGTGCAAGGATGATCTCTTTAAATTAAAAAAAAATAATGTATCTTAAATCTAGCAGAGCACCCTGTTCTCTAAACCCAACCCAATTTTGTGATCTGGTAGGGTCTGAGCAGAATAAATACATTTTCTTTTCCTTCTCCCAGTGAGATGGAAAAATCTCCCATTTTTTCTCCCTCTCTTCAAACAAGTCAAACATTTTTTCCCCGTCTTTTTGAGACCGAAGTCTCCCTGTAGCCCTAGCTGGCCTGGAACTTCCTATGTAGACTAGGCTAGCCTGGGATATCACAGAGATCCTCCTGCCTCTGCCTGGGATTAAAGGTGTGTCCCACCAAACCCAGCCTGTTTGTTTCTTAAAACACTCTTGTAATCCATCTTCACTAAGGATATATATTTAAATGGAAAAAAGAAGACACATATTCATACCTTTCCTTCTCTTTTTCAGACAGGGTCAGGTCCTGAGGCCTTGGCTAGTCTCCACGAGCCCCTGACCACTGAAATCACAGATGTGCACCGTTCTTCTTAGTCTACAACTTTTTACTCTAAAAAAGCTATTTTGATTTTTTTTTCTTCTCTTTTTAGATAGGGTCTTGGGGAGCCTTGATTGACCTCAAACTCACTATGACTCTGAAGATGACCTTGAACTCCAGCCTCCCAAGGGCTGGGATTTACAGGCATGCACTGGCACACCCAGCTTTTGATCATTTAAAAAATTTACCTAACCAACCCTATCATGTTAGCTTGCTCCAGTTTTACTATTATGTGCAATGTTGTAAACTCACTTGTGCCCAACCTCTGCATTTCCCCCTTAAATCTGTAAAAGCAAAGTACCTTTGTCACCAATTTTTAAAAACCTGGCTTCCAACTCCATCAGACCCTTTTCTTAACCAGTCATTTTCCATTTTGTTGCCTCCACAGTGAAGAGTAGAACATACTTCTTTGTTTAACATTTTCCCACCTGGTAACACTTCCTTCTACATACCAGGTCCTCATTCAGGTCTACCCTAGAGAATTGGACTTACCACTTATTTCTTCTCTATAAACTATTGGCTTATTCTGAACTCCTTGGCTGACTTTTTCTGCAAAAAACAATTTTTCTTAGTTTCCTTTTCATGTACAGAATAAGTGGTTAAACAAAATTATGCCAGGTACAGTGGCACAAATCTGTAATCTCAGAAGTTAGGAGGCAGAGGTAGAAAGGTCGTAAGTTCAAGGCTAGTATGAGCTACAAAAAGAAACCTTCCCCCAGCCCAAATTAGTATATAAATAGTAGTTACTGTTTATTTAATGCTTGTGTAAGACATTGTGTCAGGTCAATATTAGATTTTTTTTAAATGCCCTGATTAACAATGAAACCTTTAATATGTCAACATTATCCACTGACAAAAGGATGATAGCATGGGAAATATGACCATGACATAGTCAAATTATTTACCTCAGGTGATTTTTTTGGGGGGGGGCATATTAAGAAGCATCTCCAAAGGCAGTAAGAAAAGCAAGAACCCACAAACCAGTCTTTACCTGTTAGCTCAAAGGCACTTAGTAGCTGACCTTCCCCATCTGAAATTCTTAGACCTTTCATCTTCACAAGACATTGACATTACACAGTTTAAATGAGAAAAAGCACTCAAATCATACTTCATATTTGAGGTGTATGTTCTTTTTTATATGTATTCAATACACACATGCCACATGCCCACAGAAAGGATTTCATGAGCCTGCATTCCAGGACTCCCACCATCTGCCTTCCTCAGTCATTCATATATTCACCTCCCAGTAGACCAACTTCCCATTCACTCCTGACTGCGAATTCCTGCCCTGCCCTTGAAGGCACCTAAAGCTTTATCCACTTCACAGAGACATTGTTCCAACTCCCCTTCTCTGCACAGAACTCAAATGTACGGTAGCAAGGGACCATACTTTTGTGAAAAAATTAGAATGATTCTTTTTTTTTTACATTGTCAAGTGATTGAAAATTGTTTAGGAATACAATGAATGGGACTGTGTCCATTCCTTCTGTACCCACAATGCGTAGTGTAATACAGTGTAATACAGACCATAAACTCAACCTCTGTTGACAGAGTGGAGCATTCAAATCCAAGTTAACCCAGTAAGACAAGAAACACAAGTCATATTTACATTCCTCTTTATTTAATACAACAAACACATAACATATACAAAAAGAAAAAAACACTCAATGTAAAATGCCCTGTCATAAAGGATAGACAGGAAACATCTACTCTGAATCAAATAAGGCTCTTCCTTCAAAATGGGTTTTCCAGCCACACCTGGAATATGAGCAAGGCTGTTGCAAAGTAAGATAAACAAAAATCCCTGCACCGAAGGAGTAAATCCATGGGTTCAATTTGCTAAATTCACAGATCAAAATTTAGGAATGTTTATGCTCTCGCATAGCCAAAATTCATTGGAGTATTATGAAATATATGAGGCCTTTAGTTGTTAAAATTTTTTACCTGTCCTTTTTTCTTAGGAGTTATAAGAGCTCTAAAAACCAGAAACCAGCAAAGGCTTTAGCATCAAAGTTTAAAGGACATGAGAATTAGAAACGCAAAGGTAAGATGCCAGTGGGAAGAATTTAACTCCTAGGTTATTTCCTGGTAACTAGCACATAATGGACCACTGGGAAAGACAGGATGAAAATGCCTCTGTGCTCTCAGTGCAGGGTCACTAGCAGCAGTCTGTCCATATTCCTGCTCTGAGCTGAGCTAGAAATTAAACAAGCACCAGTTTGTCTCAGAAGAGCCTCACACACACATACACATACACACACACACACACACACACACACACACCATTCAAATGTCATCACCACCCCCTTTTATTTAAATTTATTATTATTTTCTTTTTTTTACTAAAATAATACAAAAAGGGGAGACAAGTATATTTACAAAACTCCATGGCTGGTACAGTACATAATTTTTAAGACACACTAAATGCTACAATCTTTCAGGTCCTGAGATTATTACAAATATCAACTCAAAGCTTGTGTTCAGGTCCAGTTTTGAGAGGGGAAAAAAAAATCCCAAAATATTGTCATATACTTAGTTGAAATACATCATATTCCTTCAAGTTAGCAAAAACACACCTTCTACAGGCAGATGCAACACAGTAACTGGGGCCTTTCACCTACAGGACCATCAGCTCCTCAGGCTCCTTGGAGACCTGCTTGCAAACAGGGTAGCATCTGTGGAGGGTTAGAGGTGGTAAAAGAGGAACTGTTTGCCTGGTGGGAAGTGCCTTTGCAGAACAGATATTCTCTGTGTAATATAATTCAGTTTTTCCTTCTGCTATTGGTCTTCCCCTTATCTAAACTCATACTCTAAGGGTTGGAAATATGTGCTTATCCAGACTAAAAAATCAGATGCACGCTTCCCAGTTATAGCAAACAGTCTGTAGTTTGATAATTTTTACAACCACAAATAAACCTTGCTCATAATTAAAGAGAGAAAACAGCCATCACTTAGTAACCTTGGTTAGACTTTAATCCATTATTTGAAGCACAAAATTTTCACCAGCCAGGGATTTATTTTCCCCTTCTTTATAGCTTGATAGTGTTTAAAAAAGCAAAACCATGGGAAAGCCTCAAAGAATTCTCTTTGTAGAACAATTTAGTATTTCTGATAATTTTTAGAATAAGACAATTTTTCAGTGACAGTTGACAAAAGGTCAGTGCAAAACCTGGCTCTTCTCTAGAGGCTAGCCATGCACCAGAGGAAACTGGGTAGGAGGGGAATCTACCTCTCCTGAGGGAAGGTCCCTGATTATCACTGATTATCACAACACATTAGAAGGTAAATATAATCCACCATGCAGGCAGAGTCAAAATGTGAAGAAAGCTGAACAAAGTTGGCTAACTTTCTAATTATATGAATAGAAATACCTTTGTCAACTGACAAGAATTTATTTTTCTTTTAATGCTGCTAGCCTAAATTAGGGGAATCCTTAGTTATTTTGCCAGCATGGGAAAAGAAAACACAATTTTCCAAGAGAGGGCATACTACCCCTGCAAACAGTAGAAAGAAGCAAAAATGGAGGAAAGTTTATAGTTGTAAGTATAGAAAACACAAGATAGATGTGATCATTTAAGCACAGGTTGTCACAGAGAAACTTGTCAACGGGCTGGTCTTGATTGTTGTTGACACTTTTTGCTGTACTGTGAAGATAGACAGACCTGATAACTTCAAAAACTTCTAGTATTTCCAAGTTATTTTGGGTAAGTCATCTTATTTGTATTTCAATTAGATTTCCATTAGTGCGCTATCAAGTATCTAAACACCAGACTTAGGATAAAACAGAACTATATTATAGCAAAATGGGAGCAAATAATATATAGTTTCCAAGGAACATAACATTGGTACTAAGGATTCAGTGGCCTGCTTGACTCAGACCTTTGCAAAGGAGCTTTGCTCTAGGGAAGTACGAAAACAAGCAAAGCAGACTATTAGGAGAAAGAAAAGCCCCCAACAAAGGTCTGTATTTCTTCTGAATAATCTTGAGAAGTACCATTCAGGAGGAAACCATGAAATATGATACTACCACACAATGTAAAATATAAAACAAGATTTATAGTTGTTGTTTTGCACTGCTGGGTATGGACCCCAGGGCTTTGCACATGCCAAGCAAAAGCTCTGCCACTGAGCTATACCCTCAGCCTACAAAATTTACTTTTTAATGCAAATAAAAAGTGAAAATTCTAGTCACCAGTGATCACCACTGATGACACGAAGTCTTAGACTACGTGGACATCCTTCCTTACACTACTGAGATCTCAAACTGTATTACTGACCTGTTTGGGTAGTAGTATAAAAAGTGTACAAAGTCTGAACACTAACTTACTCTTAAATGGAAATACATCGGAAAGATTGAGAAGTAAAAACATTACAATATAAGGAAATTAAAGACCATAGATTGCTACTTTAAAGCAAATGGTATTTTGAGAGTGTGTGAGAAAAGTGTGACTTAGGCTAGTCAAAGGTGTCTCTACTAAACTCTAAAGAAAATCTGCCTGTATCCTCTGCTGGATGTGAACTGTCCCCTACACCACAGGAGCTTGATGGGGACAGGACAGATGGCAAAGGGAGTGGGAAGAGGTTCTGATGACAAAGTGCTCTCTTTCCTCCCCAGATCTAACAACAATCAGCTAATGCTATAGTGGAACAACTGGCTCATGCATGGCTACAAGTTCAAACCAAAGGAAAGGATGAGGACAAAAGGAAAAACAGCAAGAATCCAACATTAACAGTCAGAGCTGTTTTAATCTGAGTCTAATCCATCTGTTCAGCTCTATCAACCTGAATCTAAAACTTCTCAGACTTGAATACTGGGATGACTTCATTATAAAAACACAAACATTCCATGACATCAACTACAGTCTGCATGGGTAAAAGGATCTTCAGTTAGCTTTTGAATATAAAGTTCACATTTTAGGGCAGATGAACACAAAAGTTATGTCTATTTTAAGCTTCTACTTATAGTCCCCAGAGGAAACAAACACACATTCAACAAAACCCTTATGTTTTATTTCTTTGGGTCAAAAATCTTAACATTTGTTATTTGAAGGATGAAAAAAAGAGGGAAAATGAAGAGTATGTTTATCTGCATAGTTGATTTTCAGAGGCTACTAACTTAAGGCCTTAGTTGAGCAGGAGGGAAAAAAAAACAACAACAAAAAACCAACAACAAAAATCCCTAAAGTGATTTTAGAAAGAAAAAAAGAACCAAAGAAACCCTAGGACTGAACCAATTCTGGGGTAACCCAGAGGCTCTGACTGTGTAGGCCTAGTGCTTTCTCTTAACTCACTTGAGCTGGATAACTGTTCCTCAACCCCCTGCATCCTTTCCTGACCATGAATATGTGCTATAATTTAAACTCTCTCTCGCCACTAACTAAAAATGAAGTATCCATTTTTCCTGTTGCTACTACTTTAATAAAGGAAATTTTCATGCATTATTACTTAGTATACAGGAATGGAAGGTGAGATAAAATGATCTTAATTTCCTCCTGGGAACATGTTTCCCTCTACCCTGACCATCTCTACCCTGTCCCAGCTAGAATGTGAATGCTGTCTTGCCTCTCCCCATTTTCCTACAACCTGAGCAGCTGATGGCTCCACCTCTTTCATGGGCTGAAGAAGCACGAAGCACAAAGGTAGACTGACTGAATATATACTCCTCAGCCCACGTGTAATGCCTGCCCCTCTAGTGCAGAGCTGGATAAACTGACAGATACAGGAATGGAATGCAGTTGTCTGCCTTACTCTGAGAGAGGTAAAAGTTCAGTTATCTATCATCAAGCAAGTACCATAAAGAAGTTAGATTGACAAGATGGAAAAGGGAGGCTATAACCTTTCGGGATCACTTAACTCCAACAATCAATAATCCAAACTATCTACCTTTAGTTCCACAACCTTCATAGACATCACACAAGCAATATCATAAAAGGCTAAAAAAAAATCAGTTTGTAGTTAAGAAACTTATGTCATCCCCTTTTGCTTTGATCATTTTATCTCACTATAAATATGATATGCTTAAATACCAAGTATGCATCTGAATTAAAATTCCAGTGTTTTTTTTTTTTTTTTAACTTAAAAATCATAGGGTGCTTGTTATAACCTCCATAAGGAAAACATTTTTCCAGCCTCTGCGGGAAGATGATAATACTATCTTATTTATATAGGGCATTTTAGAAAACCTCAAAATATTTTTGAAATAGTAAAGTCTCTGATATCCCTGGGAGGTAGGTGATTATTATACCCAATTGTCTCATGGGTAATCTGAGGCACGAAGGTTAAATGATATCCCCCTAGACACAGAAGCTCAGGAGTTAACACTATTCAATTCCAGCTGCCTGACACCAGCTTTGCTACCAAGAGCCTCTTGTTTCAGCCACTAGTTTCCTCTCCCAATTAAAATTTCATTTAAAAGGGGACCCTCTAGTAGATGTACTGTTCTTGAGGATTGGTTCCCTTAATGTGTCACATCTATTTGTTCTCAGTAAAAGCAGATGAATCTTAGATACTGAAAGTTATGTTATTTTGCTCAAGGGAGAAATATAAACAATCACAAAATCAGAGGAAAATGTCATTACCTGGCAAATAAAAAGACTGAAAACCTCTCAAGTATGTCACAGGTTATATGAGTGTTTCCTCAGTATCTGAAGTCTTTCTAAGTATACTTTAAAAGTATACTCATATTTTAAAAGATATGCATCTATATGATTTCTTAAAAATCATTTTCCAGAAAATATATTTTAATATTGACGCAGGCATTAACTTCAAAGTGTATTTAGATGGCATTCATGGTTCTAGCTAGAGCCTCCACGTGTTCAGTCTTGTCTGCTATAGGGAACATATCAGCTTGACCCGTAAAGACACTGTTATTCCGATGCTTTCTCCTATGCTACCTCTGCCATATCTGCAGGGTCAGAGCAGGGGATTACATCCAGAAATAGTCAATGAATCCAGCAAGTTTATTACACTTGTAATAACCAACACATGGTGGATATATATAATAACCAACATATATCATGTTATGATATATATATTAATTTCTACAGATATTCAAAAGGGGAAGACAGAATCATGTGAAAAGACTATTTCCCAATTTGCCTATTTGAGTCAACTAAAAGCAATGGAATATACAAGGCAGAAGTTTTGCAAATGTTCAGAGGTTGGTGCTTAGAGAGGTGCCGTGGAACAGCAGAGCCTAGTTTTATCTACACACGTTTGTGTGTATCTCATACTTGTGTCCACACATATAAACAGAAGGAAGAGTGTTACAGCATGGCATGATGTTGGCAAGTCTGAGATTCTTTCTCCTGAATCCCCTGACTTATCAGTCTGTACTTGAGGATGTCTGAAAAGAGTTTCAAAAGAGGAGAAAAAGAAAGAAAGAAAAGGCACTTAACAAAGACAAAGGCCTGAATTGAGCATGGTTTAGGAGTAATATAAGCATTTTACCAGAGCTAAGAAATTATTTACAAGGAGTTAAAACTTTTCCCTTAAAATTTTATAAAATAAAATTGCATAACATGTTTGTGATCATTTATCTACTACTGTACTTTTCTTCTGCTTCATTTTTACAAAACTAAAAGCACCCCAAAGCAAAAACAAATAAAAAGTCATACATGCACAAAAGAAAGCCAAAGTGCCCCTTTAGAGAACTGAAGTCAGCAGAAACTACCGTGCTGAAGCACAGGGAAAGTTCTCAAGTTTGGCCTGGATCATAGATTTGTCTCATTTTTCTATTTGCAAAACTAAAACAAAAAACAACAAACAAAGCAAACAAATTCAAAACCTAGATAATAATAACAATCCAGGGACCAGTGTGCGTTTATGGTATACTCCTAAAATAAAGTATCCTATCCTAGTTCTATACATGGGTCAAATTATATGATGAATCTCCTAGAAATAAGAACTGTAGAGTCAAGTCAACCAATATAGGCAAAGCTCATTTTCCAAATGTAGCAGCAAGTATGATGGGGAACTGGAGTTCTAGAGACGACCCGAAGGACAGAGTTCTCAGAACCAATGGCAGTTGCAATAACAGTAGAATTTCCATTTCAGAAAGTCTTGAACCAAGTAGAGGTGGAAAGGGTTGTGGGAGAGGGCACCCAGAGGAGAAAGACTAGAGGTGCCTGCCCTTTCCATCTCTGTGTAGTAAACAAAATTTGATCTGCTTTGGAAAAAAATATCCTGGGTTAAAGATCAGTTTCAATAAGTTGTTTTCAAACAGGTGTCAAACCCACAGTATTCAAACATGTATGTGCCTGGTTCTTCCTCCAACACTGGTGATCCAAATAAACCTTTTTCAGTGTCTATGACACAAAACAATGTAATTTGGGTTAACAACATCCATCATAGGGGTGGTGGGTATGAAAGAATGTACTAACAGAATCATCTTGATCTCCTCAAAGTAATAGGATTTTCTTATTACAGATTAACCTGACTTTTCCCAAAATCTTTTCTCCAGGTTGTTTTAAAATCATGATTTATTACTCTCTGATCTCAGAAACAGGAGGAAAAATGTAATTTTAATAGAAATTATTGCTTGCATTTATTTTGGAGGCTCTGAATGAGCTTGACACTTTGCTCCCAAACAGTCTCCAACTGAGGTCCAGCACTGCTTTCTGAAGACAGTTCCGCTGATCCTTATTGCTTGTGAATACTGAGGATTACCTTGTATGTACAGTAAGAGCTTATATATCAGTGAAGGCAATTTCAAATACAAGACAGTTGGAAACAAACACCTTAATCTTCCTGAATCAAGAATCCCGATGAGTGGGATCTAAGTAAGTGTGCTGATTACTTTTGCATTTGGATGTTGCTAATGTTCTTTAAAGATACACTTTGCTCTACAGATATCCTTTCCAGTTACCATTTTAAAAATAACATAATTGATTTCAAGTGCAAAAATACAGTATGAGTCACAAGTCTCTGATAAAATATAATCAACTTATATGCTTGTTTTTAGTAATAAGAACTGTAAAGACAGGTGACCATAAAGTATGGTCACCATTTTCAATGTTATGATCTAGAAAAGAAATGTTTGTATTTACATATAGAAAGAAGGGTTTTGATTCTTTTGTCTAACATGAAGGGGATGAGGTGGGGATCTGACAGCAGTCCTTAAGGAATTGAGATTGAAGGGAGCAGAATATAATCTCTGTATTAAATTCTCAGAGCCAAGGGCCTTAGGTGTTTTTTTTAAGATGACACGGGAAGAAAATTACTAATCCTATTGTTTTCTAATGATGACAAAGAACCATTAGGGATCTTCATACAACATGGTTCAGAACTGATGGATTTAAGAAACTATAATTAAAGAAAAAGGCCTACCACAGCCAAGCCAGGTAGTATTAGCAAAGATACAAAAATAAGAGGTTCCCAGTGTTGGAATAAATCAAGAGCTGAGTAAGCTTCCATAATTAAGAAACATTTCAAATGAACCTTATTCAACATAGCACATCCAAGTCAAACCTCTCTGCAATGTCCTGGTATCTTCCAAAATATATCTACTAGGGCTCATATAGCATCCATATTTGTTTTTTGTTTTTGTTTGGTAAACTAAATACCTAGAGTCAAGAAATTCTATCAATGATTCCTTTTTTTGTTTGTTTCAGACATGGTATCACTGTCAGCCCAGCCCAGACTGGCCTGGGACTCAGTATGTACTCCAGGCTGGCCTCCTGCTTGAGCCTCCTGAGTGCTGGGATTACACACGTGACCCATCACATCCCGCCTCAATGGTTCTGAAATAATCATTTTTCCTTACTGTAACAAGTTCTTGGAACTAAAGTTTTCAGTTATTCACTGACTTTTTTGCTATGAAGCAAGCCAATATGACTTTGAAGTCAAAATAGAGGCATAAAGATCTGAATAGATCTGTGCTTGCTTATTTATAGTCCTGTAGGCTATTTGGGACTTTTGATTATTAAAGGAAAAGGGGGTCTGGTTAACACTTTTATTTGAATAAATTTAATGGTACAGGGGGATATGTAATAAAAACATGAAAGAAATCTTGGTATTATCAGTCTAATGCTGTTTTTGAGGGGTTAGTCTGTCATCATAACTAGACTAAAGTTACATCATTTAAAGCTTATACCATTCTTGGATATAGTTTGAAAATACTCAGAAGTTTGAAATTCAAGAGATAACAGAATGATGAGGGAAAATAAAATAAAATGTATCCAAAGAGAACTGTAAGTTTTTCCCCTTAGTATCCTTTGTTGCCTCTATTTGTAGTCAGAGGCTGTAATTAAGGAGTCTTAATTACTGTGAGTTTACTCAAGTATCAATACTCTGAGTAAATATTAGTAAAACTTTAAGATTCCAAATGTTCCAAACATTTTTACTGCATTGGATATTGGGAGTAAAACTACAATGTGATTGTTATGAAAGATAATCCCTTGTACATAGTATTCCTAATGTAACTCATCCCTTTAAAAATACCACCTCAAGTTTTTTAAAAAACATTAAGTATATATGTTGTTTGGATTGCCCATGAAGAAGCAGATGGAGTGCACACTTCTGTCTGTGTCTATAAACAGTTCTAATCACCTGAAGTGCCACTAGCTGAGAGAACAGAAAGAGCATTCATTGTGCGGTGAGAACTGGGCGTTCTCAGTTCTTCTTGGTAGGCTGCAAGGGTGTAGAGCAGCAAGCAGCAGCCCAACAACAAAGACTCCCATTTCTCAAGAGAAGAATGTGAACAGAGTCACACTGAGCATCAAGACTAGAAATAATATTAACCAGTCAATACCAGATGTACAAATCACCTGAAGAAAAGAGTTAAGTACCTACTTCTGAATGGAAGATGAAATTGACCCTTTTACAAAAAGGGGATACCCAAATTTTGTCTGTTAAGAGCAACAGGCTCGATTTCTGACTTTTAAAAATCTAGATGATATAGTAATATACATCACTGTGCTAAAATAGCTTTCCTGAAGCATTTTTAGTCCACTGATTTGCTTGGGGAATTGCTACATAATGGAGAAGATTCAAGTTTGCTCAGGATATCTGAGGGTACAATATTCTTCAGCTGCTGTTTGGACAGGGTCATTCAAACCTGCTACACTGTCCACTTACAAAGACATGATCATGTCTCCTGGTAACCTGGACTAATTCTACTTCTAGTTGCTTTCATTATTCAATTATGTCTAGTGTGTTCAGATCCAACCCCCAGGATGGATGGCTATTACCCAAATCCACTCAACTTTCTCTCCCCCACTCGGGGGGAGGGAGGGGATGATCAAATTTGTACTTCTGTGGGTTTGACAGCTGAGTCTCTTTCAAGTCAGTTAACATGGTAACTCTGTCTTTAAGAGACCAAAGGTCACTAACTTTGCACAAAAGCATTTCTTCCTCCTGCACCTGGCTTTGCTCAAGTAACATTTTCTTTCCTTTTCTTCCTCACCACAGTGCTTGGACGAGAATGTAAACATCGACAGAAACAGCAGCCCTGGGACATGAGGACTTTGCCATCAGGTAGATCCTGTCAGCCAGCCAAATGATTCAGCTCTCTGCTTGCTGGGAAGTCACTGAGATTTCCGTGGTAACTTAGTGTCCCCTTTACTTTGGCCTCCATCTGAGAAAAGAAATGTTAGATTGACATGGTTTGGCATGTTGTTAAAAAAAAAGAAAAACAAAGCAGACAGAATTAGTTTATATATGAATGACATCTTAAAAACTTTACCTCGCCGAGCATGGTGCTGCACGCCTGTAGTGCCAGCACTTGGGAGGCAGAGGCAGGTGGATCTCTGTGAGTTCAAGGCCAGCCTGGTCTACATAGTGAGTTCCAGGACAGCTGGAGCTACAGGGAGACCCTGCTTCAAAAAGACCAAAAAAAAAAAAAAAACCCCAAAAACTTTACCTCACTAACTGATAACATTATATATAGAAGTTGATTAAGCATAAAGGAGGTAACTGAAAACTATATGTAAACTACTTCAAGTGTTTACCATTTATTTACCTCACAGTGGTGATGTCCAATGCTAGATTATAAAGGAACCAGAACATACAATGCTCACCATCAAGGGACCTAGCACAGCTTTTGATTCCTTTGGGAGATAAGGTCTATTTTATTTTCCTGTAAGTGAAATTACATCTGCCAAGATATGGCATTTAATAATTCCCAACTATTATGTAAATGAACCAGCACATCAGTAGTGAAAAATTCTGGTTGTACCTTGGTTTAGAATCTAACCTGGTGGTGAGTGACAGCAATTTGCTACTGGGAAACTTGGTTTCTATCTCTACCAATGTTGTTGCCCTTCACCATTTATAGAGAAAATGTTGATCACCCTATTTAAACCTCAGTTACCTGAGCAATAGTGGGACCCAACAATCTAAAGAGCCAATAAAATACAGAGAAATTCAGAGCCTTAGTAATAAAAATGAAGCCACAAATACAACCCAAGCCTGAGAGAAATATTGGGGAAGGAAACTCTTCAATTTATACTGGGGCTGGAGAGCTGGCTCAACACTGGCTATTCTTCTAGAGGACCCAGGTTTGGTCCCCAGCACCTACATTGTGGCTAACAACCATCCTATAACTCCAGTTCTAGGGAATCTGATACTCTTCTGGCCTCTGGGGGCATTTCACAACACAGGTGTACATAACATACATGCAGGTAATATACTTGTACACATAAAATAAAAATTTTGGCTGTGTGCAGCGGTGTACACATCTTTAATCCCAGCACTTAGGAGGCAGAGGCAGGTGGATCTCTGTGAATTCAGGGCCAACCTGGTCTGCATATGGAGGTCCGGCCAGCTGGGGCTACAGGGAGACCCTGTCTCAAAAAGACCCAAAAATAAAATAAAATAAAAAATAAAATGGGGGGTGCTTTTTTTGAGACAGGGTCTCCCTGTTGTCCCAGCTGGCCTAGGACTCACTATGTAGACCAAGCTGGCTTTGAACTCACAGAGATCCACCTGCCTCTGCTTCTGCCTCCCTGGTGCTGGGATTAAAGGTGAGTGCTGCCACCACACCCGGCCAATAATTTTTTAAAAGTTAAATCAATGCAATAAAATGATTATTTGAAAAGTTGTATAAATGGTACTATTAAAAATAACCATGGTTGCCAGGCATGATGGCACACACCTGTAGTCCCAGCACTTGGGAGGCAGAGGCAGGCGGATCTCAAGGCCAGCCTGGTCTACATAGTGAGTTCCAGGACAGCTCAGGCTACAGGGACACTCTGTCTCAAAAAGACCAAAAAAAAAAAAAGAAACCCCAAAAAACACCATGGTCTTTTCATTTATAATGATATACATCTATACTTATAGAGAAATGATTTGATCTGTGGTATGATTAAATTTATGAAATGGTCAGGCTCTATTAAAATAGGATTTTGTTCAAACTAACTTTGCCCAATTATCAAAATAAAATATTCATATTAACTGAACTATGAAATTCTTTACACTGGAGTTTAGTACAATATGATCCAAGGGTCAAATTGGGACTTCCATCTGTTTTTGCAAATAAAGATTCATGGGAAGTCAGGCACACTCCTTTATATATTATTTATTGCCTCTTTATGTTATAATGATTAAGTAGTTTCAAAAGATCATACGGCCTGCGAAGTTCAAAATATTTACTATTTGGTCCTTTATAGAAGAAGTTTACTAACATCTGTTTTTGACAAGATTAAGAGAATTAAAATTAATGGGTTCTTACAATGTACCATGTATCAGACTAGATACTTTCAATCAATTATTTTTATTAGATTCCCTTAAGAAGCCTATTAAAAACATTTTCTTGTCTTCAGTTTGCAGGCAAGAGAAGTGGTGATTGTGAAGTTAAGAAGTGTGTTCAAATCAGCAGTTCTGTAATTTAAAAATTGTAAAGCAACTAGGGACCTGGATAGCTCAGTTAGTAGAGCATCAGACTTTTGGAAATGGAAGCTGGAATCTCAAGGTCAATAGCTTATATTCTATTTTTAAAGGAAAAATTTAAAACATTAAAAAAAGTAAATATTTTATTATTTTTTAAATTTTATTTATTTTTTATGTGTATGCATATATTGCCTGCATGTAGGTAAGTGCACCCCTGTCATGCAATGCCCGTGGATGTCAGAAGAGGCTGTCGGATCCCCTGGGACTGGAGTTACTGACAGTTGTTAGCTGCCATGTGGGTGCTGGGATTCAAACCCAAGTCTTCTGCAAGAATAACCAGTGTTCTTAACCACTGAGCCACCCCCCCAGCCCCAAAGGAAAAATTTAAAACATTTTAACTTCAGTTATTTGGAAAGTACTTAGTCCTATTTTTCTTGTTTTGGACAGTGGTGTGGACCAAATAAGGTAATTCACACAAGAGCTGGGACACTGGGGCTTTCTGAGTGACAAGAATCCTGTTTATCCACTCCCTGTCAGGTGGTCACATTCTTGTCAATCCACCCCATGAAAAATCCTCAGCTAGATCACAGAGCCAGAAGATATTCAAGCCTGATCAAGTACAGGAAGATCAGGACTCCTGAGATCTATGTCTACCTTCTATTGTCCATTTTCACAATTTTTGTTCATGTTCCTTCTCTCAAGGATGAGTCTTGCGCAACTTACATCAGGCAGTGACCACAGATGACTGACAACCTATCGCCACAAGACTGTTACACAACTCCTATTTACAGTAAACTGATTTAAAGATGTTTTACTTATAATAAAGTGTGTGTGTGTGTGTGTGTGTGTGTGTGTGTGTATGTGTAAGTCAGAGGGCAATTTTTTGGAGTCTGTTTTCTCCTTATACTGTGAGCTCTGGGGATCAAACCTAGATTGTCAGGCTTGCACAGCAAGCACTTCTACTAGCTGAGTCATCTTACTGGCCTTAAACAGTTTTGAATACAGTGGCCAAAAAGAATAGAGAGGTTAGGGCTTGAGAGATGGTTCAGTGGTTAAAAGCACTGGCTGCTCTTGCAGAGGACCCAGTTTCAATACCCAGCATCCACATGGTGGCTAACAACTGTCCAAAACTCCAGTTCCAGGGGAATCTGACAGCCTCTTTTGATCTCCATAGGTACTGTGTGACACAGATGCACTTACATACATGTAGGCAGTACACTCATACACATAAAATAAAAATAAACTATCCTGGAAATGATCTTCAGAATACTTTAGTAATGGTCTATCAAGGTTAAGCACTGGTAGGTATAATCAAGAATCTGAGGTTGACATATACACAGTACCAACCATGCAACACCGGTTTTCAGAGTGGGCTAACAGGACTCCAGACACAAAATGCAGTTTAGTCCATTTAGTAATTTAAACAGTGATAGGATGCAAAAAATGTTTAATGGTTAACACTATATAAACTGACTGAAAAGAAGAGTGTAGCTCAGAGGTAGAATGCCTGCTTTGTGTGGGAAAGACCAACCTCAGCATGAAACAAAACAGAAAGAATAAAGCATCCTGTATTTGTATCTCCAACACTTACTAGTGTACCATGTCTTTCTGATTCAGTTTCCTAACTTCAATGAGAACCATTATCTATTATTCAAAGGCTTGCTGTGTAGCTTAAATTATCTAATACAGGTGTAAGCAAGTCACAAGACTAAATGTCATTAAGTTTTCAATAAATGTAAATGGATATAATTACTAAATATGATTTAAAAAATTATTCGGGAGACAGAAGCAGGTAGATTTCTGTGAGATAGAGGCCAACATGGTTTACATAGTGAGTTCCAGGCCTGCTGGGGCTATGGGAAGACCCTGTCTCAAAAACAAATAAACACCCCCCTCACCAAAAAAATACTACTACTACTTGTGTGTGCATGATATGTATGGGCACACATGCCACAGTGTTTATATGGGGCTTAAGAGACAATTTTGTGAAATTGGTGGGTTCTGGGGATGAACTCAGGTCATCAGGCTTGCTTAGCAAGTACTCTTACCTGCTGAGCCAATTCATCAACTCCTGAATATGGTATCTTAAAAAAATTATTTATTATTTTTATTTTTTTGTGCATGAGTGTATTGCCTGCATGTGTGTAAGTCTGCCTGTGTGGTACAATGACCATGGAGGTGAGAAGAAGGTATCAGATGGAACTGGAGTTAGCTGCCACAGGGGTGCTGGGAATGGAACCTGGTCCTCTTTAAGAGCAGCTAGTTTG
>NW_008359625.1:4827465-4841238 GCF_000622305.1 Nannospalax galili | reverse complement strand
TTATGAATCCCTTTCTTAGCCATCACTTCCATCTAAGAAAACCTTTGAAAAAAGCTTTTCCTGTGTGTAACAAAAGATCTCATTTACCCCTTTTCCTTTCTCTTCAGAGGAGTTTATTGCCAATGAGGATCCAGTCATATGAAAATTTCTTTTTCCCAATCTTTGTCATTCCATTCATGCTGTTTCTAGAAAAGTGTAATTCATATCCGTAAGCACTCGAATAGTAGAGTAAGAAACAAGTGGCTCTCTTACCATTAAATGTCTGCTGTAAATGTGTCGGCAGAGGTGAGTGGGAAAGTGTTGCTGCGTGCTGAGTTCCTGGCTGTAAACTCTTTAGTAAATCTGAGGGGAAAACAGACTTGTCAGTCACCTTTAAGATTTGAGCCCTCTTAGATCAAACCTGAAAATAGCCTGTCTTATCTAATGCCAGCACAAACCCTGACTCCAAGTGCCTTCTAACACTAGAGCACATACATTTTAAAAGCTGACTTGTATAAATGGGGACCTGTGTATGCTAAGGAACTCCCAAACTTTGACATTCTCTTATAAAATTCATTACAATAGAAGTGTGGTATAGATAGTTCATCTATTCACTTTAAAATTCCAAATAAAGTCTCAGGGTTCAGTAACTTAAGAGATGAAATAAACTATTTTTCTTTGAAAAGATAATCTTAGTCTTCCTTAACTGCAGCTGGCTATGCTCATTCAGAATCAATTCACTGGTTCCCTTTCTGTCAAATCAGAAAGCCAGGCAGCAAAGAGCCCCACTTACTGTGAGTTAGGCTGTGATGGAAAGCTGCTGAGGTAGATCCTGAGGTGGTTGTCACTCCAGCTGTGTCCGTTCCAAAGCCAAGTAGCTCCAAGGGAAACTGGAAGGGCATGGTCACTGGAACAAGGCCACCCAGCATCCCAAAAGGAGTCACATTTTGATTTGTTACAGACAAAGGTGATGTCATGAGAGTCAGAGGTGAGGCATTAGCCAATAATGATGCTCCTGCTGTGGACTGTGCAGAAACCAGGGGTCAAAATAGATAAGAAATAAAGTATTTCACCTAAATTGATTTACTCAACATCTTCATGGATGCAAGATTGTGTTCTTTTATTTGTTCTAACAATCATGAGAAAGAAACTGACACAGAGGTGAGAAATATATTTAAGAGTTAACCAAAAATGAATGAAAATCTGCAAATGCCATTAAAAATTTTTGTACTCAGCGCATCCTCAGCACCGTAGTTTAATGCTCATTCTCTCCCAAGCCTTGAGTTCCATTCCCCTTCTCTACTTCTGCTCCAAGTCCACAGACCTGAGTCACTAGGAAAGAATTCCAGTCAAGTTCACTGGGACTAAACACTCTTGACACTCTCCTGTTTGCTTCAGCCTGCAGCTGCTGCTCCTGACTGCTGCTCTTCTTTGTCCTTCCCTTACCTGTCCTTCCCCAGGACGATAACTGATAACTGACTGATAACTGCCTGACTTATGCCAAAAGGAATCCAACAGCTAAGACTGACCTTCTAGATTTTCTCTGCCATCTCAGAGACCCTTCATTCTTTTTAAAAAACTTCACTGTATTTCTGCATCCTTCTCAACCTCTAGTATTAACCCAAGATTATTTGTATCCCTTTTTATCAAACTTACTGAATGACAGCCTCCACTTTCCACATTTCCCTTTTTATCAAACAACAGCCTCCATTTACCAAATGACAGCCACCATTTACCAAATGACAGCCTCCATTTACCAAATGACAACCTCCATTTTCCACATTTGTCAAGAACTGCTGAAAGCTGGTTTCCATTACGCTGCTTTTCTGAAATTACATTCTCTAAGGTAATTCAACAATGTTTTCCTACAACTCCTTGTTTGCTAACATTGGTGAACTACGGGAAGCTACTTAAATATACTTCTTGAGCTAATTCAATTCCTTAAACTACATTTTATTAACTAAACAATTTTCTACTTTCACATCTTTCACATGATGTGCAGTTATCAAACATTTAATATTACCCAATTTTATCATTATCAAATATAATATACTACAGTTCTGCCACTGGCAGTTTTCTTTCATTGCCTTACTTTACCAAATCCAGACTTCTCATAAGCCAAAAAATTTATGGTCTTAAGTTTGTTCAAGAAAACTGTATTTTTAAAGTTTCTATTTTGGATCTAGAGAAATGGCTCAATGGTTAAGAGCATTTACTACTCTTCTACAGAACTGAAGTTCGGTTCCCAGCACCCACTTTGGGTGGCTTAGAACAGTCAGTAACTCCAGCTCCAAGGGATCCAATGTGCTCTTCTGGCATCTGAGGGCACCTGCACCCAGGTGGCATACACATACACACACACACACACACACAAACACACACAAACATAAATAAATACAAAATCTTTTAAAAAGTCTTATTTAGGGCATGGTGGCACATGCCCTCAATCCCAGCACTTGGAAGGCAGAGACAGCTGGATCTCTGTGAGTTTGAGGCCAACCTGACCTACACAACAAGTTCCAGGCTAGGTAGAGCTACACAGTGATACCCTGTCTTATAATAATAATAATACACATTAGTCAATGTTGGTTTTATGTGTTATTTCTACTAAAATACCTTATTGAGGGCTGATGTTTTGCTTATCACACAGGGTGCCTTACTGTGTAGCTGAGGCTGTCCTACAACTCACTATGTAATGAAAGCTGACCCTGAACTCTTCTCAAGTGTTGTGATTACAGGCATGTGCCACTACACCCAGTAAGGGCTGAAGGTTTTATTTCTTAATATATAATATATACAATTTTCCTATACATACATGGCATTTAAATTTTTTTTAAATACACTTACGGGTCCATACCACTGCTGAACAAAAAATATCACATTCCAGAAGTCTTCTATTCTGGTTCCACCATCTTTTGGATCCTCTTCTCCCATCTCCTGTGTTATCACTGACATATCTAACCATAGTTCTGGCCATTCATCTATCTCAAATTTAATAAGTGAACCTAAGAGTTTAGTGAACATCACCACTTAGGTATCTGACACTCAACTAGTCTGACATGTCCAGACTGGAATCACCTTCTCCAACCAGACCTCCTACTCTGTACTGACTGCCATTAGCAGCACTCCTTTCCCATACACCCAGGCTTGCAACCTTAGTTTGCAGGCCTCATAAATGAGGGACAGATGAGCTCAGAATCAACAAGCCTGTTCCTCCTCCAAAAGAAACTTTTATTTTCATGTCCCCACCCCCACCCCGTTCCCAGAAACTTCTTAAAATACTAATCTCTACCATTTTGTTTGCACTTGATGAGATTTTAAAAAAATATATTTTTAAATTTAATTTTATTTTTACTTATGTGTAATGAGTGCTATGCATTTTGCCTGTGTCATGCAGTACCCACAGAGGACAGAAGAGGGTGTTGGATCCCTGAGAACTGGAAATACTGATGGTTGTTAGCTACCAGGGTGGGTGCTGGAATTCAAACCCAGCTCTTCTCCAAGAACAGCCAGTGCTCTTAATCACTGAGCCATTTCTCCATCCGATTTCATAAGTTTTTAAATTTGCCAACCCTTCTCTCTACTCTGCCATCCACGATATGAAGTGGATAGATTTAGGAAAAAAGAAAACAAAACACAAAGTTAGAAATAATGCCATAAATCAAAAGGACAGAAAGAATCCTGTATAAGTTTAAAAATAAGCAAGAGTTGCTCCTTTGTAATCATATTGTAGCCTTAAGATGGAGTCTCCAAGGCTGTGCCCATTAGATTCCCTTAGTGAGAAACACTAAATATCACTAAGGAGAACTATTAAAGTTTTTCTGAAGAGTCTATTTGACACATTAAAACAGAAAAGATAAATTGGGGCAAATTCCAAAACTTAAAAAAATTGAGTATCAGCAAAAAAAAAAAAAAAAAAAAATTATACTAAAACTTAACATTTTATACTTCCTAAGATTTTCCAAATACATTTTTGTTTATGAATCTAAATTGAAACACTAGGTAATTCAAATGTTACATTAACATTATAAATATCTCTCCTCTAAGAGACAGATCTTTCAGAAGTAGAAAATCCTATTGTTGTAACATTCGGGAGCATAGAGGGAAGCAGTCCACACTGACTAGATGAGCAGAGTAACATTTCAGAACCGAACACATTCTCCATCCTCTCTCCATTTTACTCTTAGGGGAAAATACAACCACGTTATGTTTTATTGAGCATATCTGTCTCCTATTTACTGAAACACCCAGAGTAATATTTTGAATGTAACCATATCATTCTCCTGATTAAGGTCACCCTCCAACAGCTTCCCATTCCACAAAGATTAAACTCCAAAGTCCATATTGTTGCCTATGAGGTCCTCCTTTACCCAGTGCTGGTTCCCATGCTTTGCTCATACAACTTTGATCTCAGGTTCTTTCCCACTTTAATGTCTTTACATTGCTAAAGTTTCCTCTAGCCTGGGTTGATTTTTCCCTCTTCCTTCCACATGGCTGTGTTCTGTTCTTTCAACTTTTAGTTGGCTTAAATATTACTTTCTGTAAGAAGCTTCCTCAGTCCCTGCTGCATATTAGCAATAATCTATATTTACCCTGTTTTTATATAGCACTTATCATTTAAAAAAATATTTTAGCTGGGCATGGTGGCGCACGCCTTTAATCCCAGCACTCAGGGGGCAGAGGCAGGCGGATCTCTGTGAGTTCAAGGCCAGTCTGGTCTACATAGTGAGCTCCAGGACAACTGGGGCTACAGGGAGAGCCTGTCTCAAAAAGCCAAAAAAAAAAAAGGATTATTTTATGTGTATGCCTGTATTGCCTGCATGTAGGTAAGTGCACCTGTGTCACGCAATGCCCACAGAGGGCAGAAGAGGCTGTCAGATCCTCTGGAACTGGAGTTATGGACAGTTGTTAGCTGCCATGTAGGTGTTGGGATTTGAACCCGGGTCTTCTGCAAGAACAGTCAGTGTTCTTAACCGCTGACCCATCTCTTCAGCCCCAGCACTTGTCATTTTTATAAAAAGAACTTGTGTTCAGCTTCGCTTCCTACCTAGAATCCATGTTCCATAAGAGCAAGGGTAGTATGCTGCTTATCCTGGTTCCCCAGCATGTAGGAGAGAGCCTGACACATTTGCTTAAGGAATGGATGGTTTTTTGAATTATGAAGTGGCAAATACAGGATCACAGAAAGTAAGCTGAAGAGCAAGAAAGAAGAAATTCTTGGGTGGAAAGTCATTAACTACTATTTGAACCAAGAAAGATTTTAACTTTCACCCTCTGTTAAAGTACTTGTCATTTTTCACTAAACAAATAAGCAGGTAGGACTGCAGATGCCTTTCAGGAGGTGAAGGCTTCACCGGCAATGTGCCCCAGCAGGACTCTCCTAGAGAAGAATATCTGCTTCAGCGCCTGAGAGCATCAGACATGATCAAGAGGTTGGAGGCAGCTGAGACAACTGAGAGATGCAACCTTACATTCACAAGGGTAGAGACGACCTTACTCAGTCTTTGACTTTTTCATCAATCAAACCAGTAAGACAGAGAACAACAGATAAGATATGAAGGCAGGACTCTGGGGTCTCCAAGTCATAAGGCCATTTGGGAGAGGAAGAGCACCAGGAGGAACAGTTACTTATCAGAAACAGAAAATTCTGCCGTATGGCTTTCTTGCTGACATTGTTAGACAGTGAATGGATTCTTTTGAGATAAATGACACTCAGGTACAAGAAGGTCTGGTAGATTCTGGAGATGACAAATGATAAAGGAAGATTTAACTACATACTCAAAGGCAAGGAAATAAGCAAAAGTAAGAAAAAGAAAAAAGTCACTTCCAACTCTAGGAAACGCCTCTAAAATTTTATAATAAACAAATGAAGGCATGGCTGTGATACTTAAATTAACACCATCATGGATTTAACCAAAATTTGATTACTCTTTCAGCAAAATAGTGCAACTATAAGAGACTATACTTAACACCATCATGGATTTATCCAAAATTTGATTACTCTTTCAGCAAAATAGTGCAACTATAAGAGACTATACTTAACACCATCATGGATTTATCCAAAATTTGATTACTCTTTCAGCAAAATAGTGCAACTATAAGAGACTATACTTAACACCATCATGGATTTATCCAAAATTTGATTACTCTTTCAGCAAAATAGTACAACTATAAGAGACTATACTTTTTTTATAATAAAATAAAAAGATAATATAGTCCTAAAATTCATCCAAGTAAGAGTTTTTCATTCATTACTCTTGCTCAGTGCTAGCTAGGCATGGTAGTGTGCACCTACAATCACAGCGCAGGGAGCAGAGGCAGAAGGCTGATGCTAAGGAGGAGGATATGGGATGGGGAACTGCCTCTTGGGTTAGAATTCTTCCATTTATCCTTTGATCAATTAAAGATTCATTTTAGAGTCAACATTTTGTAAATACAAACAGTAATAAAAACTATTTCCCAAACAGTATCTATAGTTAAAAATTTTAACAAATAACCCCCAATATCAATGCAATTTTGTTATTTACCCCCCCCCCCCCGAGACAAGGTCTATCTTGGCTAGGCTGGTCTTGAACTTCTGGGTTCAAGTGACCTGCCTGCCTCAGCCTCCCCAGTGCTGGGCTATAGGTGAAGAACATACCACTCAGTTTTATTATGTATGATGAAAAAAAATGGAAATAAAACAACAATCAATCTAAGATTTCAACAGATAAAGTGCCAGTAAAATAAATTTGTTCTATATTAGAATGCATTCCTAAACCAATTTAAGTGGAAGAATACTAATTTGGTATTAAATGTGTTTCGAATACAAAGCCTTATACTATACTGAACTGCACGGAGCCTCTATAATTAGCAAGAGGAAGACTTCATTACGTGTTCATATTCCACAAAAATAAGAGGGAGTACAAAGTTAAAGCAGTTCCTTAGACGACTCATTCCATAAGTCATAAAGTCATGTTCTCAAAGAATATTTAGGAACCCAAGTACTTGCATATCATAAAATGTCACTTTCTTTTTAAAGAGTAATTTAAAAAAATTTTTTTAAATTTTATGTCTATGAGTGTTCTGTCTGCAGTATGTAAATACACCATGTGTATGCAATGACCGGGGAGGCCAGGAAAAGGCATCAGATCCCTTGGAACTGGAGTTAGATGGTTGTTAGCTACCACAATGTGGGTGCTGGGAACCGAACCCAAATCCTCTGCAAGAGCAGCAGGTGTTCTTAACCACTGGGCCAGCTCTTCAGTTCCAAATGTTATCTTTTAAAAAAGCTCATTATATAACATATTATGTAAGAAAGCTTCTTAAAAAGAGCTTTAAAAAAAAGCCTGTATGCGGGGCGTGGTGGTGCATGCCTTTAATCCCAGTACTCGGGAGGCAGAGGCAGGCGGATGTCTGTCAGTCCAAGGTCAGCCTGGTCTACATAGTGAGTTCCAGGACAGCTGGGGCTACAGGGAGACCCTGTCTCAAAAAGACCAAAAATTAAGTAAGTAAATAAATAAATAAATAAATAAATAACAATAACAACAAAAAAGCCTATAGATAAAAAGTGGTGGGGATAGGTGGCTTTTATTCTCTTGTCTCTAAATTTGCTTACAGAGAACATTTATTATTTCTAGGAAGAAAAAATGTTAATGAAAACAAATCATTCGTGTGAAGGGCAAATCTCAAAATGCAAACAAGGTAGAAAAACAAACAATAGAAGTCAGAGTGACAAAATATATGAAAAATAAAGACATATCCAATCAGGTGTGGTTGGTGGTGGCAAGCCTATCCGGCACTTGGGAGGCTCGAGCAGGAGGATTTCTCCAAGTCTATGACTAGCCTGACTACACAGTGAGACCCTGTCTGAAAAAAAAAATTAGTTTTCAAAACAACCAAAGATAATGATAAGGCTGGGTGTGGCAGCACATGATGCAATCCCACACTTTGGTGACAGGAAGGAGTATCAGAAGTTCCTGGCCAGACAGGTCTACAGACCAATACCCTAGCTCAACAAAACCCAGAACAAACCTAGGATAAATGAATTAGAAACAATCATCAGACATATAATAGAATAAAATAATGTTTTATTTTAAAAAACTCTTAAAATTACATTTATTCATATGTGTGTGGGAGGGGGAGTGCACATGACATGACACGCATGTGGAGGCCAGAGGACAGCTTGCCGGAGTTGGCTCTCTCCTTCCACCACCTGGGTCCCCGGGGATCAAACTCAGGTCGTCAGGCTTGCTGGCCCAGAATAAAATATTCTTGAGCTGAAAAAGTAGCCACGTCTGAGACTCAAAAGGCTTATAATGGTCTAAGTACGAAACTAATGAAAACTAGATACTAACCTTGCTATAGTCTAAAGACACTGGAATGAAAAGGAGAAAGGAAAATTTTTCATTTCAGCCCAAATACATTACTTCTAAAGGGGAAAACAATAATCAGTACAGTCTCAGCCTTTTCTATAATCCTCAATACTAAGGAAGGTATTTGAAATAGAGGTTAGTAACCCATAAAGTCTATCCTCATTTATATGCGACAGCACTGAAAGAACTAATCAGCTGTGCAAAAGTTAAAGTGAGAAACATTTGTGTCTCTTCTAGCAAAAATTCCTTGAGTGAAGCACTCAGTTGATGGAGAGACAAGTTTAAATTAAAAACTCAGATTGGGAAACCAGTATAAAGGTCTATCACCACTAAGCTCAGAGAGAATTATATATTAAAAAGTTAATGCAAAATAAAAATTTTGATAGGACAAATGGTCAAAGAAAAATAAATGTATAATTTGATTAAATAAAAGAATGGCTGGCAGAAGGTGAGGAGACCAATGAGCACATGTTAAATTCCAAAGTCACTACTAACACTTTTTTCTTGATTTGGATGAGACAGTTTGTATGGTTTTGTTTGTTAGTTTTTGCAACAGGGTCTCATGTAGCCAAACCTGGTCATGAACTTGCTGTGTAGTCAAGGATGACTTTGAACTCTTGATCCCCTGGCTCCACCTCCTAAGTGTTGGGACTGCAGGAATGCACCACCATGTTTAGCTAAGTGATATCGTTTAATATGCACTTGAGTTTTTTTTTTTTTTTTAAAGAAAGGTCACAGAGTGATTTTTTTTTTTTTAATGCTGGGAACTGAACCTAAGGTTTTATACATGCTAGGCAAACTACTACTGAGCTAACAACCCCCCACCATCCCATCCCACCTTCAAAAACATTTTTAACTGGGTATGTTATACAGCCCAGACTAGTTTAGAACTCCTTACACGTAAGTCCAGGCTGGCACTGATCTTGAGATCCTCCTGCCTTAACCTTCCAAGTGCCATGATCATAGATGTAGAGCACCACACACCCAACCTAACACGGTACTTGGTTAGAAAAAAAAACAAATTCCAACGAAAACCTCACCCAGCACTATGATGTCAACATAGGAACATATCATGTCCATAGCTGTAATTAACACACAATATAATAAATACATGTCAATATATAAGCTCATTAAATGGCTCACAGAAAAGTTTATACACTCTTACATTTATCACATGAATGCACAGCATATACATACCTGCACACTGGCTGTAACCACTGAAGACCCTGAGGCAGAGGATGGTCTATGTGGAGTAGACAATGGTTTAGTAGCACCCTGTGTTCCACCTCCTGTTCCCCCAGATAGACTAGTCCTATTAGCTCCATTTGAGTTAAGGTTGCTACCCCTGCTGGCAGGTACATTCATTGCAATTCCACTCAAGCTGTTCTTCCCAACAGTTCCAGGGGATGATGAGTTTGTTAGTTTTGAAGGGGCCTGAAGAGCTTTTGTAGACGGAAGGCCAGAAGTGCGATTTGAGGGCAACAAATTCAGAGTGGGAGACTGTCTGCTGATGTTCATTCCACCGGGCTGCTTATGGACTGGGCTATTACTAGTGGAGTGGCTACTCTGGGCTACTAGTGCATTTGGACTGGAAGAACTTGGGCATACATTGGGTTTGGGTGCTGGGTTGGATTTAGAAATAAGTTTAGTTGATACTGAAGGCTTAGCTGACAGAGAGGGCTTGGGTGAGGGAGAAGGCTTAGGTGAGGGCAGAGGTTTGGGAGATGTGGCAGGTTTGGGAGATGCGGCAAGTTTAGGGGATGCAGCAATTGAGAAGGGAGATTTGAAACCCTGCGTGGAGATTTGTGATACCATAGCCTTGGCTAAATAGTTACTGGAGGTAGTGGTGCTTGGTGCTGTCCTAGAAACCAGGGGATGGGACCCCTGAGAACCATTTCCAGGTGATGGGGTAGACAAGGGGAGGCGATACATAAGTGGCTTATCTGAAGTCTTGAGTAGTGGGGATGAACAGGAAAGCTGGGGGTTATTACTTAATTTCACCACTGGGTTGGTCTGCGATTTACTAATGGTTGCTTGTAATGGAGACACATAGTTCTGTTGGACAGCTGAATGCTGGTGCACCTTTGTTATTTGTGTTAATGAAGAAGCATCTTGGGCCTCTGATGTTCCCAGAGCATGAGAGGAGGCAGCAACTTGGGCTTGGGTAGAGGAGATGTGAGTCTGTGAAGAGGAAGAAGCATGTATCTGGCTTGACCTTTGCAGTCCTTGTTGGAGCAGCCTGGCTGGCAAAGGTTCTAAGGAAACTTTAGGGTTCTGAATTGACGAACCAGCGATAAGGCCTGAAGAGATGCCAGTATGAGCTAAATCCTGGGGTTTCTTTGGTACTGGCCCTGTGTGACCAGCAATAAGACTTGATGAATGTGTGGTCTGAGTAGAATCTAGTTTTTTGGGAGTAGCCAGTGGCAGTTTACTCATGATACTTGCTAGTTTTTCTTCTCTCAGTCCAGGACGAGGTTTTGTAGTTGGCACACTTATCCTTGAACCCACTGTGGGGCCCTTGTTCCCATTGTTGATGACAGCTAAAGCTTCAGAGACCAGATCCAGTGAAGATGAGTGGAAGGAGAGGTCTTCATCTAGTGAGTCATCCAGGCAGATGGTTTCTTGAGCTGGTGTTGAGCTGGAGCTAGCTGAGGCCACAACAGGTGTGCTGGAGCTTGTGGAAGCCACCAAGGATGCAGACGCAGGAGCTTTGGGGTCCTTTTTTGGACTACACTCCTAGCATAAGTAGCATTATATTGGAAAAATACATAAGGTTAATAACAAATTCCAAAGTTAGTTTTTACAGAACTAAGAAATTCTCATGATGACTAAAATTTTTTTACTAGAAATTTTGATTGCAAAAACCAAAGTAACTTTGAAAGTTTCAAGCTCTACTCAGTTATCCTCACAACAGTGTCTGACACACTGCACTTGCCTTCACCAGTCACTACAAGGACCTGGAAATGAGGCTGAAGGATCACGTAGGCCTCAGTGCCATTACTGATGCATCCCACTTCTATGACTACCAGTATCAAATCCTCAGAACTGTTCCAACACCGCCTGTTCAGAAGCCTTTTCCCTCTTCTGGTCCTCAGGCCTCTCTGCCTTTACGTTAGACTACTACCCTTGTCCAGTACAACTTACTGAGATGCTGGCCCTTGCTCTCTACTGTTCTGCATTTCTGCAGCTGCCACCACCAGGACATAGGGAAATCAGTACATCAAACTGTCAGGTCGATCATTAAGTCATATTCTCCACATATTACAATGGAAATCATTTGTAATTTATCAAATATGTGTTTAGTAAGAGCCTGTCTACTGTGAGTAGGTCTCTATGCTAAGAAAACAATAATATTAAAAATTAAAATGTTGGGTAGTTAATAGAATGTTGTATTAAATTGTCTTTAAAAATCAAGGAAGAGATTAGAGAATTACAGTCTGAAATACGTGAAAAGGAGTCCAGCCTAGTCTACATAGTGAGTTCCAGGCCAGCTGAGGCTACAGGGAGACCCTGTCTCGAGAAAAAAAACCAAACAACAACAAAACAATAAAATAAAATAGTCAAAAAGAAAAGGGAAAAAATTTAAGCAGCTCTTTTTGGTTAAGAGAAATATAAAATACCTAATTTCATTTTTAAAAATTTAATTTGTTTATATATGTATGAGTATTTTGCCTGCGTTGTATGTTAAGTATACCAAGTGCAATGCCTGAGAGACCAGAAGAGGGCATCTGATCCCCTAGAAATGGAGTTAGAGATGGTTGTTAGCTGCCATTTGTATGCTGGGAACCCAACTGAGGTCATCTATAAGAGCAGCCAGTGCTCTTAACTACTAAGCCATCTCTCCAGTTCCTAATTTCACTCTTTTTTTTTTTTTTTTTTTTGGTCTTTTTGAGACAGGGTCTCCCTGTAGCCCCAGCTGTCCTGGAACTCGCTATGTAGACGAGGCTGGCCTCTAACTCAGAGAGATCTGCCTGCCTCTGCCTCCCAAGCGCTGGGATTAAAGGCATGCACTATCATGCCCGGCCCTAATTTTTTTTTGGGGGGGGTCTTTTTGAGACAGGGTCTCCCTGTAGCCCCAGCTGTCCTGGAACTCACTATGTAGACCAGGCTGGATTTGAACCCACAGAGATCTGCCTGCCTCTGCCTCCCAAATGCAGGGATCAAAGGCATGAGCCACCATGCCCGGCCCCCTAATTTCATTTTTAAGATAAGAAAAACTATTACACAAATCAACAAAATTATCTCAATGTCTCTATTAGTTCCCTAAAAATAAAACCCCCAAACCCAGAGTCTTATATGCTGGTGTATACAGTCACATCACTTACCTTCAGCACAGTGGGGAAAGAATGGAGAGGAAGGGTCTTTAACATCACCTCCTAAGGTATTACAGAGTGTAAGCTGTTAAGAATGCGGTCACACTCTAACTTCCTTAGCACTTTTTCTAAACTTTCATTCTAAGATCCCCAACTGAAAACCTTACTATCTAGAGGAGAGTAGGTGTATTTGCATTGAGGCCACAACTATTTGCTAAGATAAGTGGATAATGCGTATGAGACACATGCTTGCATGTTTGTCCACGTTAACGTGAACCAATGACATTTACTAAAACTCTGTCATTATAAAGAGCATCAAACTGAGGTGGAGATAGTAGTTATCAGAGGTTATTACCAGAATAAAATATTTTAAACAAATTTTTTTTTGTGGCAGGGTCTCATCCCAGGCTAGCTGACTCTACCTCCTAAAGCTTGGGATTAAAATCATGTGCCATCAAGCTTCATTTATGAGGGTACCGAGGCGTGAACCTACAGCTTTGTGCATGTATGCATGCTAGTAAAGCACTTACCAACTGAGCCATGTCTACAGCCCAACTATGTATTTATTTTTGGTCTTTTTGAGACAGGGTCTCCCTGTAGCCCCAGCTGGCAACCTGGAACTCAGAGATCCACCTGTCTCTGCCTCCCGGAGTGCTGGGATTAAAGGTGTGTGCCACCATACCCAGCAACTATGGGTTTTTTTTTTTTTGGTCTTTTTTGAGACAGGGTCTCCCTGTAGCCCCAGCTGTCCAGGAACTCACTATGTAGACCAGACTGGCCTCAAACTCACAAAGATCCACCTGCCTCTGCCTCCCAAGTGCTGGGGTTACAGGCGTGTGCTACCACACCCGGCTAAGAAATATTTTTAATTTAAAAAAAATTTTTTTTGGAGTGGGGGGGGGGCAGCAGCTGGAGAGATGGCTCAGTGGTTAAGCGCACTGACTGCTCTTGCAGAGGACCCAGGTTTAATTCCCAGCACCCATATGGCAGCTACAAACTGTTTTTAACTCCAGTTCCAGGGGAATCCGAAGCCCTCTTCTGACCTCTGCGGCATTACACGATGCGGGTGCACTCACATACATGCAGGCAATATGCTCATACACATAAAATAAAAAAATAATAAAATA
>NW_008359625.1:4816688-4827380 GCF_000622305.1 Nannospalax galili | reverse complement strand
TGATTTGAAAGGAAAAAAAACTATTTCCATGTACATTAAATACTTGGGGAACATCCATTCATATTTATAAAATTGATACATTTATGCCAAAAGTAATGACGGCTTAATTTAATTAATTTTTTTAAATTTTTTAATTTTTATTTTATGTATGTATTTTGCATGTGTTTATGTATGTAAGTGCACCTGTGTATCCAAAGCCCATAAAAGTCAGAAGAAGGCATCAAATCTTCTGGAACTTGAGTTATGGATAGCTGTTAGCTTTCATGTGGGAACTATGCAAGAGTGGCCAGTGCTCTTAACTGCTGAGCCATCTTTCCAGCTCCATTAGGGATATTTTTATTACTTTTCTACTGTAAATATTAATTTTAAGACATGGTGGCCCACACCTTTAATCCCAGCACTCAGGAGATAAGAGGCAGGCAGATCTCTATATGAGTCTGAGGCCAGCCTGGTCTGAATAGCAAATTCTAGGCTAGCTAGGGCTACATAGTGAGACCCTATCTCAAAAGGAACAGCAGAAACAAATATTAATTTAAGCACTGAAAGGAGGTTTGTTCTTAGCCAAAGAATAGGAAGAAGCAGGGAGGAAGGTCCACAAACCTGCTTCTCTAGGCACTGTTAAGATTATTTTTTGGTTTTTAGGGGAGGGAGACTTAAGACAGGGTCTCACTGCTGCAGCCCTGACTGGCCTGAAACTACGTAGATCAGATGGGCCTTGAACTTGCTGCACTCTTTCTGCTTCTGCCTCCAGAGTGCTGAGATTACACGTTACCACCATGTCTAGGTATTTTATATTCTAAACCAACAAATCTTACCACTTGTCCTCTTAGATTATTTATTTTTGCTGTTCGTGGTTCACTGACTCTAACTTACAGTAACATATTCCCTCACATATTCTTCAGACTGTGCACATGGGCGGTTGGTATTTGTGGTCCTGGGGATTGAGCCCAGAGCCTCAGGCAGGCCAAGTACATGCTCTGTCTGAATTCGATCTATAGTTTGTACTTTTCACATGTTATAAATGGTAAGTCTAAAATGTGAAATGTTACATAATACAGAATTTTCTGGTGCCTGTTGTCCTAGGTTATTACTAATACAGCAACTTAAAAGTTACTGTCAGCTTTGAGTTTTACCAGATTGTGCAAATAATATAAATTAAACTCCTCTAACATGGGAAATTTTCAGGGAGGACTTTCTTTCCCTCATCTAGAATCTTGGCCAAGTCAGAAAATGCTCTTAATCTTTCTGCCAGGTGGATTTTTTTTTCCCTAGTCTTCTCTTTCACTAAAGATGCTATTCATTCAAGGGCTCATCTTTATACTGATTTATTTTCTATTTCTGACCTGTACTACCCGAAGAAAATGCTACCTGCTATGTTCTGAAATAAAGTGATAAAATAAAGTGATCACAGTATGGACAGGAGCTCCAAGGGCAACGAAGGTCTCGGAGATAGAGTACACCTTGGTGGCTCCTTCTAGGCTTTTGGCTCTGGAAGTCTTATGTACTTACAATCTCAGCTATGTGTTTAAAGAACAGTTGTATATTTTATCCAGTATTTCTAATTGATGTGTGCAAATTCCCCATAACTACACAGCTATTGCTTTCCCCCAAAAAAAGTCTGAAGACTTTTATGGAGTTGAAAATACAACTTAGTATAGCATCTATTAATCTCTGCTAAAACATCCTTTTCATTTTAAGACTGTATTTCAACACTCACCAGTTATGACTGGTTACAGATTTGATAAATTCTTACCTTGACTTTGGGCTTAGGTGCAGGAATCACCTTTTTCTTTGCCCTAAGATAAAAGATTAAAATGAAGGCCATTTCAGTAGCAGTTAAATGAGCCAGTATGAAATGCTAACATAGAACCCCCTAATTATGAGGGTAAATAATTTTTCCAACTATGTAGAAAGCTCTTTAAAGGAAAGAACTATCAATAAATATGATGCTTACATTTGAATTTTCAACAACATTTCTCCAATTCAGATTAACTAAAAGGTCAAGTAATTACTAAAATATATTGTGGATGAGAAAGTTTTTTTTTTTTTTAATATTTTCTTTATTGTTTTTATTTTATGTGTATGAGTGTATTGCCTGCATGTATGTGAGTGCACCCGTGTCGTGCAATGCCACTGAGGTCAGAAGAGGGCTTCGGATTCCCCTGGAACTGAAGTTAAAGACGGTTCGCAGCTGCCATGTGGGTGCTGGGAATCGAACCTGGGTCCTCTGTAAGAGCAGTCAGTGCTCTTAACCACTGAGCCATCTCTCCAGCCCCGAGAAAGTTTTTTTTAAAAAAAACATATAAATACATAAAATATAAAATAATACAAAACAGGTTAACAGAGCTGCCTCACTTAAAAAAACTGACGAGAATCTCAATTAGTTGTAGAAAAATAGGCTTCAAGGCACTTCAAACTTAAATCAGGGAAAGGTTACAAACATCATATATAGAACATTTTGCTTAAGAAAAAAAAACCCAAAACTAAGATTTTATTGAAAATTATTTTTAAATGTAAAAAATCCAAATAAAAATTTGTCAAAATGATAGCCAAAAATAAACAAACATTTTAAAAGGTAGAGAATGGTGGTATATGCCTTTCATTTCTGAGTTTGAGGCCAGTCTGGTCTACACAGCAAGTTCCAGGCCAGACAGGCCTAGATTGTGAGACCCTGTTTCAAAATAACAAAAATGAAAACAAACTAAGATTTTAAAAACAGGGAATTTGGAAGCTTTGGGACCCAGCATGAAACAACTGTCCATATACAACTTGAAGAAGACAACAGTAATTTTCCAAATTTTGGGGGGAAACCATTAACACATAATACAGACATGTTCAACTATTCTACAGATTCCTACTTTCAGGTACAAAGTCAAAAATAATAATAATGGAGCTATCCTTAAAAATCCCAAGGAGAGGGCTAGTAGTTCAATGGAAGAAGAACACTTGTCTACCATATATGAATTCCAGGGTGCAATGCTCAGCACTGGGGGAAAAAAGGCTTTGGAAGGGAGGCAGACATGGCAGCATGCACCAATGGTCTATGCTACTTGGGAAGCTGGGGCAGGAGGTCAACTTGAGCCCAGGAGTTTAAGACCAGAATGGGTAACAGAGCAAGGAAAAAAAAAAAGAAAAACAAAATTAAGAAAAACTGAAAACCACAAACAACTCAATAGATCCTTGATGATACACTAATGAAGTACCTTTCTTAAACACTAAACATTTCCATTTCCAGCAAATTATCAGTAGCCTGCTACTTTTATATATTTCAGTAACTTTTTTTCTGTGACAGGAATCACCATTCAGGGCCTCACTCATAGTAGGAAAGCATACTGAGCTACCAACTGATACATCCACAGCAAATACTTCTTCAATACTCAAGTACAATAAATAAGCACTCTATCAACTGGGCTATGTCCCCAGCCAATAAAACTCTTTAATGCTGTACTGTATATGCTACAGAGAAGTAGCCCCAAGTTATAGGTAAAAATAAAACTGTTATGGAATTGGAACAATATTCACCCCTGAAAGCAACCACAGAAAAAATGTGGCCTTTTCCTTAAAGGATCTTTCTTTAATAATAATTTCACTGATGTGGAGCTGGAGTTCAGTGGTAGAGTGCTTGCCTAGCATATGCTGGGGTCTGAGTTCAACTTCTGATATAAACATTAAAAAAAGAAAAAATATTTTATTTACTTAGTGTGTGTGTGTGTGTGTGTGTGTGTCTGTCTGAATGAGCATGCCACGGTGCATGTATGGAGGTCAAAGGGCAACTTTTTGGGAACTGGTTTTCTCCTTTCACCATGGGTTCCAGGGATCCAACTCATGTTGTTGTACCACTTGCACAGCAAACCCTTTTTTAACCACTGAACCAACTTGCAGACCTAGAAATTTTTCTTTTACTAAGAAAACACCAGTTTCTACAGAAGGAAGAACACTGTGAATGGGCAAAACAAGATAGATATGTAAACTGTGCTGTCCTCGTATGTTCAGGACAGTCAAAGGCTATAGGTTACTTATGCCAATGGCCAGGAAAGAGGTAGAGAAAAGGACACACAAAAGCTGGGGAAGAAGGCCGAGGAGCAAAGGGCCACAAACTGCCAAGGGTCTCGGCTGCATGGCTCCCTACAGCCGAATCCCAGCAAGTGTCATAACATAGACGAGGGAGGTTTGGGAGAGTTGCCTAAGATTGCTTCATAAAAAGGCAGCAATCAAAACAACGTTAAAAAAAACCCATAGTGGTAACATGAAGGTGTGTTTAAGTCCTCTGTCAATTAAACAAATGCATCTAGAGTCTGCATTTACTCACGGAGCAGAAGTAAGATGGTTATGTACACTTCGGCTTTCCTTAAAAAGCATTCTGGAAAGATTAGAAAGAGAAAATTTATTTTTATAGCAGACAATAACATGATGATTGCTTCAGTTTTGTTTGTTTTTGTTTTGGATACAGCGTCTTGCTATGTGTCTCAGACTAGCCTCAAGCTTGCTATTGTAGCCCAGGCTGACCTTAAAATCTTTAGTCATTTGAATTTTGCTTATTTACCAAGTAAAAGTAGTAATGGTTCAGTATTCTCAATAATATTATTTAATGAAAATTTTTATATCATCTCTATGTGTTTAGAAGTTTTAACAAAATAGAAAAGACTTTTGCTGGTACTTTAAGACTTTAAGATAATAGATTTTTTACATTCTTTACCTAAAATTTCTAAGACGGGTTGTGCATGGTGGTATACATCTTTAATCCCAGCACTGGAGAAACAGAGGCAGGTAGATTTCTGAGTTCCAGGCTATCCTAGCCTACATACAGATTTCCAAGTCAGTGCTACACAGTGAGTCTCCATGTCAAAAAAACAGGGGGCAGGGGGAATCTAAATACCTAAACATATTGTATGAAAATCACAAAAATTCAATTAAAAAAAAAAAAAGCCAGGGTGGTGGCACATTCATTGAATCCCACCCAGCACTTGGGAGGCAGAGACAGGCAGATCTCTGTGAGACTGAAGTTAGCTGGGGCTACTGTCTATTTTTAAAAAAAAGGGTTTTCTTGAGACTTTTAATAGGTCTGCTCTTAGTTTCCAACATAGCTCTCTATACTATTTTGGCTATGTTTCTTTTCTTATGCCCTTTCCTTTTTTTGGTTTTGGTTTTATGTTTCTTTTTTAAAAATATTTTATTTAATGCGTATGAGTGTTATGCTTGCATGTAGGTCAATGCACATGTGTCGTGCAATGCCCACGGAGGACAAAAGCAGCTGCTGGATCCCCTGGAACTGAAGTTACGGACAGTTGTTAGCTGCCATGTGGGTGCTGGGATTCGAACCCGGGTCTTCTGCAAGAACAGTCAGTGTTCTTAACTGCTGAACCATCTCTCCAGCCCCTGGTTTTATGTTTCTTGAGATGGGTTTAATTAGATGGCCCAGACTGACCTTTAACTCTCCAGTATAGGCTGGCTTCCAACCTGAAATCCTGTCTCTTCCTCATGCGTCCTGGGATCACAAGCGTATGCTGCCACACGCAGCTTGGCTCTAAATTCTGTACGTAGCTCCTTACCTAGACATTACCCACATAAAATTTCCCTCCTAGTGTTTATGACCTTTTCCTCGGCCCCTTTACTACCAAATTCAGAAGCAAAAAAGGTGTTCAATTTAAATTTAAAAGAGAAAAAAAAGGAAAAAAAAAAACCAGACCACAAAACAGAAAAAAATACCTTTATGCCTATCTTCTTAACTCTATTCAAAATCATAGGACTAATGTCTCTTTCTGTTAAGTGTTGATAATCTGAAATGCTATATATTAATACATGCTAAGCACATTAAGTTCTTAGCAAAATCAATGTCATGTATGTATAAGCTGTGTGCATATGTTATCTTTAACGACAGCAATAATAAGAAAATACAAGTCGGGTGTGGTGGCACCCGCCTTTAATTCCAGCACTTGGGAGGCAGAGGCAGGCAGATCTTTGTGAGTTTGAGGCCAGCCTGGTCTACATAGTGAGTTCCACGACAGCTAGGGCTACAGGGAGACCCTGTCTCAAAAAGACAAAAAAAACGAAAAAAACAAAAAAACAACAAAATCCAGGAAGTGCTATTTCTTACCGTGCCTGCATCCAGCCCTTAGGCCACAATGGCTTCACTTCTGTCTCCATAAAAGATTTAAGATAATCCTCAGCAGATTGACTTTTATTTGGCTCTAACTCATAGCATCCCAATTTGATCTCAACGAGGTTACACAACAAGGTTCTGAAGAGATTAAAAAATACATATGACATATATATCTAATTAAAAAATTGTAGAAAACTAGATTTGAAACATGTATTTAAAGCACATGAATCTGACAGCAATAAAGAATGTTAGGTGAAGAATCCAGACGAGATAATTTCTAACATCTATCATTCACTGTCTATAGTCAAACTCCAACAGGAAAACAATGTTCCTTTGACATCTTAATTTAAAGGGATCAAAGATGGAAAGAGAGAGTTTTCTCCTGGGTATACCAAGACAACTGATTAACACAGGTAAACAGCTCACCTTTTGTAAATAGTGTGATTCACTCCATTATGAGATTAGCTTACAGAATGTATAAGAAAATACAAATGCTAACACTCTAAGGATACCAGAACCAGATTAATATTCTTCAATCAATTTTTCTTACACACTAATCTTTGGTTGCTTTTAATCTAGTCCACACTTACTGTAGATTCTTTTCTCCCTTACATATTTGACTAACACTGAAGACTGACTAATAAATCTCACCTAATGGTATCATCCCAATGGAATTTTTTTCTTGGGCCTATGACTCGTTTCCCTGGTTTTTCATCATCATCATCTTCAGATCCATTTTTCTCTCGTTCTTCATCTGTTTGCAACCTAAAAAATGAAAACCATTTTGTGAAGCCAAGGTTCTAACCCAACATTGCTTATGATATCGTCCAGTACTTCAGTTGCTTAGTCAAATGTTAACTCAAAACAAGAATAAATGGGGAACCTATATATCCACATAGTACTTTTAATTTAGAGTAAGTATAACTTGTTTTCATAAGTGGGCCTTAGAACTATAAAATAAAGGCACCAATACCCATCTTTTAGGTTAAAAAAAAAAAGTTTAGCCCTGGCTTAGTCAAGTTGGTTAGAAGTGCTTGGCCAGTGCTGGCTCTTGATTTTGTTGTTTTTGAGACAGGTTCTCACTCTGAAGTTGAGGCTAACCTACAGCTTATAAAACAGATTAAAAAATATGTATGACAAAGCCTCCTAACTGCTGGGATTTCAGTCATACCTGCCCGGGCTCTTGTTTTAATCTAACCAAAACAAAGCCTTTTGCTTTTGTCAGCAAAGCAATTGAGTGGAAAGTGGCATGTCATTTTGAGAAAATATCCAATTACATCATTTTGATAATGTATGCAGATATTTTGTGGGGGTTTTTGGGCATGTCTTTGTAGCCCCAACTGGCCTGAAACTCACTATGTAAACCAGACTTGGCCTTGAACTCATAAAGATCGCCTGCTTTAGTCTCCTGAGTGCTGAGACTAAAGGTGTGTGCCGCCATGCCCGGATGTATGTGGGTTTTTAATTGAGGGGGGAGAACCATTTAAGAACAACAGCTAAAAGTGAGTCTCAAATGCCAAAGCCATCTCAAACAGAAAAGGTACATATATGGCACTCTGAGCTTGAGGTACATACTTGGCACACTTAGCTTGACTCCGAGCCTGACAGTCTTCCTGGTATTTAAAGAGCTGTTCGGGCATCACATTGCTAACAGCCAGTTTCAGTTTTTGCAGAGGTTCTTTTAAACGATCATCCTGAAAGGATATATTTGGAGTTTTTTCAAACATCTTAACAAAATTCATTCTATAAGCAGATTCTCAATAGCATGATGAAATTATGTTTCACATATTGATAAGGCTTGACTTATTATCTAAATAGGGAGACTTCTCCAGCACTGACTTTTTAAAACGTGCACTGGATATAGAATTAGGATAATCGTATTTCCCAGTATGCTACGTAGACTCCCAGGTTTTGCCTGCTATCTAGTAACAGTGCTCCTTTACAGTCTTAAAAATGACCCCATGTTTTGACCAATATATTATCTGAATATTTAACAATACAAATGATGCCCTAGAGCAAACTGCTGTTCAATTTCCACATGATGGAGAAACAGCATTAGAAGACACTGCTCTGGAACACTAAACACATGCTGGTTTGGTGACTGCCAACAGAATTTTGGCACCCTGTTTTCCCAGTTATTAGTAATTATGATTTATGCTGTAAGCAAAAAATGTAAGCTCAAGGTCAAAGTGAAAGAGAAAACAGAAATTCTTCTCCATATTGTTCATTTTTAAAAAGGGAAAACAAAAATGTTTATATCTGACAGTTGTAAGCAGCAACATTATTTTCATCTTGCAGATATATGTAAATACCTAAAACATGTCACGATCATAGGTCCAGAAATGACTGAAGACTTTGTTTCTTTACTAAAACAAGAGTTTTTGTTGTTTTTTTGAAACAAGGTTACAAAGTAGCATTGGCTGGCCTAGCCTAGCATTCACTATATAGACCAGTGGGGCACGCTAAGCAAGCCATCTACCACTGAGCTAATCTCCAGTCCTGAAACAACAGTTTTTAATATCTGATTGGGGGGTGGGGAGGGGGGTAGAGAATTCATAGCTAAGATTATTTTACTGGGAAATTTCAAATATCCATCAACACTAGTACTCAGCAGTAAAAACAGATTTCACTCTAATTAATACACAAAGGCTCCAAGCAAACAACTGTCTTGCTTTACTGGTTATAAATCCCCAGGTGTGGATACCTTTGCACTCACCTGCACATTGAGATGGAGCTTCTTCAGACGCTTCACCAGTGTTTCTTTATTGCATGGCACAAAAGCTTCGAGATGGGAGTAAACACCACTACGAATGACAGGACCTAGTTCTTGTAGCTGTAACTCAATGCTGACCAAAAAAAAAAAAAACCCCAACAATAAATAGTATAGAATTTCATTTAGAAAGCAAAGACAGCCGATTCTTGTTTTCAATGTTTCATCATTTCTCAAAAGCATTTTTCATAAAAATAATAATATAAAAAAATTGTATAAAAATATTCTACTGAATCTAGCTTAAAGTAGAATTTATATAACCACAAACAAATTGACAATACTTTAATGGTGATCAGGGCAAAGCTAATGTCTCTGGGTGTATATGGGAACCCAGAGCTCAACTGCTTAAAGAGACAGTGTATCTTTACCAGCTGGCAAGTATTGTATTTCTTCAGCTGCAGTTTCCTGAGTTCCTACAGTATTTTCTGTAAGAGTGTTTGAAAAAAAGCAAAGATTCAGAAAAGTTAAAGCTCCTCATCCCCACTATACACAGCTATTTTTCCATCTGCTCTTATTGTGCCAGTTGCACAAGCTATGTATTTAACAGCTTACTCCATTTACTGTAATTCTCTAGTCCCTGTTTCCAGGTTTGAGACAGAAAACAGTTAAGTCCTTATTTTGCCTAACAGCTATTTATTTTTCTCTTCTTTTGCTTTTTTGTTTTTCTTCATTATTTTCATTTTATGTGTATGAATGTATTGTCTGCATGTAAGTAAGTGCAACTGTGTTGAGCAGTGCCCACAGAGATCAGAAGAAGGTGTTGGATCCTCTGGGACTGGAGTTATGGAAGGCTGTTAGCTGCTATGGGGGTGCTGAAAAGCAAACCCAGGTCCACTGCAAGAGCAGTCAGTGCTCTTAACTGCTGAGCCATCTCTCTAGTCCCCTTCTTTTGTTTTTAAAAAGATTAAAGGAAAAACATTTGTAACAGTTATATTTTCAGCAGAGAGAACCTGCTAAGTAAACTGTCTCAAAATGGAAGAGATTATATCTAGCAGTTGCTACTGTAGAAAAGTAACAACAGATGTTAATTATAAACTGGTCTTATTGAAGGCCAATATCAAAGTCACCATATTTCTATTATAAAAGATACAGGTAGACTTAAATACTTCTTAGAGGGCTGGAGAGATGGCTCAGCGGTTAAGAACACTGGTTGTTCTTGCAGAGGACCTGGGTTTGAATCCCAGCACCCACATGGCAGCTAACAACTATCCATAACTCCAGTTCCAGGGGATCCAACAGCCTCTTCTGTCCTCCGTGGGCACTGCACGACATGGGTACACTTACCTACATGCAGGCAATACACAGGTACACATAAAATAAAAATAAATAAAATATTTAAAAAATAAATTAATTAAAAGAAGATATCTCTTAGAAAATGAACAATATATCTAAAGATTAACAGCTTTGGGGAAAGACATCCTACCATATCAAATGTATCCATCACCTATAAGCTATATTGCAATTTCAGAAAAAATGAAATGTGAAAAATTCTGCTTTTTAGAATTGGTTAAAAAAAAAATTCCTAGTATTAGAAAAACTAAACAGTAAATTTAAAAATGACAAGAAGTTCAAGACCTGTAAGAATGAAAAGGTTAAGAACACGGGTTTACATGGGAAATAATCTCTCCAGTCATGAGTGCTATGCATAAACACTTGGTTAGATAACATATGGTAAGATTTCTTACTAAAGGTCTAGACTTTGAGTAGGGGGGCTTCTAGGCATGTCCTATTTGACCAAAAATAAAATACAAACTCCAAGTACTAAGATAGTTCAGGTAAGTTGAAACATATTCACTGAGTTATTTATTCATTTATTCATTCA
>NW_008359625.1:4763683-4816664 GCF_000622305.1 Nannospalax galili | reverse complement strand
TTATTTATTTATTTATTTATTTATTTATTTATTTATGGTCTTTTTGAGATGGGTCTCCCTGTAGCCCCAGTTTTCCTGGAACTATGAAGACCAGGCTGGCCTTGAACTCACAGATGCAATGCCTGCCTTTGCTGGCTGACTTGCTGGGATTAAAGGTGTGAGTGTGCCACCATGCCCAGCCTTTCACTGAGCTATTTATAAGTCGCTGGTTTCCATAAAAGGTTAACTCAGATACAGAAACCAATGCTAAGATCTCATGATATTGTCATGCAAGTCATTACTCAAAGAGCACCAAAGAGATTGCTCTCAGGTCTCACAGTGAGTGTTCAGTAAGAAGTTTGTATAGGTCTAGGGATTTGAGTAGAAGCATTAGGCACAATAAGGAGCAGAGTGGCATTAGGAATGTCTGCTTCAAAAAACAGGGAAGAAAACCAAGTCAGTATATGTTAAATCAGGTCAAATTCAACTACAAAAAAAGAAAAAGGGTAAACTAAGAAACTGCTCTCTTTTCATAAGCCCTTAAAAAGTAATTCAGTCCAGAAAAGTAAGGCATGTTTGTTTAGGACAGTGAAAAAAAGAGGCCAGTAACAAGAATATAGAGACTAAAAGAGAAAAAGAATTCAACTCTGAGCCCAAGGGCCTGAAGAACTGGATGTACACCTTTTGTGAAATAAGTAGATGGGCTCTTCAAATTCAGAGATTTGCTTTACAATAGACATGGAAGAAATGAACAGAGAAGCCTGCTACAGGAATGCTAATAGCCTGTTTGGCTGAGATGCCATATCCCAAAGATGATCTCTAGATTCTTGAAGGGGATCTCAGCCACAAGAGAAAAAGCTGACCTAGTACACATAGGGCTCTAAGATGGAAAAAAGGAGGACTAGTTAGATCTGAGTACGGGATCTGGAACAGCTGCACTGTTAACGGAGTCTGCAATTTAAAAGGAAGCTAGGTAAAAGGCAGCAGCACAGACCTGAAGCATGTACCTTGTTCTAAGTGGGACCATTCAACTGCAGAATCCCTGGCTAAAGCAAGAAGAGCATAATTCTTCTGCCACTGTACTAGAAATACTGTCATGTTTGCTGAATCTAATTTTAAATACTTTAGGGTAACAGACTGCAATTAATTATAAATAATGAAAAAAAGCAAACACTTTTTTAATATCTCATGAGAAAGCACAGATTTATTTTATTTTTTAATACTATTTTATTTTGTCTGTATGAGTGTATTGCCTGCATGTACGTAAGAGCACCCATATCGTGGAATGCCTGAGGAGGACAGAAGAGGCTGTCGGATCCCCTGGAACTGGAGTTATGGACAGTTGTTAGCTGCCATGTGTGTGCTGGGATTCAAACCCAGGTCTTCTGCAAGAACAGTCAGTATTCTTAACTGCTGAGCCATCTCTCCAGCCCCCAAAAGTATATTATGTATTTAATAGACAAGAATCACAGAAACAATGCTTTCCTGCAGCTTTCTTTCTGATACTATATAAAACCACAGCAGACAAATTATTTTCATCAGATAAGTCAAATTTGGGTACTCTGCCATCATATTATTCCCTAGTTCTCACTGCAACCAATTGTATGCTTGACCCTATAACCAATGGGTTAAACATCTATAAGTCAAGAGTTTAAAGTACAGCTTATTTGACTTAAGAAACTGTAGCTTCAGGCGTGGTGGCACAGGCCTTTAATCCCAGCACTTGAGAAGCAGAGGCAGGCGAATCTCTGTAAGTTCAAGGACAGCCTAGTCTACACAATGAGTTCCAGGACAGCTGGGGCTACAGGGAGACCCTGTCTCAAGAAGACCAAAAAAAAAAAAAAAAAAAAATTGTAGCTTCATCAGTATCAAACTGAGTTCAAAATTACTGATATTAAGTCTAAAGTCTACTCATTTAAATAGAAATTCTGTCATTTATGAGTATTCACCCTCTCCCTATCTGATTATTGTCCCTTTCATATAACCTCCATTCTACCTATAGCCAGGATTTCTTCATTGAAGCATATTTTCCATTTGGCCATAAAATTTAGTATGAATTATAATTAACTTCACTAAATAGCCACAGAATTAGTTTTCTCAATTCTGAGTAATGGAAATAGATGGAAAATTACACTAATTAGAATAAATATTCTACACTTTCATTGCAAGACATTTTCATATAAGGTGAAACAAAATATATTTAAGAACAGGCTAAAATTCAACCTGCACAGGTGGTTACTTGCTTTGGAAGCTATAAATATCTATACCTCACAGGCCAACTAAAAATTTTTTTAAATGGGGCTGGAGAAATGGCTCAGCGGTTAAGAGCACTGATTGCTCTTGCAGAGGACCCGAGTTCAATTCCCAGCACCCACATGGCAGCTACGAACTGAACTGATCTTAACTCCAGTTCCAGGGGAATCCGAAGCCCTCTTCTGACCTCTAAGGCATTGAACAACACGGGTGCACTCACATACATGCAGGCAATATACTCATACACGTAAAATAAAAATATTAAAAAAAAATTTTTTTTGGTCTTTTTGAGACAGGGTCTCCCTGTAGCCCCAGCTGTCCTAGAACTCACTATGTAGACCAGGCTGGCCTTGAACTCAGAGATACACCTGCCTCTGCCTCCCAAGTGCTGGGATTAAAGGTATGTGCCATCACACCAAGCCCCTAAAAAGTTTTTAAATGACATTTATTTAATGTGTGTGTGTGTGTGTCTGTCTGTGTCTGTGCTTGGCATGGTTCATATGTGGAGGTCAGAGGACAACTTGAAGAAGTTGGATCTCTCCTTCTACCAGGGATCCAACTCAGGTCATTATGGTTGGCAGCAAGTGCCTTTACAAACTTGCCTTCACAGCAAGAAGGTCTGCTTTTTTGTTGTTGTTGTTTTTTAACATTTTATAATTTTTATTTTATGTGTATGAGTGTTATGCCTGCATGTAGGTCAGCGCACCTGTGTTGTGCAATGCCCTCGGAGGTCAGAAGAAGCTGACGGATACCCTGGAACTAGAGTTACAGACAGTGTTAGCTGCCATGTGGGTGCTGGGATTCAAACTTCTGAGAGAACAGTGTTCTTAACACTGAGCCATCTCTCCAGCCCCCTGCTGTTTTGTTTTTTTAAGACAGGGTTACATGTAACCCAGGCTGACCTAGAACTTACTATATTGCTGAGGATGACTGTGCTGGATAGCTTTAATGTCAACTTGACACACCTGGGTTGAGGGAGCCTCAATTGGGGAATTTCCTCTATTGGACTGGCCTATGGCCATGTCTGAGGGGCATCTTCTTGGTGAGTGATGTGGGAGGGCCAAACCCACTGTGGGTGGTGCTACCCCGGGCAGGTGGGCCTGTGTTGCATAAGAAAGCAGGCTGAGCAGGGGCCAGGAAAGCAAGCCAGTAAGCAGTGTTCCTCCATGGCCTGTGCTCCAGCTCCTGCTTCCAGGTTCCTGCCCTGAGTTCCTACCTTGGGCTCCCTGATGAACTGTGACCTGGGAGATGTAAGCTGAATAAACCCTTTCCTCCCCAAGTTGGTATTGGTCAGAGTGTTTTGTCACAGCAATGAAGAACAAACTAGGACAATGACATTGAATTTCCTGGTCCTCCTGCTCCACCTCCAGAGAGCCAGGATAATAGGCATGTAGCACCACCCTCAGTTTTATGGAGTGCTGAGGAGGTAACAGTCCTGTACTTGCTAGGCAAGCACTGTACAAGCTGAGCTACATTCCCATTCCTTTAACTATATATTTATTATTCTCTTGGGTTGGGGTAGGTGAGCACAGGTCATAGCTTGTGTGTGGACGGCAGATGACAACTGTTAGTTCTCTCATGACCCAGTGGGTTCCAGCGATCAAACACAGGTAATCAGGCTTGCATGACAAACACTTTTACCCTTGGTCTTCAACTATATTTTAAAATTTATATATATATATATTTTGGTTGTTAGCCTGAGCCTTTAACTGAGCTGTGTATATATGTATTTGTTTTGTTTGCTTTGTTGTTTTGTTTCATGTTTGGTTTGGTTTGGTTTGGTTTTTGTTTTGTTTTGGTTGTGTTTTTTGTTTTGTTTTTGGAGACAAGGTCTAACTATGTATGTAGCCCTGGCTGGGTTAGAACTTGCTATGAAGACCAAGCTTGGCCTCAAAAATCATAGAGATCCACCTGCCTCTGCCTCCTAAGTGCTGAGATTAAAGACAAGCACCACCACATCTGGCTAAATGAGTCATTCATAAAGATTTGGGGTTTTCGTTTTTGAGACAGGCTCTCATTACACACGCCAGGCTGACCTCAAACTTGCAATTCTCCCGCCTCAGTTTCTTGGGTGCTGATATTAGAGGCATGTACCACAACTCTGTGTGAGGTTTATATCTGATTTCTGATTTATTTGAGACAGTCTCATGTAGGCCAGGCTGGCCTTGAAAAACATATGTAATTGAGAATAACCTTGAATGATCCTTCTGCCTCTACCTCCAGAATGCTGAAACTTACAAGTGTGTACCACCATGCCCAGTTTATGCAGTACCTGGACTCAAACCCAGGGCTTTGGGAATGCTAAGCAAGCACTCTAATAACTGACTATATCCTCAGCCCCCAGAAATGTTTTTTTTTTGGGGGGGCGGGGTGCTGGGACTCAAACATTCAGCCTCACACATACTAGGCAAGTACTTTATAGACCCAGACAAGGTTTTAAAATAAAAGATAAAAATTATGCGGCAGGAGAGATGGCTCAGCGGTTAAGAACACTGGTTTTTCTTTCAGAAGACCCAAGTTTGAACCACAGCACCCACATGGCAGCTAACAACTGTCCGTAACTCCAGTTCCAGGGGATCTGACTGCCTTTTCTGTCTTCGAGGGCATTGCATGTCACGGGTGCACATGCAATACACTCATACATAAATAAAATACATACACTCATAAAATAAAAATAATAAATAAAATATTTTTTAAAAAAAGGTAAAAGCCAGTCATGGTGGTGCACGCCTTTAATCCCAGCACTTGGGAGGCAGAGGCAGGCGAATCTCTGTGAGTTTGAGGCCAGCCTGGTCTACATAGCAAGTTCCAGATCAGCTGGGGCTACAGGGAAGCCCTGTCTCAAAAAGACCAAAAGAATAAAAAATAAAAAAAATAAAAATTACTTACTCCAGAAGAATATTATTCATATCCTGTGTAAAGAATTTTTTCCTTCCTTCTTCATCAAAAAGTTTGGCAGCCTAGAATCAAGAGAAAAACAGACAATTCACAATAAACATTTACACTGACTTGAATTAGCCAACTAAAAAAAGCTGCATTTATCAATTTAAAAAACATGAGCTTGTGATCCAGAATCAGATAAAGCCATCTAAGACATGAATTCAAAAGGATATTATTTAAGTTTGCTGCAGCTGCTATAACAAGTTACCAGAGGCTAGTGGCTTAAAACACTAGAAATTTAATCTGTCCGAAGTTCAAAAACTTACAGTAAGGTTTGCAGTATTCTTTCAGAATTACTGAAGGGAATAAGGTCAATGACCCAGCCAAAATGTGGGCTGGAACAACAGGTTATGTACAGACAGAAAATTAAACCTTAAATATGGTCAGTAAAAATTAGCCAGAGCTAGAATCTCTAAGATGTTAAAAGTCAAGCATACAGTGAATAAGCAGTAATACAGAAATGATGGTACAACTTGAAATAAAAGAACTTTTTAAAAGCCATTTAATTGATGGCTTGCTGAAGGGAAAAACTGTATTTAAAAAGAAACGATGTAGCCAGGCGTGGTGGTGCAGGCCGGTAGTCCTAGCACTTGGGATGCAGAGGCAGGTGGATCTCTGTGAGTTAAAGGCCAGCCTGGTCTACATAGTGAGTTCCAGGACAGCTGGAGCTTACAGGGAGACCCTGCTTCAAAAAGATTTAAAAAAAAAGACCCACATAAATAAGGATTTTTTTTTGTGTGTGGTATTTTAAACACACACTTTTTTTTTCAGAAACGAAGGTTCCCTAGATATCCCAGGCTAGCAATCCTCCTATCTCAACCTCCGGAGTACCAGAATTACAGGCATTTGCCACAATTCCCAATTTAAAAACAAATTTGGGGGGGGGGGTCTTTTTAACACAGGGTCTCTCTATAGCCCCAGCTGGGCTGAAACTTGCTATGTAGAACAGGCTGGCCTCAATCTCACATAGATCAGCTTGCATCTTGATTACCAGGATTAAAGTCATGTGCCACCATGCCCAGCTCAGTTTAAACTTTATAATCTTAAAATCTTTAATGTGATCTAGTCACGAAAAATTAGCTCTAGCCAAAATCAGACTTAGTCATTCAGTAGTTACAATCATGTGTACATAAACAAAAATGCCATGCCATGATGCCTACTGGTTCTGCCTTTGATGTTATTCTATATTACTCATTTTTTTAAAAACTGTTGGACTTCACCTGCTAAGGTGATTTTACAACCCACTGATATGTCTGAAGACATTTTTTTTTTTTTTCAGTGCTGGGGACTGAATCCAGAGTCTTACATATATTAGACAAGCTCTCTAACACTGAGCTATGTTCCCAGCCACCAAAGGACAATTTTAAAGAAGACTACTTGTTTAGATTTCCTGTAGAATAAGGTTCTTGAAGGTGGGGCTATGAATTATTTAACTTTGTACTTTTCTATTCTATTATATACTTTATACTCATTATCATATTGAATGTGTATAACAGCCAAAAAGGCTAGTAGTATAGTCCCCATCTTACAAACAAGGATCCTAAAACTTGAGAGGTTACACAAAATATCCCCAGATGAAACTGCTAGCGAGTTGTGAATCCTGGGTTAGACTGAAGACTTCTGTGTCAACTGTGCAAAGCTGCTACCAGGACAAAGACAGGGGCTGATTACAATAGTCTGTTTCCTACCTACTTAAGAGTAATTTAAAAAATTAGCCATGGTTATTATCAAGGAGTAAGCATAGATCGCTGGGCTTGGTAGCACACATTTTAAATCCCAGTACTCCGGAGGCAGAGGCAGAGGCAGGTGGATCTTCATGAGATTGAGGCCAGCCTGGTCTACACAGTGAGTTCCAGGCCAGTCGAGGGCTACATAGCGAGACCCTGTCTCAAAACAACAACAAAAACCCCAAAACCCCTCTACCCTTCCCACAAAAAACCCCAAGAAGAATAAGTATAATCTTGAGAGTAATATTTTCATCACTGGAACCTCTAATCATTTGGGGCAAAATTTACTAAGGAAGTCAAAGGCACAGTTCATTTCACAAGCCATGAGATGCAGAATACTGACAGAATAATCTAATAATGAGCAAACCAGATGCTGACTTGCCAAGTTACCAAATTACTGGGCAATGGCACATGCTATAAGTAGAAGAGGCAAATTTCTAAGACATGATTCTTAGGATGAAGACTGGATATGTGTAGGGCACAGAAATATAAAAGGAGAGCCAAAATGAAAACTAAACTTCAAGAAAGGAAAAATTTAAAAAGTCAAAAGGTTCAGCATGGAAGGATATTATAAAGTAAAAAAGAACATGAAGAAGAAACTGTTTACCAGATAGGCACAAACATTTGAGTTGTAGGTGAATTCTCATCTCCTGAAAAAGCACTATCTCATATTTCAAAGTAATATATGAAGAGTGAAACCGGGCATGGTGAGGCACGCCTTTAGTCCTAGCACTTGGGAGACAGAGGCAGGCGGATCTCTGTGAGTTCCAAGCAAGATGGGGTTACTGGGAGACCCTGTCTCAAAAAGATGAAAAAAAAAGTATACACACACACACACACACACACACACACACACACACACAAATACACACACACACAAATACACATGAAAAGTGAAATGAATCATATTACTGGCAAATTCATATTAAAGACTTAGGAAGAAGCTATATTAGTCCTGGCTTGGCAATTTAAAAATTAGATGGCTTTGAGCAAATTATTTAACCATTTTACACCTTAGTTTCCTTACCCACTGGACTATATGGTATGAAAGCCCATCAAACCCAGTCAGGGCTACTGTCTCGAGAGTAAAAGGACCTTGACATACTCAGGACACAGCATCAGTTCTTGCTAAGTAAATAGTTACTACTGTATCACTAAGAATTCCATTTAAAAAAACTGAATTATATCATTAGCACTTTTTAAAACCTAGAAGAAACCCAAGAGATTAGGGATGAGGCAAAAGGGGACAGGTGGATCTTGATGCTCTACCATTTAAAAATATTAAATCTAATATTAGATCAAGGCCAGTCAGGTGTACACAGTGAGTTCCAGGCCAGCTAGAGCTACAGAAAGACTCTGTTTCAAAAGGATAAGGTGGGACAGATAACCATACCAAAGGATACTATCAAGAAACAAACTCCAGATGCCTAGGCCGCATTACAAAAAAACAAACCACACAAATAAGATAAGAAAAAAAGGAATCTTAAAAAAAGATTAAATCTCTGAATCATAGGTTTAGAAGAAACCCAGTTTAAATGTCCTCCAAAATTAGTGCTCCCATAGGAATGCTCCCTGAGAAAAGCAACTTTTTTTTTCTTTGAGACAGGGTCTCACTATGTAGCCCAGTCTGTCCTGGAACTCACTATGTACACCAGTCTGTCTTGGAACTCCCAGAAATCCACCTGCCTCCCCTGGCATGTGTCAGCATGGCTGGCTGAAAAAAGCAACTTTTAGGGGAATCTTTTTGATACAGGGTTTTCTTGTAGCCACAGGTAGCCTGGAACTCACTATGCAGATCAGGATAACCCAGATCTCAAGAGATTTGCCTGCTTCTGCTTCCAGAGAGCTGGGATTAAGGAAGTGAGCCAACACACCTGTCTTGAAAAAAAGCAACTTTGATGACACACAAAATGATTTCAAAATAGCAATTATAAATATGTTCAAGCAACTCAAAGGGGGTATGAATAAATGTCAGGATGAAGACCAAGAAAACACAAACAATTGAATGAAATAAGGAAAACAAAGATATGAAAATAGAATTTTAATAAAACAGTCTTTCTCAAAAAAACCCAACTAGAGGCTGGAGAGATGGCTCAGCGGTTAAGAATACTGGCTACTCTTGCGGAAGACCTGGATTCAATTCCCAGCACCCATATGGTGGCTAACAACCATCTGTAACTCCAGTTCCGGGGGATGTGACACCCTCTTCTGACCTCCGAGGGCATTGTACTTATACACATGCAGGCAATACACTCATACACGTAAAATAAAAATAATATTTTTAAGCCGGATGTGGTGGCGGACGCCTTTAATCCCAGCACTTGGGAGACAGAGGCAGGCGTATCTCTGTGAGCTCAAGGCCAGCCTGGTCTACATAATAATAATGATATTTTTAAAAACCTAAACCAAAATAAAACTTGAAATGAAAAACTAAAAGTCAAATACAATGTTCAAAGGAAAGCCTTACCAAACACAATGGATCAAGTGGAAGAGAATATCAGGACCTAAGATAAGGTAGAAGAACTGGATCATGTGAAGAAAATGATAAATTACAAAAAATATAAAAGGCAAACCATGAACAGAGACATTATAAGGGCTAGAGAGATGTCTAAGTGGTTGCTGCTTTTGCAGAGGATCACCAGTATTTGAATCCCAGCACCCTCATTGGACAGCTCAAAACTGCTTATAACTCCACCTCCAAGCACGGTGCTTTCTTGTGGCCTCTGCCAACACAACATTCATGTGTATCCTCCACACATACACAAAGTTTAAAAATAAAATATTAAAAACAGATTTTTGGGGATGGGGGTGGTGGAACATGCCTTTAATCCCAATATTTGGAAGGCAAAGGCTGGGGGTTCTCTGTGAGGTCCAGGCCAGCCTGGTGTACATAGTGAGTTCCAGGCCAGCCGGGGCTACACAGTAAAGAACCTGTCTCAAAAAGCAAAGAAAAAGGGGCTGGAGAGATGGTTAGGTGGTTAAGATCACTGGTTGCTCTTGCAGAGAACGCGGGTTCAGTTCCTAGAATTGAGATGACTGCTAACAACCCTCCATAATTCCAGTTCCAGGAGATCCAATGCCTTCTTTTGACCTCCTTGCACGGCATGGTGCACTTACACACATGTAGGCAATACACTTACACATATAAAATATTTTTTTAATTTAAAAAGCAAAGAAAAAAAGGAATCTTAAAAAAAAGATTAAATCTCTGAATCATAGGTTTAGAAGAAACCTAGTTTAAATGTACAAAAAAGATTTTCAGCAAAATCATAAAAGAATATTGCTCAAATCTAAGGAAAAAGATACTTATCAAGGTGCAAAAGACATACAGAACATCAATTAGCCAGGACCAGAAAATAAACTCCCACGTCATATAGTAGTAAAACATTAAATGTACACAGTCAAGAATATAGAACAAAGAAAGCTGCAAAACAGAAGGAGAAAGACACATATTAAGGCAGGCCTAGTAAAACAACAGTCCATTTTTCAATGGAGACTTTAAAAGTCAAAAGGGCTTAGACTGATTGTTTTATAAGTCCTGAGAGACTACAGATGCCAGTCCAGACTACAATACACAGCACTGAAGGAGAAATCAAAACTTTTCACAAAAAAGGCATGTTAAAGGAATCCTACAGAGGATACTGCAAAGAATACTTCAGACTGAAGGGATAAGCATATTCAAGAAGTGACAGAAAAAATAGATCAGTGATTAAACAAGGGAAGATTAAGAAAATAAACACCTTAAAAAAAAAAAATCAACAAAAGCTGGGCGTGGTGGCGCATGCCTGTAGTCCCAGCACTTCAGGACAGCTAGGGCTACAGGGAGACCCTGCTTCAAAAAGACCAAAAAAAAAACCCACAAAACAAAAAACAATTAGGGGCTCATCCATGAAAACTAAGAGAACAAAAGTGACAGAGACGTTGCAAAACAAAAACAGAAATTATTTTGATATATCACAGTGAAAGATTTATCGTCCTCTTTTTTTTTTTTTAAAAAAAAAAAAAAAAAAAAAAAAAAAAAAAAAAAAAAAAATCAACAAAATGGCAGGAATCAACATACATCTTTTAATAATAACTTTGAATATCAATGATCTAAACTCTAAACTCTCACAATCAATAGACAGATTAGCAGATTGTATCATTATTATTATTTTGGTCTTTTGAGACAGGGTCTCCCTATAGCCCCAATTGGCCCTATGTAGATGAGGCAGGCCCTGAACTCACAGAGATTCACCTGCCTTTGCCTCCTCAGTGCTGGAATTAAAGGTGTCTGCCAAGATACATCATTTTGCTGATCCAAGAAACACATCTCACCACCAAAGAGAGAAACTACCTTAGGGTGTAACAATGAGCAAAGGTAAGTACTCCAAGCAAATGGAACCAGGAAACAAGCAGGAGTTACTATTCTAACATCCAGCAAAAATTTCAAACCAAAACTAATCAGAAGAGATAAAGAAGGTCATTTCATAGCAATGAAGGGAACAAGCCATCAAGAAGACATTTCAACCCTAAACATATAGTGCACTCAATTTAATAAAATAAATCCTACTAAATGTAAAGCAACAGTTAACCACAACACATAGGTGACTTCAATACCCCACATTTATTTACCAGCCCACTTTCAGCAATGGATAGATAATTCAGACAGAAAATGAAGAGAGAAGTAATAGTTAAATTATATCATAGATTAAAAGAGCTGAAAGATATACACAGAACATTCCATCCAAAAATAAGAGTATACAAATTTTTCTAGCAGCCTATGGAACCTTCACAAAAAAGACCACACAGCATTAGGACACAAGCATTTCTAAACAAATAAGGAAAACTGAAATACTATCTTGTATCTTATATTTTTTTCAACTTTTTATTTTATGTATATTAGTGTTTTGCCTGCAAGTATGTAAGTGCACAATGCGAGGCCTGGAGTTAGGGACGGTTGTTAGCCACCATGTGGGTGCTGGAAATTAAACCTGGGTCCTCTGTAATAGCAGCCAGTGCTCGTAACTACTTAGCCATCACTCTAGTCCTTCCTTGTATCTTTTATTTTTTTAATTAATTTTTATTATGTTTTATGAGTGTTTTATGTTTACGAGTGTCTTGCCTGGATGTAAGTACACCCATGTTGTGCAATGTCCCTGGAGGCCAGAGGGATTCATCCCCTGCAACTGGATGGAACAGTTGTTAGCTGGGAACGAAACCAGGGCCTTCTACAAGAAAAACTAGTGCTCTTAACCACTGAGTCATCTCTCTACCCTCTTTTTTTATAAATAAATATATAAATAATATTAATATTTAATATTAATAAATATATATTTATCTCACACTTCAGACACAGAACTTGGAGGAATCAAGCTGAAACTGACTCAGAAGCCTCCTCCCTGAGGACCACCAGCTCTCATAGTGTAAGAAGGTGCTATGCAAGCTGCCAAGGGAGAAATGCTACCAGTAGTCCTACTCAGCTGTAAAGCCTATGAATTACAACAATCACCAGCCTAGCAAGATATCCCTAATAGTCAATCTCTCTCTCCCTCTCTTCCTCACTCTCTCTTCTCTTCTTCTTTCCTCCTTCCCTGCCTTCCTCCCTCACTCCCCTGCTCCCTTCCTTTCCTTCCTTTCTTTCTTTCTTTCTTTCTTTCTTTCTTTCTTTCTTTCTTTTTTTTTTTTTTTAAAACAGTCTCACTATGTAACTCTGGCTGGTCTAGAACTCACTATGTAAACCACCATGGCTGGCCTCGAACTCACAGAGCTCCACCTGCTACTGCCTCTGCCTTTGCCTTTGCCTCCCCACTGCTAGGATTAAAGGTATACACCACCACACCCAGTTAACAGTAGTACTTTTATTTTGGCACATTCAATATGAGGGAACTCATGTCTGATACCATAAACCTAGCCAAATATCTGTGGATGAAGAAGTCATAGGCCCTAGAGGAGAACCTACTACTTCCATTTCCTTAAACCAATATAATTTCCAACTGTACTCTAAAAATTTATCCTTAAACACCTCATTAAAGAAGCTTCTTTTTCCAACAGATGGCGATTACAGAGATCCAAAACCGGTCAAAATGCAGAGAATAAGTGACCATATAGTACCTAAGGCTCAGGAAACATGAAAGAGGCAGAAAAATGGTAAGAGTCAGAGGACTAGGATGCCTGCTGTTAGACAGTATCTTCCAGATATGACAGGGATGTTGCACCCATGAAATCTTAGCAATATGACTGCCTAAACAAGACTTACATAATGACAACACCAGCTGACAGGCCAACATATATGGGGAAAATTTCACAAGGTCCCACCTCTACATGAAAAGCTATAGGCAAATAATGGCTATGGAGAAATGAAGAATCAGTTTTTTCCAGGGACTAGCTCCCTGATAGGTTATATAATCCAAAGTGGTCACCCCTAAACACATATACATACTAGCACCACTAAATGGACTCAGTAGGTTGTGTATATATGTATGTATACACACACACAAATATGTGTATATATGCAATAATAATAAAGAGGTCAGGATATTTATAGGGAGTAGGGGGATCTTGAGAGGAGTTGGATGGTATAAAGAGAGGGGTAGAAATAATATAAATATAGTACACATGTATGGAATTCTGAAAAAGTAAAACAATTAAATTTTTAAAAATGTTTGACATCCTTAGCCATCAGAGAAATGCAAATTAAAACTACTTTGAGATTTCATCTCACTACAGTCAGAATGGCTAAGATAAAAACAAAACAAACTGTGGTGGTGTGGAGAGCAGGCCCATGCGGGAGTGCCCAAGATGGTGCCCGGGCACCCTGCCAAGCCCCATGATGAGTTAATGGCGCATGCGCAGCAGTGAAGGAAAGCGTGGCTGCTGGCACAAGGGCTCGGGGACAGAGTGTCCTGACCAATCCTGTCTAGCGATCTGGCTTGTGTATCCTACGGAATGTGGTGTGATTGGAGGGAGAAGGAGATAAAAGGGGATGGAACCGGGCAATAAAAAAAGAAGAGAAGTTTGAACTGCCGTTGGTGGTGGTCGTTTTTACTGGGCTCTGCTGGACAGAGTCCAGGGAAGCGGCAGTTGGTGGCCCTTACGGGGAACCTCTCATTCTCACTTTTTCACTTTTGCTTTCGTTTGCACTTTCGCTTTTGCTTTCGCTTTCACTTTCGCTTCTTCCTTCATGGATAGTTTTTTTGTTTCAATGTTTTTCCTTGCCACTGCCGTTGTTTTCTTTTTGTTGCTGTTTTTGTTCGTGGTCCCTTCCTGTTGTTCAGAGTGCAAAGTGTGACTGTAATACAATAAGTAAAAGAAAAAAGGAAAGGTAAGGTTTGCTAGCAAGTTAAAGTGCCCGGTTTATAGGGATGGAGAAGCTCCTGGGAAAAAAAAAGGACAGGACGAAAAATATATTCACATAAGGAAAAACATGGGAAACTTACATGCTAAGCCCAAGGTACAAAAGTCTCTGATTCAGTTGCTGAAAACCTGTGGAATAAAATTAAAGGACTCCACAGTGGAAGCATTCCTTGAGGCAGTCAGGGAAGCGGCTCCTTGGTTTGTTGAAGAGGGCTACGTTAACAAGGAGTCACGGGAAAAATTGGTTTGTTGAAGAGGGCTACATTAACAAGGAGTCATGGGAAAAATTAGGGCATGACCTGCTTGATGCGGACTCGGAAGGGAAATTACCCAGAGGTGTTTTGGCGGTTTGGACTTTGGTCCGCTCCTGCCTGACGGATACATCGGGGAAACGGCCCAAGCGAGATTTTGGGATAACTGATGCCATAGTTGCAGCCATTGTAGTGTCTGCAGGTGCTGCGACTGCCGCTGCAGTTGCACTGACCACTGGAGTACAGACTGCTACTGTGCTTAATGAATTGGCAGGAAAGACAGCTATGGCTTTGGAAGCACAGGAACAGATCAACTGCATGCTTAAAGCAGGCATTTTGATGATTAATCAGAGAGTAGATTTGTTACAGGAACAGGTGGATATGCTTGGGCAAATGCTACAGGTAGGATGTATACATCAGATGCAAGGATTATGTGTTACTGCTGTTCAGTTCTCTAACTTTTCAGTGGCCAGTAATCTGTCTCGAGCCCTGAGTGAACATCTTTGAGGAAACTGGTCTCAAGAATTCGACTCGAAGGTGCAAGAACTGCGTGCAGCCATTTTGAATGTCAACAGCACTCGAGTAGAAATCGCAGCTGTACAAGACTTTCTGTCCTGCTTGAGAAGCACTGTATCTTGGCTGCGCAGCTGGGGAGGGATGGCTTTTTGGTTCTTCTTGTTGATCTTGGTGTGTGGATGTTTGGTGTGGTTCACGTGTAGGATACGTAAACAACAACAAAGCCAGAGACAGGCTATTGTCCAGGCCCTAGTCGCCATAGAGATGGGAGCCTCGCCCACAGTATAGCTGAATATGCTGGATCAGAGTCAATGACGGGTAAGAACTTGGCACACAGGTACCAACCTAAGACAGGCGCCCCGTTATACTGCTGGGTTAGCTGATGACGGGTAAGGACTTGGAGTGGACCAGGGCAACCTAAGACAGACCTGATCCCAGTCGTCATACAAAAACAAAAAGGGGGAGATGTGGAGAGCGGGCTCATGCGGGAGTGCCCAAGATGGTGCCTGGGCACCCTGCCAAGCCCCATGATGAGTTAATGGCGCATGCGCAGCAGTGAAGGAAAGCGTGGCTGCTGGCACAAGGGCTCGGGGACAGAGTGTCCCGACCAATCCTGTCTAGTGATCTGGCTTGTGTATCCTACGGAATGTGGTGTGATTGGAGGGAGAAGGAGATAAAAGGGGATGGAACCGGGCAATAAAAAAAGAAGAGAAGTTTGAACTGGCCGTTGGTGGTGGTCGTTTTTACTGGGCTCTGCTGGACAGAGCCCAGGGAAGCGGCATGGTGGTTTGAATGAAAATGTCCCCCATAGGCTCCAAGTATTTGGACATTTTGTCCCCAGTTGGTGGTGCTGTTTTGGGAGGTCTTAGAAGGTATGGCTATCCTGGAGGAAGCACGTCACTGGGGGTGGGCTTAGAGTGGTCTTAAGCCTTGCCAGATCTCCAGTCATGCTCTTGCTTCCTGTGCCTGCTTGATGATGTGAGAGCTTAGCTTCTGCTGCTCCTGCTCCAGCCACCTCCAGCCACCGTGCCTTCCCACCATGATGGACTATATAATTTCCCTGGAACCATAAGCTCAAATAAACTTTTCCTTTTATAAATTGTTTTGGTCAGTGATTCTATCACAGCAACAGAAAAGTGACTAATACACAAACAAAACTCAAAAAATAATACTTGTGTGGATGCGGGGAAAGAAATACATTTACTGTTGGTAGGAGTACAAACTGATACAGTCACTAGGGAGATCAGTGGGAAGTTACTAAAAAAGCTAGAAATACATCCACCATATGAACCAGCTATGCCCCTCTTCCAGGAATACCCCCAAAGATATATCCTACTACAGTGATACTTGCTCATTCATGTAGTTGGTCAAGTGGAGCCCCAGGGATCCCCAAACATTACAAGCTATTGCCACTGCTCTTGGTTTAGCCTCCAGAACATCATGCATGGTAAGACCTTATTGCTGATGATATTATAAGCATGAATCATAAAACATGGAGAAATCAGCTAGTACTAACCTGAAACCTTCATCCCTACTTGGTAGCTTTCACAGTGCTGGAAGGTGCTACTCATACTACTGGAGAAGAAAAGTTATCATCAATCTTACTCAGCTGGGAACCCTGTGAGCTAGAATAATAACCAGCTTGGTAAGATAAGTCCACTGGTACAATAGTGGCAGGAATGTCATGGGAGTAAACCATTTTATCATTGGATTTAAAGAGCACTTTACAAGACTGAACTCATGCTTGATATTTCTCAACCTTCAACAAAGAAGCTTCTTTATGCAGTAGATGGTGATTAACATAGAGACTCACAACTGGTCAATGTGCAGAGAATAAGAGACTGTGGAGTGCTCAGCCCTAAATGAGACACCTATACCATACTCTCTCTTCTTAAGTCTTAGTGATCAATGCAGAAGAGAGGGCAGAAGGGTTTGAAAAGCCAGAGATAGTAGATGACTACAGCAGGACAGTGTTTTCTGTACACAATGGGGCACTTGTACTGATGAACACAGTAGCCAAGAATGCACGTACAAGACCAACCCAGACAAAATCTCAGCACAGATGAGGAATGGTGGTCATGAAGTCCCACGCCTAGCTGAGAAGTTACTGGCAACTGATAACTGCTGGGAGAAGGAAAGTCAGTTTTCTTGTCTTTTTAAAAATATTTTATTTATTATTTTTATCTTATTTATAATGAGTATTTGGCCTGCATGTATATAAGTGCACCCATGTCCTGCAGTGCCCATGGAGGTCAGGAGAGGGCAGTGGATCCCCTGGAATTGGAAATGTGGAGGTTTGTTAGCAGCCATGTCAGTTCGAACCAAAGTTTTCTGCAAGAGCAGCTAGTGCTCTTAACCAATGAGTCATCTCTCCAGACCTGGAAAGTCAGTTTTCTTCAGGGATGCAGCCCGAGAGGCTACTCATGCTTCAGTAGATGGTCCTACATCCATGTACATACTGGTAGTACTAAGTGGACTCAATGGGTTTTAATAAAAAAGAACACATGGAATCAGGAGGGAATGTGGTGGGAACAGGAGAGGAAGTAGAGGAGAGAAAACGGGGGTGGATTTGATCAAAACACAATATATTCACGTATGAAATTTTCAATCAATTAAAAATAGACTATAAAATAACTAGAGACAAGGGATATGGCTCAGTGATAGAACTCTTGCCTAGGATGTATGAAGCCCTGAGTTTGATCCCCCCAAAAGCAAAATTAAATAATAAAAGTAACAAGATGTCGATATAGCTTGGACAAAGTTCAAGTAGGCTTCTGCAATGCTGTTTGTTCCTATTTTTTTTTTTACATGACTATGTAAGTTAATATCAATTGTATTATGAAACCTATACAAAAATGTTTATAAGGACCGGACGTGGTGGCACATGCCTGTAGTCCCAGCACTTGGGAGGCAGAGGCAGGTGGATATCTGTGAGTTCGAGGCCAGCCTGGTCTCCATGGTGAATCCAGGACGGCTGGGACTACACCGAGACCCTGTCTCAAAAAGACCACAAAAAAAAAAAAAAAAAAAAAGTTTATAAGGTAACCTGAAAATAAAAGGATCAACTGGGGGCTGGAGAGATGGCTCAGTGGCTAAGTGCACTGGTTATTCTTGCAGAAGACCTGGTTTTGAATCCCAGCACCTACACAGCAGCTAACAACCATCCATATCTTCAGTTCTGGGGAATCCAATGCTCTCCTCTGTGTTCCACCGGCACTGCACGCCCAAGGTATACTTACACATATGCAGGCACAACACTCATATACATAAAATAAAAATAAATAAGAAAAATAATAGTTTAAAAAAAATCAACTGCAACCTGGGAATGTGGTTCAGTGGTAGAATGCTTGCCCCTAGGCTCAGGGAAATCAAGTGTGTTCATTATTCATGTTATGACTAGTTATTTCAATTTCAAAGAAAATTCTTGTGTATATAGCCAATGTCTAAAAGAAACTACAGAAAATAAAAAGTTGTTGGGATTGTTGATTATTTTTGTTGTTAAAAAATGATAAATATGGGCTGTAGAGATGCCTCAGTGGTTAAGAACACTGGTTGCTCTTGCAGAGGACCCAAGTTAAGTTCCCAGCACTCACACAGCAGCTCACAACTATCTATAACTCCAGTTCCAGAGAATAGCACATCCCCTTCTGGCCTCTGCATGCACTGCATTCATGTGGTACACTTACATGCAGGCAAAACACTCACACACATAAAATAAATTTAAAAAAAATCCATGTATCACGTTTGTGTAGCAAATAAAAATGAAAAGCATCATTACACTTACTACACGAAGGTCCTCAATGCGTTTTTCAAGAAGTGCAGGCAGACCCTCCGGGAGTGTAGGTACCACCTTGGGCATAACCTGAGAAGTGAAGGTTGGCTGGGCAGTGTTTCCATTTTCTCCTCCTGACTCAGACAAGGGGCTACCATCAGAAGCAGCGTCCAATAATTTGTCAAAGTCAAAATCATTTAGTATCTCTAGGGCATTTTCAGCTTCCTGAAATAGGTCATGCTCATTTGTGCTAACAAAAATGGGGAGGTCTGGATCAGGGCTATTCAGATTTAAGTCCGGGACATCATTCCCCAGAGCTGTGTCAGGACAGGCGGGCTTAGTCAGAGAAGCAGATAAGGTAACAGGGACTTTAGGGTTAGACTCCTTCTTTAATGCATCCTTCTCTTTTTGAAATTTTCGTATCATGGCAGCTAGAGAAAGAGAATCTTTATAACGCTTCTTCTTTTTTTCAGACTTGTGTGAATTGAGAGCCACAACTCTGTCAATTAAAAAAACAACAAACATACATTGGTTAGACTATGTGTCATTTTAAAGGCTAACACCTATGTTAAAAAACTAGGCCTGGAATTAAAACAATCATGGGAGGTAGCAGAGCAAACTGTTTTCTTCTTAATTTCTTTTTGGTCTTTTTTGAGACAGGGTCTCCTTGTAGGGTCTCCCCAGCTGGCCTGGAACTCACTATGTAGACCAGGCCAGTCTTGAACTCACAGATCTGCCTGCCTCAGCCTCCCGAGTGCTGGGATTAAAGGCATGCGCCACCACCCCCGTCCTAAATTTCTTAAACTATACTTTTATGAAAGCTACAAACTGGTGATGAAAAAATATATACTTTTTTTAAAGAATTTTTTTTTTTCAAAGTTTTTTTTTTTTTTTTTTTTTTCCTCATTGCAGCTGGTTTGTTTGTTTGTTTGAAGCAGGGTCTCCCTGTAGCCCCAGCTGTCCTGGAACTCACTATGTAGACCAGGCTGGCCTTGAACTCACAGAGATCCGCCTGCCTCTGCCTCCCAAGTGCTGGGACTACAGGCATGCGCCACCACGGCCAGCTGGGAAAAAATATATACTTTTTAATCTCTGAGTTTTTACCACCCCATTTCTCTTATTCTTCACAAGTTCTTTTTTTTGAGACAGGGTCTCCTCACTATGTAGCCCTGCTACGTGTATGAGGCCAGCCTCAAATTCATAGAGATCTGCCTGTTTCTGCCTCCCAAGTGCTAGGATGTGCCACCACACTCAGCCCGATTCTATTCATATTCAAACTTTTACAACTATCTAAAACATCCATCCTAGAAAAGGGTATATTAGGCAACGAGGTTATAAGCGTAATTATCAATAACCTTTTCTTGTGCTCACTTCAGCAGCACATATGCATGGCCCCTGCACAAAGATGACATGCAAACCTTTTCTCAATACAACCTATGGGTAAAGTTTTCAGTTTAGTTATCATTTCACCTAACAAATTTCTACCAAGTTTTATAACTTAGATGTTTCAATATAAACTATAATGTATATAACATTACCTTGAAGGCATGTCCAGACTTCAGTTATTGTCATACACACACAGACATATACATATACGTGTGTGTGTGTGTGTGTGTGTGTGTCTAAAATACAGGAAGTACTTAATATTTGCTGAATAAGTAAAAGTTTATGAAATTATAAATTCAATGAAAGGCATTATAGTTTATGTGCCCCATAATGTTTACTTGTAAATAATGAGCATTTAAAACAACCATTCATAATGAATATAGCTTTATCAATCATTTATTTCTTCGAGACAGGTTTCACTATGTAGTTGAACTTGCTGCACAGCTCAGGCTGGCTTGGAACTCACAATCCTCCTGCTTCAATCAGCCTCATGAATGCTAGGACTACTCATGTGATAACACAGCTGGCTTTCCCAATGACTTAAGGTCATTATTACATCCACATTCCCATGTTGAGGGGAGAAATACCTCACTGTACCAATGTTTGAGATAGAGATGTACATCCCTGCTGAGGAAAGGAAAGCCCAGCCTCTAACAACCTCCCACAAGAGTTTCCCCCTAGAGGCAAGTAGTAGCATTTGAGAGCACTTTCTATGTAGCCAGCTGGCTCTGAATTCATGATTGTCCTTCCACAGCATCCAAAAGTGGAAGGATTACATCATCATGCCCAGCACTCTATTTGCTTTTCTACCAGAAATGTTACCTCAAGTCATAAATGTTAGGAAAAACAGAATAAATTCAACGGAAAAAAAAAGATTTTTGCAGTGATGGGGATGGCACCCAGGATTCACATAAGCTAGGCAAGTGTTCTACCAGTGGGTCACATATCTATCCAGTCTGTGAAATTTTTTTATATTAAAACAATTACACGGGGCTGGAGAGATAGCCTAGCGGTTAAGAACACTGGTTGTTCTTGCAGAAGACCTGGGTTCGAATCCCAGTACCCACACGGCAGCTAACAACAGTCCGTAACTCCAGGGGATCCGACAGACTGTTCTCACCTCTGCAGGCATTGCACGACATGGGTGCACTTACCTACATGCAGGCAATACACGCATACACATAAAATAAAATTTAAAAAAAAAATCACATCATTTATGCTGATAATCCTCAATTTCCAACCACCTAAGATTAGTTTTAGCATCAAAAGATTATAACACTTTGATGTTTTTACTAACTTTTAAAACTGGTTCTTTTGCTTTGTTTCTTTTGATTTATTAGGTCATGGTTTCAAATAACTCAAACTGGCCTCAAACTCTCTATGTAGCTCAAAGTGGCCTTAAACTCCTCATCCTCCAGCTTCAATCTCCCAAGTGCTGGGATTACACATGTGTGCTACCATACCCAGTGTGAACTTCTTCTTAGTAGAGTTGTAATGAGCAAAATATTCAATAAAACAAGCTGTAAGTATAATATGAAACACCACCAATCTCTAAAATGACAAAGCCTACTACTTATTATGTATTATTAATATGTACCATGATATGATTAAAATGCAACAGGTCATTAACACTTAAACACTGTATCATGGGGCTGGAGAGATGGCTCAGTGGTAAAAAGCACTGGCTGCTCTTGCAGGGGAGCCAAGTTCAGTTCCCAGCACCTACACAGCAGCTAATAACCATTGCTAACTCCAGTTCCAGGGGATGATGCCCTCTTCTGACCTTTGAAGAAATTGCACACACAGGTGTAGTTACATACATGAATATAAAACACTCATATGCATAAAAATTAATTTTAAAATACTGTATCAAGCTGGGCGTGGTGGTGCATGCCTTTAATCCCAGCACTCAGGAGACAGAGGCAGGCGGATCTCTGTGAGTTCAAGGCCAGCCTGGTCTACACAGTGAGTTCTAGGCCAGGGGGGGGTACAGGGAGACCCCGTCTCAAAAAAAAAAAAAAAAAAAAAAAAAAAAAAAAATACTGTATCAAATTAGACTCAACTAAACTGAATGAATTAGTGGTGAATAAGTTTCTAAAAGGAGAAATTATCACAATTTCTGTAGTAGGTTGAATTTAACATACCCCATTTGTTTGGGTACTTTTTTCCTTGGCTTCTTCTCTTTTTCCCCATCCTCTTTCCTCTTCCTTTTCTTCATCTCAGTATCATCTTCTTTCATTTTAGGAACCTGAAAAATGATAATGCATCATTTATCTAGTATTTTCCTTTTTGGTATTAGTAATACAGCATCCAGAAGAGTGGCATTTTTTTAAAGCATCAGTGTTAGAATATTTTCTAAAGCAGAGATTCTTGGGGTCTATGAGCACACTTACCTATGTGTTTGCTGTCTTATGTGGGTGTGTATATTTGTTTAGGTGAGTACAGGTACATGTAAAAGGTGGATGCCTTCTTCATTTGCTACCCTGATATTTTGAAACAGAATCTCTCACTGTCCCTGGAGCTCTTTGATTAAAGCAAACTGGCTGGCCAGCAAGCTCCAGGGATCCTTGTCTCTGCTTTCCCAATGCTATGATTATAGGTGTGCGCTACCACACCAGGTTTTTTTCATGGATGCTGGGGATAGTAACTCAGATCCTCAAGCTTATGAGGCAAGCATTTTACCAAATGGGTGATCTTCCCCATTTGTGGTCTTAATTCAATTCACTAAAGCAAGGCCTTAGAATTTGCATTTTAAGTAAGGATTTTGGTGGTTCTGGTACATAGAAAACATGTATGGACAGTATTTGGTTCTCAAATTTCTCAAATACAGTACAACTGAAGTTGTTACAAATTAGACCTTAAGAAAGGCAATGGTTATTAATAGCTCTTCTAAAGGAAATCTTGGGGGTTTATTTGGTCTTTATTGTTTAAAATTTTAATTCTGCAGCTGGGTGTAGTGGCCCATGCCTTTAATCCCAGCACTTGGGAGGCAAAGGCAGGTGGATCTTTGTTGAGTTCAAGGCCAGCCTGGTCTACATGGTGAGTTCCAGGACAGCTGGGACTAGAGCAAAGACCCTGTCTCAAAAAGACAAAAAAAAAAAAAAAAAAAAAAAAAAAAAAAAAAAAAAAAAGCTGCCTCTATGTGGTGGTAAGAGTTATGTACTTTAGGAGCCTTTCAGATAGACCCATGAAGGGATACTCCAATTGCCTCACCCTGGCCCTGTTCAGCATGAAGAAGCCAGAGTGGTCTGCATCCAGATTCCCTATTGGCAATGTGGGTAACCTCTTCAGAGGATGGAGTAGTAAGAATAGGAGGTAGGAATTTGCTAGGTAGTTAGGGTAAAAAGACCCCAAAGAAAAGTAACCAGATTTTTGGCTAAAACTCACAATGTCCTTGGGCCTCTTAGCAATCTACTCGGTTCCAAAGGCCAAAAATAAGTATTTGGGAGCTTTTATCCAATCCTTAAAGTTTTAGGGTTACCTCTTCAGAGGGGGGAATGTTAAGAGTAGCCAAAAGCCCCATAAAAAAATAAATAAAAGAAGAAAGATTACATGAAGTTATCAAAAAAAAACTGATGGGGAGATATGGGAGTGGGAAGGGAGGGAGTGAGCATGGATTGGATCAAAGCACCTCATATGCATGTATGAAATTCTCAATAAATTATTTTTTTAAAGATATAATTCTGCAGAAACTAGAGAAAAAATCGCTTTTAAAAAATATTTTTTTTCTAAGATTTTGAAAAACATTTTTATTTTATTGTATGAGTGTATCGCCTGCATGTACGTAAGTGCACCCATGCCATGCAATGCCCGTAGAGGTCTTGTCCGCAGAAGCCAGAGGCATCAGATTCCTTTGGAGTTCAAGTTACAAGGGGTTGTGAGTCACTAGATATGGGTGCTGGGAACCAAATTCAGGTCCATTGGAAAAATAATATGAACTCAATTTCTGAGCCATCTCTCCAGCTTTAGTTGTTAGCTTTTGAGAAAAGTGTGAGACTGGCCTCAAACTCAGACATCCACCTGTCTCTGCCTTTGGAGTGTTGAGATTAAAGCATTCATCATCAAGCCTAGCTTGGAAATCTTAATCTATCCTAGAAACTTAATCATATCCCAGAATCAGGGGACTATGTATACAAAAGAAGATATAATCCTACTATGACGTAAGTTATCAATTATCCCATATTTACATAGTTTTTGTTGTTGTCGTTGTTTTTAATAGTATGGGGATCAAATTCAGGGTCTGGAGCATGCCAGGTAAGCATTCTACCATATCAACATAATTTTAAATATATATAGGTAAAAATTTATTAAACAAACAATGGTTAGATGTTACTTCTCATTATGTTCACAGTTGTGGCACAAGGAATATTCAAAAAAATATATTCTGAGGCCAGTTCACTGCTTATCTAGTATACATGATGCCCTAGGCTTAACCCCCAGAGCTACAGTAAAAATATAAACAAAATAAGCATATACTACTAATTCTTATGTTCCCCTACCACTGAAATGTCAAGTGGACTCACCTTCGATGGCTTGTGCTTCTGGTTATCTGTAATATCATCTTCTTCAGTATCTGAAGCTTGACGAAATTGCAGAGTGCCAGTGTTGATGTAGAAGCCTCCATATTTTGTTGTTAGCGAAGCAGGAACTAATTCATCATACTATATTTAAAAAGATTCAGATATGTTCTCCTGTCTATAATTCTATTAATATGTCAAAGAAAGGCATTCATTGTGACAATTTCCTTAAATATTAACTGTAAACCCAGCAATTCCACTACTAGATACGCTATAGAGGGTATGAAACCAGTATACTAAAGATGCCTGTGCTTCTGTGTTCACTACAACACCATTCACAAAGCCAAGATACTGAAGCAGGGGTTGGAGAGACTGGTCAGTGGTTAAGATCACTGGCTGCTCTTGCAGAGGACCCAGGTTTAGTTCACCCACATGGCCGCTAACAACCACCCGTAACTTTAGTTCCAGGGGATCTGATGTCCTCTCTTGCCTCAGCATGCACTTACATACACGAAGGCAGAACATTCATACATAAAATAATTTTAAAAAAATTAAAGATATTGAAGCAACCTGTGACCATCAGTAGTAAACAAAGTTTTAAAATGTGGTATATTTATATAGTGGAGTATAAATATATTTTTATTTGGCCTTAAATAGGGGGGTCCCCGGGCATGGTGGGCAACACCAGCACCACATCCCAGCACTTGGGAGGCAGAGGCAGACAGATCTCTGAGTTTGAGGCCAGCGTGGTCTAAATAGCAAGTCCCAGGCCAGCTGGGGCTACAGGGAGATGCTGCCTCAAAAGTCCCCCCCCCCCCCCCGAAAAAAAAAAAAAAAAAAAAAAAGAACTGAGAAAGGAAGATGACTACATTCTTGTCAGTTTCTCTGACACACTGCTGTAAGGTCTCTGCAATCTCACAGAAAAAAGCCAGTACTATCTGTAAGTGAATGATTAATAAGAAAAAATTAAAAATGAACAAGTATGTGATAAGAGGAATACCCCCTGGATCTTGGGTTACATATATTGTACAATTCTAGTTTTAAAACGCTTCTGCATGTAAATGGTTTCCTCGGGTACTCATGGAGGCAGGGAGGAACTATTGTATTGCCATCTTGTAACCAGGTAAGAAGCCAGGTAAGAACCTAACCAAACCTATTTTTTACTTCTGGCTTAGAGCAAAGTCACTGGCCAAGGCCCAAAGCACCCACTATACCAAAGCAGCTTCTCCATGAGGGAAAAACATGCTCCAGCAAGTTCAGGGTCATTGTGACTGCTCAAAAGGCTATAATAGTGAATACCTGTCAATAAACAATTGTCTAAACCTGGACTACAGGATAACAAAAGGGATAAACTCTAGATTTTGGTGGTTAAGATGTGTATCAATGTAGGGTCAGTAATTCTTTTTTTTAAAAGAATTTTTTAAAAGGTGTGGTGGCAGACACCTTTAATCCCAGAGGCAAAGGCAGAGGCAGGCAGATCTCTTTGAGTTCAAGGCCAGCCTGGCCTACATAGCAAGTTCCAGGTTAGCTGGGGCTACAAGGAGACCCTGTCTAAAAAGACCAAAATATAAATAATACATATTTTTATTATTTTTATTTTATGTGTATGAGTGTGTTGCCTGCACATATATATGCGCACCTGTGTCCTGTGATGCCCAGGGAGGACAGAAAAGGCTGTCCTGGAACTGGAGTTGTGGACAGTTGTTAGCTGCCATGTGGGTGCTGGGATTTTCCCTGGGTCTTCTGCAAGAACAGCCAGTGTTCTCAGGCTCTGAGCCATCTTTCTAGCGTCTAGGTTCATCAGTTCTAATAAATATATCACTGTGGTACAGGATGTTGATAGAAAAGGAAGCTGTATGTAGATGTTGATAGAAAAGGAAGTTGTATGTATATGGGTCAAGGTAAACATGGAAGTTTTTTATACTTTCTCAGTTTTGCTGTGAATCTAAAGTTGCTCTAAAAGTTTATGAACTGAGGGTGTGTGTGTGTGTGTGTGTGTGTGTGTGTGTGTGTGTGAAGGCCCACTCCTTTAATCCCTGCACTGGGGAGGGAGAGGTAGGTGGATGCCTGTGAGTTTGAGGTCGCTTGGTCTCCGTAGCAAGTTTAAGGTCAGTTGGGGAGCTACAAGGAGACCCTGGTCTTAAAAAGACAACAACAACAAAAAAAAGTGACTTAAGAACAGGTATTTATGTAGGCATGAACACAGGCAACAGTCATAACTGAATTCCCTTTTGTATTATTTAGAATTTAAATCTCCATGTTAACACTACTACTGATCCTTTATACTTGTTTTAGGTTCTTTAGCATGTTTAAATTTATTTTATTTGAATCTCAAAGCAATTCTGGATGCTAAGTAATGGCAGAAAAAACTGGGTGACATTAAAAGATACTGAACCAAGCTGGGTGTGGTGGCGCACGCCTTTAATCCCAAAACTTGGGAGGCAGAGGCAGGCGGATCTTTGTGAGTTCAAGGCCAGCTTGGTCTACATAGTAAGTTCCAAGGCCAGCTGGGGCTACAGGGAGACCCTGTCTCAAAAAAAACAAAAACAAAAACAAACAAACAAACAATACTGAACCAAGGGCTGAAAAATGGCTCAGCAGTTAAGAGCACTGGCTGCTCTTACAGAGGACCTAGGTTCAACTTCCAGCACCCACATGGTGGCTAACAACCATATTTAACTCCAGTTCCAAGGAATCTGAAGCCCTCTTCTGACCTCTGTGAGCACTGTACAACGTGGGTGCACTTACATATATACAGGCAATACACACATACATTTTAAAAAAATTATAAAAACATTTTTATTTATTATTTATTTATTTAGGTCTTTTTGAGACAGGGTCTCCCTATAGTCCCAGCTGACCTGGAACTCCTATGTAGACTAGGCTAGCCTTGAACTCACAGAGATCCACCTGCCTCTGCCTCCCAAGTGCTGGTATTAAAGGCATGAGCCACCACACCTGGCTGTAAAATATTTTTTTAAAAAGATACTAAATCAATACAGAACTAGGACTTTGGCACCAACTTTCAAATAACAGGCAATCTTTTTGAAAGATCCCATTGTCTTAACCTGCTGGTTGGTAATTTTTTCAGTAACAGAAAGGCCTCTCTACTCCCAAGGGCACTGCCAATGTGTTAAGTATTATCAACAAACTACAAGTAATTTAAGAACAGGACAAGGTATCCAGTGCTTATCACGCTTTTTTTTTTTTTTTTTTAAATCATGCTTTCTTGACCAGTATAAGCTGTCTGTCATCGCTGATTCAACCAAGTATTGTATCAACATGCGAAAGCTATACTAATTTGTAGATAATATAGTATTTACTGTCCCTTCTGAATTTCACAGATAATTATTGCACACTGCAGAGGATATGAGAATCCTAGGGTAATACCTAGGGTAAGAATGGAAGAACACAGTCCTTATCTAATATAATATAGAACATGACATGCCCTAACTCATGCACTGCTACTGTGAATGGATTATGAACGCCAACCTTCAAAACTACTTGGCTCTCATTTTGTAACTCATTTTAAAATACCCCTTCCTAGGGCTGAAGAGAAGGCTCAGAGATTCAAAGCACTGGCTGCTCTTACAGAGGACCCAGGTGTGGTTCCCAGCACCCACATAGCAGCTAACAACCACCCATACACCATATGTAATTCCAGTTCCAAGAGATTCAATGCCCTCTGTATGCATTGAATGGATGTGGTGCATTTGCATACAAGCAGACAAAACACTCATACACATAAAATAAAAATAAATATATCTATGCAAAAATGTAAATGCCATTAAAAGATGTCAAATGTCAATAAGAAAACAGTATCTTAAATACATAAAATTATCTTATTTCTGTTAATTTTTTTCTTTTTGAGATAGGGTCTCACTATTTGGCCCTGGATGCCTGGAATTCACTATGTAGACCATGCTGCCCAAGAACTTTCAGAAATCCACCTGCCTCTGTCTTGGAAGTGCTGGGATTAAAAGCATGTACCACCACATCTGCCTTTTCTGTTAGTTTAAAAAATTATACATGTGTTGTATGTTTACTATACACAAAAGATTCTGGACAACTACACAAGGTTTTTTTGAGACAGGGTCTCCCTGCCTGGCCTGGATCTCGCTAGGCCAGGTAAGCCTTGAACTCACAGAGATCTGTCTGCCTCTGCCTCCTGAGAGCTGGGATTAAAGGTGTACACCACCATGCCTTGCAGGAAGTTTTTTAATGTTTACCTCTTAATAGAGGCCACTGAGGATACTTTACCTTGTACTTCACACCTTGCACTTCATAACCATTTTATGCTCTTTTGCTGATTTAGCATAGCATAATTGATTTGTGTATGTATGTGCAGATACACTCACTCATGCAGGAGCATGTGGAGGCCAGAAATGGATGGTTAGGTATCTTTCTCAAGTCCTCCACCATCTTATTTTTTAACACAGGGTCTCTCATTGAACTGCAAGCTCTTAATTCAGCTAGACTGGCCAGTCAGTAAGTCCTAGGATCTCCCTCCCCAACTCACATCCCCGAGTACTTGGGTTAAAGACACACACTGTAGTGCCTGATATTTTTATTGGTGCTGGGAATCCAAATTCAGGTCTTCATGCTTGCATGGCAGGCAGTGTACTAAATGAGCCATCTCCCTAGTACCATGCATGATTCTTTTAAAAACAGGAATAAGCCAGGCATGGCGAAGCACACCTTTAGCCCCAGGACTGGGGAGCCAGAGGCAGGCTGTCTGTGAGATAGAGGTCAGCCTGGTCTACATAGGAAGTTCCAGGCCAGCTGGGCTAGAGGGAGACCCTGTCTAAAATAAAAATAAATAAATAAAAATGAAGAATAAAAACCAAAGAAACCCTAACAACAAATATTTGTTTAAGCCTTATATCCAGAAATTCTAATTCAATAAATCTTAGTTAAGACAAGCACATCAATGTTTTTCTAAGAAGGTTAATAGTTTTCAGCATTTGGCTAGAACTTTATTCTTTTTCTTGTGTGTGTTCATGTTTTGACATAGGGTCTCATTTAACCCAAACTGCCCTTGAATTTGCCATGACCCCGAGGATGGCCTTGAACTCTTGGTTTCCCTGCTTCTACCTCCCAACTGCTGGGATAACGGGTACAGGTACCATACCTGGCTTCTTTTTCCTTTTTTAAAACTTTACTTTTATTCTCAGTTTGGGCAAGGAGCAATGGCTTTTTCTAGGAACTAATGCAAAACTACATGCTTGAAATAAGCAACTATGGGGCTGGAGAGATGGCTCAGTGGTTAAGAACCCTGGTTGTTCTTGCAGAAGACCCAGGGTTTGAATCCCAGTACCCACATGGCAGCTAACAACTGTCCTTAATTCCAGTCCCAGGGGATCCGATAGCCTCTTCTGACCTCCTCAGGCATTGCACGACACGGGTGCACTTACCTGCATGCAGGCAATACACGCATACACAAAGTTTAAAAAAAAAATTTAAATTAAAATAAAATAAACTTTAAAAAATTGAAATAAGCAACTATTAACCTCAAGATTCTTGGCACAGCAAACCACAAGGAACAGCAAACCATGATCTGCTGCCCAAACCCAGCCTACCAGCTTATTTGTAGTCAGCCTGCCAGGAATGGATTTTACATTTTTTAAATGGTTGGGAAAATAGCAGATTAAATATTTTGTGACACAAGAAAGTTGGATGAATTTAAACTCATCGCCTGTAAGTGAAGTTTCCCTCAACACTGCCTCACTCGTTCACTTACATGTTCTCTACAGCTGCTCTCATGTAAAGTAGCAGAGTCACTAGAGTATACACCATATGGTCCACAGTCTAAAATATTGACTATTGGGCCTTTACAGAAAGTATGTTGAAATCTGGCCCAGGACAGCAATATAGTCTCACAATAAACAACCCAACACACAAAAATTTAAATCCATAGTGTTCTTTAAAACAACAACAACAAAAAAAAAAACTAAGTAATGAAAACAGCTTTGAAAAGCACAAATAAAAACATTCATTAAACTACGTAAGTTGCTTTGCCTTCACTTCTACCACAAAGAATTTGCTGCTATATTAAAGATATATTACTCACAGCCTCTGAGTTATCAATAAATGGATCTGTCTCATCATAGCCAAAGCCTATATCAATTAAATCTTGTAGCCGATCCTTCCGGTGCTTACGGGGTTTCCCACCCTGCAAAGAACAGATACATTAGACTTATTCAGTACCCATGCTATTTGCATAAACTTAAAAAAAAAAAAAACACTTAATTCAAATAATTTTTGTAGGTAACTCCTCTATGGGGTTGAGTCTCTCCACACCTTGCATATAAATTGAGCTTAGTGACCTGCTTCCTCAGAGAAGAACAGGGCACTCAGGAAGAAGTAATAACATTATGGTGGAAAACCTGCCAATATAACCTCAACCAAGCAAGTCAACATTAACAGTGTTAAGTCAAGTTAATGGCATGCATCCTTGATATACTGTGATAAAAACTACGTTTCAACTCTGTGGTCTTCTCAAAAACCTGTAACCCTAGCTCAGCCATGAAAGAAATGCCAAATACTTACGAAGGCTACAAAATAAGTAATCTTTCTTCAAAGCTGTCATGATTATCAAAACCAAGGAAAATATGAAAACCACTCAATCTAAACAAGCCTAAGGAAACACAGTGATTAAATAAGTGCTAGTATTCTGAAGAGCATCTAGGAACTGAAAATCAACATTCAGGGAAAACCAGTAAAATCCAAATAAAGTATTGAGTTTAATAGTAAGGCACCAATGTTGGTTCCTTAATTAAAAGGAAATGTGAGCTGGGCGTGGTGGCACAAGCCTGTAGTCCCAGCACTTGGGAGGCAGAGGCAGGTGGGATCTCTGTGAGTTCAAGGCTAGCCTGGTCTACATAGTGAGTTTTCAGGACAGCTGGGGCTACAGGGAGACCCTGTCTCAAAAAGACCCCCAGGCAAAAAAAAAAAAAAAAAGGAAATATAAGAGAGCTTAACAATTGAGGGCAAGCAAGTGAAGATTCTGAGAACAAGTCTTTTGCAACTTTTCAATAAAACTATATTTGAGGCCAGAGAGATGTTTCAGCAGGTAAAAACACTAGATGCTCAAACCTGAAAACACAAGTTCGATGCCCAGAGACCAGGTAAAAAGGTGGATGTAAGCCGGGCATGGTGGCGCACGCCTGTAGTCCCAGTATTTGGGAGGTAGAGAGAGGCAATCTCTGTGAGTTCAAGGCCAGCCTAGTCTACACAGTGAGTTCCAAGACAGCTGGGGCTACAGGGAGACCCTGTTTCAAAAAGACAAAAAAAAAAAAAAAAAAAAAGCTGGATGTGGCAGAGGCCCTGATGGGCATCTGTAACCCCTATACTCCTACAATGAAATTGGAGGCAGAAACCAGAGAAGCTTGCAGATCAGCTAGCCTGGAATACACAGCACAGCAGCAGAAATGAGAGGCCTTAGGTGAAAGGAGAGAGCTCACAGGCCTGGAGTGGTGGCACATGCCTTTAATCCCAGCACTCAGAGGCAGAGGCAGGCAGATTTCTGTGAGTTCCAGGCCTGCAGGGAGACCCTGTCTCAATAAGACCAAAAAAAGGGGAGAGCTCACTCCCAAAAGTTGTCTTCAAATATGTATTATGATATTTGAGGGCCTGCACACATATGCACATGTGCATGCACATATACTCTAAATAATTTTTAAAATTATTCTTAAAATTCGTATTTTATTTTTTATTTCATGGGTATGAATGTTTTGCCTGCAGGTATTCAAATGCAAGAAATACATGCCCATGGAGGCCAAAAGAGGGTGTAAGATTCCTTCTAATTGGAGTTACAAATAGTTGTTAGCTGCAATGTGGGTGCTGGTATTTGAACCCAGGTTATCTGCAAGAGAAACCAGTGTTCTTAATTGCTGAGCCATTACTCCAGCTCTTAAAATTACTTTTAAGTGCCATATAATACACCATATATGCAGACATATGATAACATGAGAAACAACCACATACTGGAACTGAAGTCTGTTGCTTATTTAGTCAACAAACTGTTCTCAAGTGTATCGTGTGTATGTCCATTCTCTCTCTGTTGACTGTAGCTATGTGAGGTATAACCCCTGGGAGGACCTAGATTCTTCTCTTCTATATTTGTAACTTCTCAGTCTATAATGGTTTTTTAAATGAAAGGTTTCTAAAGTAAAACAATAGCAAGCCAAATCAGTTCTTGTAGATTCTGTCATTCAGGTTAAACCTTACTTTGACCCTGGCTGATCACAGTATAAAGAGCTCATTATATCTCAGATGTAAATGTTCTACATACTCTGAAGGCTCTATAAAAACTTGGAATAAGTAATTTAAATGAGCAAGCAGTCTTCTTATGGCACTACTAAAATAAATATTAGCTCTGCCTGTAAGTCTCATTTTGGATATTTAAATTTACAAATTCAGCTGGGTGTGGTGATGCAAGCCTTTAATTCCAGCACTCAGGAGGCAAAGGTAGGAGGATCTTTGTGAGACAGAGGCCAGCCTGGGCTACATAGCAAGTTCCAGGCCAGCTGGGGCTACACGGAGCCCCTGTCTCAAACAACAAACAAACAAAAATTTACAAATTCAAATTCCACCACACTTTCTAAGGATCCCTGTACCATCTCTCTACCCTGTTTCTTCTGGTGTTGTGTCAAGGTAGGGAAGGAAAAAGTAGGGAGTGGAAGAGGCAAAGAATAAGAAGGGGGAGGGGGGGTTGCTAAGGTTCCTGCCTAGCAATATGTTACTGAGCTGCAGTAGGCCCTACAGAAAGGATGAGATGCCAAGATCTCATGTGTCAAGATATGAATCCGCCCGGCGTGGTGGCGCATGCCTTTAATCCCAGCACTCAGAAGGCAGAGGCAGGCGGATCTCTGTGAGTTCAAGGCCAGCCTGGCCTACAAAGTGAGTTCGAGGACAGCTGGGGCTACAGAGAGACCATGTCTCAAAAGACCAAAAAAAAACATGAGTCCCTATTACATCATTTGGTTTCAGTTCTCACAGTGCATACTTCTCAGTGCGAACTTGAGGCTAGTGTTTAAAAGACAGACACGTTTTATACAATGTGTCTCTTCAATAAAAGCTAAATGCTTCATCCCATGCAAAGAAAACAGTGCTGGAGGGAGAAAATGATTACTCTGGAATTATGAGAGCTGTGCAAGCCCTTCAGAAATAATTTTCAAAGGTAATTCTGACTAAATGCTGTGTTTACATTATATACTGATGTTGAAAACCTACCGTTTTTTCCAGCCTCTTCCCTGCCCCAACAGTTAATATATCAAATGGAATTAAAGATTTTTTTTTTTTTTTTTTTTTTGTCTTTAGCCCCAGCTGGCCTGGAACTCCCTATGTAGACTATGCTGGCTTCAAACTCACAAAGACTGCCCTGCCCTGCTGGGATTAAAGGCTTGTGCCACCATACCTGGCTTACAATAAAATTCTTAAAAAGCAAGCTGCAAGCCTCTTGCCAAAAGGCTGAAGTACAGGAGCTGGGAAATGGCTCAGGGGTTAAGAGCACTTGCTGCTCTTGCAAAAGACCCAAGTTTGGTTCCCAGCACCCACATGGCAGTTCACAAATGGTCTGTAATTCTAGTTCCAAGGGATCTGATGTCCTTTTCTGGCTTCCACAAGGGCGGAACATGGTATACTTATATACATGCTGGCAAAACGCTCATAAGAGCACTTGCTGCTCTTGCAAAAGACCCAAGTTTGGTTCCCAGCACCCACATGGCAGTTCACAAATGGTCTGTAATTCTAGTTCCAAGGGATCTGATGTCCTTTTCTGGCTTCCACAAGGGCGGAACATGGTATTCAAAAAAAAAAAAAAAAAACTGAGAAATACATTGCATATTTTCTGCTTTTGGTTCTTCTGTTTTCCAAAATTTCTATGAAGTACTACTATCAAAGTGCAAATTTGCTAAAATAATTAAAATTTTTCATTTTATCTGAATTACTGGTTGTATACTATATTTCAAATCGAAGTGGCACAAACCTTTAATTCCAGCACTTGGAAAACAGGCAGGAGGACTGAAAATTCAATGCCAATCTGTGCTCCATATTAACAAAGTCATATGCTAAAACATCAGAAAGAATTTAAGTCCTTATCCCCAAAGAATTTAAAGCAAGAGAATCTGCTCCACAAATTTATACAGCACCTACCACATGGCAATCTTCATGGTTTTTTTTTATCACTACATACAGGAGAAAGATTAAATAACTATACTACTAATAAGCAGGAGCAAGGATACTTGCATGGAGACCTTTATAACAGAGGACCTAGTTACACATGCACATATGAGAAATGAAATGTATAATCTTCTTTCTTTAAAACATTTATTATTTTTGTTTATATGTATGGGCATACAACACAATAACCCATGTGTAAGGCAAAGAACAACTTGCAGCTGGTTTTCTCTTTCTACTATGTGGGCTCCAGGGATCAAACTTGGGTCATCAGACTTGGGAACAAGCGCCTTTACCTGCTGAATCATCTCACTGACCTTGTTCTGGGAGGTTTTTGTTTTGTTTTTCAGATAAGGTATCATGATGTAGCCCAGGCTGGCCTTGAACTCACTAGGTAGCCCAAGAAAGTCTCAAACCCCTGACCATCCTTCTGTTTCAGTCTGGAGTTACATGTTGGGGTTACAGGTATGAACTACTAATCCAGCCTGAAAATATATGTTCATACAAAATGTTTACTGCAATGTTTAAAGCAGCTTTACGCGTTACAGTCAAAAGCTGAAAACAGGGACTGACAAAATGGCTCAGCATATACAGACGTTTGTGGCCAAGGTTGATAACTTGGGTTTGATCCTTGGAAAATACAAGATAGTGGAGGGGAGGCCACCACCCACAGGTTGTCCTTTAACCTCCACAGGTACGTAGAGAAGTAGGTTTAAAATAAACACCCCAAAATAACAGTATCCATCTGCTGAGTGGATAAAACAAATGTACATACTCCACAAAACAGCTTACCTCTCAGCAATGAGAACACCTGACACATGCAACAGAGGCTGAATCTCAAGAAGCCATGCTAAACCAAAGAAGCTGCATACAGACAAGGTTCATTTACAGGAAAACAAAATCCTACAGTAACAAAAAAGACCAGGGGTTGCCAGATGGAAGTAGAGGACTGTCTCCAACATACACAAAGAAACTTTATGGGGCAATAAAATTGCCCTGTTCCTGATTATAGTGGTTATTATAAGCTTCATGCATTTGTTAAACTCCACAAAACTGCACAATTAAAACTGATGAATTGTATTTAAATTATGTTTCAACTGTGCTGACCTTTAAAGTCTCTCATTCTTTCTTCCTCTCTGTGCCCACCTGTCTGTCTGTCTGTCTTTCTCGCTGCAGTGCTGGGGCTCAAACCCACAATTATTCCTACTTCTAGTGTCTCTCCTATGAACCTGTGTTCTCATGGTAGTATCATCTTCAGCTTCCTTTCTGTCCCAACTGCCAGGTATAGAAAGCTGGTCACTGTTCTTACCTACATGCAATCATGCCTGAGCTAGCCTCACATCCCTCAAGATTACCCTGCATACTGCATCTAATATTTCAAAACTACCACTTCCTATGATCTCCTGCTCAAAATGCCTCAGAAACATCCTTATTTCAAGATAAATTAAAAACGCTTAATACGCATGTTAAATACTACATGTTAATTCCATTTTTCTAAGGTGAACTTTTTGATTTACTGAAACTCTCTCCCTGCACACATCTGCTTCTTTTGCCTCATACTTTCACTTTATATGGAATGGACTCCTACTCCTACTTCCCCAGGATGCTAATTAAAATCACAACCATCTTTTCTATTCATCTAAAATCTTTGTTTTTGTCTAGGTATGACTACCTGACTATAAGATTTACCTGAGAAAATCTGAAAATGAAACATAGTGTCAGGGTCTGTGGTAGTGAGCAAATTACAGAAGAGCAAAAGGTATACAACTGTTGGGTGTGGTGGTACACACCTTTTATACAGCACTTGGGAGTCAGAGGCAGGCAGATCTCTTCTAGCACATGTTAGGCCAACTGGTACTACAGGAAGATACTATCTCAAAATAAAACCAGATGTGTGCTGCCATGGCCAGCAGGTTAGCTGATTTATTTATTCTTGGCTTATTTTCATTCATTCTTATACAACAAGTGAAAATCTTTGAGATTTTGTTTTTACATGAGATGTCTACATGTATATAATTCCCTGAGATGAGAAACTCCAATACTGGCTAAGAGGAGAAAATAGTTAGGGAGAGCTAAGGTAAGAAGGAGGTTTGTGTTCTACCCCATTGGCTTACGTTTTTATTAAGCACAAGTATTACCTAAGAAATTTTATTTTCTTGAGTTTGATCCAGCACATATTCAACACCAACATTTTGGACTCTCTCTCTTATGGCTCAGTTTCCCACCCCACTATAGGCAAAGAGCTTTGGACAACCTGGACTTGACTCACCAATGCCTGAGTACCTTTCTCAAATCATTTTTCCAAGCCTTGGCTGCATAAATTACTAGCTTCCTGTCACTATTAGGCAAATGCCAGCTCTTCCCTCACCACCAAAGCTACTAGGGTATAGTTTCTGAGTGGTTATTTGTTTAGGTTTGATTGTTTAGTTGTTTTTGAGACAGGGGCTCCCTACAGCCCTAGCTGACCTGGTACTCACTATGTAGACAAGGCTGGCCTCAGTCTCAAAGGGATTCTCCTGTCTCTGCCTCCTGAGTGCTGAGATTAAAGGCGTGTGCTGCCAAGCCCAGATAGGAAGTAGTTTTTTAGCTTCAGTTTACCTTTCCTTGGCACTTGGCCTCTGAAAAAATAACCCTGCCTGGCCTTCTGGCACATCTCCCTTTCTTTTCTTTCTCTCCCACCACCTTTCTGTTTGTTTGCTTTGGGATTAGCTAATAGTAAATGGACTACATAGCTCAAGCTGGTTTGAAACTATAGCTGTAAACTGTCCTCATTTACACATACACAACTGCTTCAGCCTCCAGAGTACTGAGTTTAGAGGCAAGTAGTTAAGTGCACCCATGTCGTGCAATGCCCGTGGAGGACAGCAGAGGCTTTTGGATCCCCTGGAACTAGAGTTACAGACAGTTGTTAGTTGCCATGTGGGCACTGGGATTTGAACCCAGGTCTTCTGCAAGAACAGTGTTCTTAACCACTGAGCTACCTCTCCAGCCCCCATGCCTCCCATTTCTATCTGCCAAACTTCACTTTTATAACTATGGTGAAATGCAATGATATGCAAGTTGTATAACCTAGAATGAATTTTTTAATATTATATTTTTATTTGATATGAGTGTACTGCCTACATGAGTGTACACATGTCATGCAATACCCACAGAGGTCAGAAGAGGGCATCACACCCCATGGAACTGGAGTAATCAAAGGTTGTTAGCTGGCACGTGGGGGTACTGGGAACCAAACCCAGGTCCTTTGCAAGAGCCAGTGCTCTTAACTGCTGAGTCAGGTCTCCATCCTTGATTTTTTTTTTTTTTTTTTGTCGTCTTTGAGACAGGGTGTCCCTACAGCCCCAGCTGCCCTAGAACTCACTATGGAGACGAGGTTGGCTTCAAACTCATAGCGATCCACCTGTCTCTGCCATCTAAGTGCTGGGATTAAAGGTATGCGCCACCGCGCCCGGCTTCTAATGTTTTTTTTTTTTACTTTATTTTATTTTTTGGTCTTTTGGAGATACAACCATCCCAGCCTTGAACCACATTTTTGATAGTTGCCAAAAAGGAACAGATCTGTTGTAAATAAAAGCATTAAATGTTACCTACAGGAACTCAAGGCAGACTGGCAGAGTGTGTCCTCCCTGCCAGACCTGTTTTGAATTGCTTTCTTTCTCAGGAGAATCCAAGTTTCAATTCACAAATTTTCTCAACCCTTTCAGTTGTTCATATTGTACTGTTTACACCTGAAATACATCTTTTTTTTTGGGGGGGGGTCTTTTTGAAACAGGATCTCCCTGTATCCCCAGCTGGCCTGGAACTCACTGTGTAGACCAGGACAGCTTTGAACTCACAGAGATCCACCTGCCTCTGCCTCCCAAATGCTGGGACTACAGGCGTGTGCCACCATGCCCGGCTATGAAATCTTTAAAAATATAATTTTATTTCCATAAGAAAACTAGAACTTGGCTACATCTCAGATGAAGAACTCTCTCAATCTATTTTCAGAGGTACTCATTCACTATGACTCAGAGACTATTATTGAGTCATTAATACCTGCTTAACCTGATAATCAGAATCTTAAGGCAATGCAGAATGATTATACCATCAGTTAACTGGAAAACAAACAAGATACTCTTAGTACAAGACCCCCATTGGCTGGAATTGATAGTAAATGGAACTAATCACCAACATTCACCAAAGACTTAAGGCAGACAGAGCAAGCAGGACTCCAGAGTCTTACAGCTGAGAAGAAAACACCCCAGTTACAAAGTTTCTCAATTTGTCCCAGTGCTCACCAACAATCTTCTTTATATCTATGCTGACTTCAACCTACCAATAGAAAAGCCTGGAATTTAAGTCAGGGGAAAAGCACAGTGGAAACAGCACAAAAACAATAAACACAGACTTTGATAAACATCACTTATGGATATAATAAGACCTTCCTCCCAAATGCCCCCCCAAAAACAAACAAACAAACAAAAAAAAACCCTATTGATTCTCAATAGTTCTGCAGGGATTTATAGAGGTTAGAGAGAATTTATTTAGCTCAAAGAAGCCACACCAACTATAAGGCTCAACAAGGCAAGTAATTAGAATTAAAACAAACACAAACATATTATTTGAGCTAGGAATATTTTTCTCTTTCAAACTACCCTCTCCCTTACAGTTTGCTTTAAAAGGTTATTTTATGATTTTACTAGAAAGCCAAGCCTTGACATCTTGGATTGGTTCCAAGACTCCCAACAAATAACAAAACCAACAGGCGCTCAAATATCTTACATAAAATGGAATAGTATTTACATATGATCTACTTGTATCCTGCTATATACTTTATCTCTAGATATTTATAATATATAATGCAATGTGAATGCTCTGTAAATAGTTATAAACAAATATTGTTTCGGGAATAATAAGAAAATATACAGTGCAGGTGTAATTATTTTGTTGGAGCATTTTTGCTTTGTGTGGTTGACTCTATGGGGCCATAATCTGCGAATATGGAGGGCTAGTTGTACACTACTATTGTTAGTCTACAGAACCCTAAATACAGTTGTTTGTTTGGTCTTTTTGAGACATGGTCTCCCCGTAGTGCCAGCTAGCCTGGAACTCACTATGTAAACCAGGGTGGCCTTGAACTCAGAGATTGGCCTGCCTCTGGGATTAAAGGTGTGCACCACCACACCAGGTGACAGGTATCTGTTTCACAAGTAGAATTTTTTTTTGTGGTAATGTTAATAAGTTTGCCCAAACAAACTCCTTTATCCCAAAACCTGACTGACTATACGCAATAAAAGGACAAAACAGAGGAAAACCAGACCTTGGGAGATCACAAAAATGCTCTAACTTCTCAGCAATTATGGCTCACCAAGGAATAATTAATAAAGTTCTTAACGGTCCCAAAAAAAGGATATCATGCTTTTATAATATCCATTTACCACTACTATATTTGAGACTATTTAAGAAAAGTATTTCAAGCCAGGCACGGTGGCACATGCCTTTAATCCCAGCACTTGGGAGGCAGAGGCAGGCGGATCTCTGTGAGTTCAAGGTCTATGCCAAAATAAAAATATTATTTTTACATTTATTTTAATTTTTTTGAGATAAGGACTCACTATTTGTAACTCTGGTTGGCCTAGAATTTGCTATATAAGGCTAGTCTCAAACTTATAGTAATCCTCCTGCCTCTGCCCTCTAAATCCTGGGAATACAAGCATGTTCCACCATGCTCACTTTCAACTACTTTTATTTGTAAGGCTTTCAACTATTTCATTTAATATTCTGTATCAAACTTATCACTGTCCTTTCTTTTTATAAAAATATGAGGCTATTAGGACTCAGGGACCAAATAACATGAATTTAAGCATGAAAGTTTGTATTCATATTTTTATAGTACAAAGATTTTTTTTTCTTTTTTTAAGTAAGCAGATTTTAAAGTTGTAATTCATAAATGGCAATAAATGCCTGGCAGGGAGTTACTCAGAATCAAAGTCTTAACTGAGTCCCTGCTAGGTACCAGGTATTCTGCCAGATACTGTCACTGAAATTATTATTTTGGGGGGAGGGGGACAGGGTCTCCCTGTAGCCCCAGCTGGCCTGGAAATCACTATGTAGACCAGGCTAGCCTTGAACTCACAGAGCTCGGACTGCCTCTGCCTTCCTACTGCTGGGATTAAAGGTGTGAGCCATCATGCCAGGCTTCCCTGAGATTATTGACTTTATACTCAATTCTAGAAACAGGATTTTAAGATAGCTGGACTTACAAAGGAAGAAAGATCACTAAGAGAAATCTTATGAGCCCTATTAGACTGAGAAAAACAACTCTACATCCATTAAATTGAACCTTGTTCCCTGCTCTGGCATATACTACCTAGAAATCATCTTAAAACAGAGCCAGAACCTGGGATGTTTAGCTTCAACAACTGGAGCCATACAAGGGAATGAGAAAGCAAGGGAGACTTAACTCAATCTTGCTTTTTTCCTACAGTAACCAAGAACACATAATCTGGAGCTTATGGAATAGCAGAGGTATCAAAAGTTGGATCTAACTAGTTAAGATGTATGTATAACACAGAGCAGGAGAGATGGCTCCACAGTTAAAAGCACTGACGGCTCTTACAGAGGACCCCAGTTTGAGTCCCAACACCCATATGGTGGCTAACAACCATCTATAACTCCAGTTCCAGGGTATCTGACTCCCTCCTCTGATCTCTGTAGACACTGCACAACACAGGTGCGCTTACATACATGCAGGCAATATACTCATACACATAAAATAAAAACAAAATAAAATACTTTTTAAAAAAAGATTTATGTACAGGGCTGGAGAGATGGCTCAGCAGTTAAGAACACTGGTTGTTCTTGAAGAAGACCCAGGTTAAAATCCCAGCAGTCACATGGCAGCTAACAACTCCATAACTCCAGTCCCAGGGGATCCAACAGCCTCTTCTGATCTCCTTGGGCATTGCACGAATGGGTGCACTTACCTACATGCAGGCAATACACGCATACACATAAAATAAAAATAATAAATAAAATTTAAAAGAAAAAAAGATTTATGTACAACAATGATTTAATATAATCTAGGTAGAAATAAATACTTAGTAGTCTGCTGCCCTTTCTCCCTAAAAATATTTAACAACTGTTGCTATATTATCTGAGCATATGAACAATGAAACAAGAAATGGGCCATAAAAATGTGACAGCAGAGGAGGGAAGGAAACCCCATAAATTCAATATACAGCACTCTTTACAATTTTATACTCCCAGTAATTTCTGATTTCCCTTGTTCTGAGACAAGTCTCATGTAGGCCACAATGGCCAGAAGCTGACTAAGGCCAAGGATGACTTTTAACCTCTGGTCCTCCAACTTCTACCACTGGAGTGCTGGAATTACAGGCCTGTGTACCACTCCAGTTTATGAAGTACAAAGGATAGAACACAGGGCCTTGTGTGTATTAGACATGAGCACCCTACCAACTAAGTTACATCTCCAGTATCTCATTTCACTGATTTTTAACTGGGTAGAACACACGAATTTGCTATTCTTGGGTACCTGTTTAAGGAAAAAAAAAAAATTTTTTTTGGGAAATGGATCTTTGTTGCCCAGGCTGGTCTCAAAGTTGTGGGATCAAGAGACTCTCACTGCTGGGTGTGGTGGTACAAGCCTTTAATCCCAGCATTCTGGAGGCAGAGGCATGTGAGTTTGAGGTCAGCCTGGTCTACAAAGAGTTCCAGGCCAGCTGGGGCTACAGAGATACCCTATCTCAAAAATGACTAAAAATTAAGAGAGGGTCTCTCACCTAGCCAGGCATGGTGGTATATACCTTTAATCCCAGCACCCGGGAGACAGAGGCAGGTGGATCTCTGTGGGTTTGAGGTCAGCTTGGTCTACATAGTAAGTTCCAGGGCAGTGGGAGCTACGGGGAAACCCTGTCTCAATAAGAAAAAAAAAGTCTCTCTCACCTCAACCTCTTAAATAGCTGGGACCACAGGTATACGCCACTACACCTAGCTAGGAGTGATCTTTTGTGAAAGCCTAGTACTTGATAAATTCTCTTTTTTTATGTCACTGTTGGCCTGTTGATTTTCTTTTCTTTTAATTTTTAATTTATTTATTTTCTGTTGTGTGTCTGTGTGGATACGTGCATGCCAGAGCATGTATGATGGCCAGGGGACAACTTGCAGGAATCAGTTCTCTCCCTCTACCACGTGGGTCCCAAGGATTAAACTTGCCTCTTTAGGCTTGGTAGCAAACGCCTTTACCCACCAAGACACCTTGCCACTGGCCTGATTTTCTTAAAAGGTTCCAAGTACTTTGTTATATACATTTAATATTCCTGGATGCAATGCTTAATGATGTAGGAAAGTGGAATTAGAATAGAAATAAGAGAGTAGGCAAAATAAAAATCTAGAAAAGCAGCATAGTCTATTAATCCGGATTACAATAAGAGTAGTATTTTATCTCTGCACGATGACAATGCCTACATATAGCCAAACTCGTAACTCAATTAGTATTTTTCGGATTTTTTAAAAAATAAATTGTATGTTTATGAGTATTTTACCTGCATATATATAAATACTCCAGATGCATGGTGTGCCAGTGGAGGCCAGAAATCATCGGATCCATCACATGGGTGCTGGAAACCAAACCCAGGTCCTCTGAAAGAGCCACCAGTATTTTTAACTGCTGAGCCATCTCTCTAGCCCCAGGACTCAATTTTATATATCAACTTCAAAACACAGAAGTTTTCCAAGGACAAGTACTGTTCTATAGGCCCCAATATGAATTACAGGTAGTGCATCTTACAGTTCACATTACTAGAAAGATGATATGCTAGAAATTTCCTGTTTGCAAAGGGAAATTCTTTTTTCTAATTTTTATTTTATGTATATGAGTGTAAGTGCACTATGTCCTACAATGCCTGTAAAGGACAGAAGGAGGCATCAGAACCCCTAAAACTGGAGTTATAGATGGCTCTTAGCCTCCATGTGGGTCCTGGGAATCGAACTCAGGTCTTATGCAAGAGCAATCAGTGCTCCCACTGCTGAGCCATCTCTCTAACCACTGAAAGGGCAATTCTAATGGTAGTTTTGTCATCCATGGAGGGGGTGGGGTGGGGGAGGGAGGACACTCTAATGCAGTGCTGGAAAGAGCAGAAACTTATAGTGACATCAGACCTAAATCTGCCACTTTTAGGAATCTGTCCTGCAAATAAACTTGAAAATGCATGAAACAATAATTTACAAAGCACTGCAGTACTATTTATAAGAATAATTCTAAAATTTATTTAAACAGGTTCTTGCTATGCAGCCCAGGCTGGCTTTAAAATTGTAATCCCCCTGCCTCCACCTCTACAGTGCTGGCTCAGAGCAAACATTTAAAGATAATCTAAATCATGTGGGGACTAGTATGCTATCTCTAAGGTAAAGTAAATGTACAAAGCAAAAAGTGTGCATAGTTTTCTGTAATATGTGTAAAAAACAGATATATAACATACAATGTCTCTAGAGTTCCCCAAAATGTTACTTGCCTAGGAAGCAGGATTAGGTGGGGGGGCAATACAGTAAAAGGAAAAAGTCACTATTTTTCAAAATTTTGAATCATGTAGATCTGCTTGGTTAGAACACTAAGTTGAAACAATGCATAATTCGTATAAAAATAGTCAATATTTTAGAATTTGTATATGATATAAAGTTTATATAACAGATAATAAAGTTTATATAACAGAAGACTATATTGTAATTAGACACTACGAATTAGCCAGGTATGGTAGCTCATGCCTGTAAGCCCAGCACACAGAAGACAGAATTAGGAGGATCATGAGCTGATTCTCAAAGCACAAAAATGGGCTAGAGAGACAGTTTAGTGGTTAAGAACAGTGGCTGTTCTTGCAGAAGACCCAGGTTCAAATCCCAGCACCCACACAGTAGCTAACAACTGTCCGTAACTCCAGTTCCAGGGGATCCGATGGCCTCTCCTGTCCTTTGTGGGCATTGCATGACACGGGTGCACTTACCTACATGCAGGCAATACAGGCATACACATAAAATTAAAAAATAATAAATAAAGCCGGACATGGTGGTGCATGCCTTTAATCCCAGCACTTGGGAGGCAAAGGCAGGAGGACCTCTTCAGGCCAGCTGGGGTTACAGGGAGACCCTGTCTCAAAAAGACAAAAAATAAATAAATAATAATAATAATAAATAAAATATTTAAAATAAAAAAATGAATACTGGCTGCTCTTGCAGAAGACCCAGGTTCCCAGTACCCACATGGCAGCTCACAAATGGTCTGTAACTTCAGTTACAGGGGAACCAATACCCTCTTCTGGTCTCTGCAAGCACTGAATAACACAGGTATACTTATATACACACAAGCAAAACATCCATTCACATAAAATTTTTTTTAAAAATCAAAGAATATTTTTAAAAAAACAAAACAAAACCACTACAAATTAAGTGTACATTTTTGTGCATCCTTTCTTTTAAAACACCTACCAGTTCATCTGCTTTATTAAATAGTCACAGATTATCTCAACTCACTTGTGTTTTAACAAAGTGCCAAGAAGAGTTCAAGACATAGGATAAATAGGGCGTGATGAGGGAGCTTCCTACAATCAATTATACTAAAAGTTGGAGAAAAATGCTGCAATAATTAGGTATTAAAGTTATTTTTATACTAAAATAAAAACTAATATATTGTAGTACCGAATACAGGATGTACATGAGTATTTAATGTAAACAAGATATTTTGAACAAAGTTTCATACTGATTCTGATGGAGTCTGATGCAAGCAGCCCAGAAGTGTAGTACACACATTCAGTTTCTTAAACTCTTCAGAGGGAGGAAGATTGAGGAACTGCTACTCAGAGAACAGCAGTTCTACTCAGCAGTGGGGGTGGGGGTGGTGGGGTGTTAGAGCTACATACACCTGGATGTGCTACGGAGTCTTGACACTTGTGTGACCACAGATCAATCACTTAACCTGGGGTTCAGAGCCTCATTCTCTTCATTTGTAAAATATGACAAATATTACTTACCTTGTAGTTCTGTTAGATTTGTTAAGGAAACTGCCTAGATTCTAGAAGGGCTATAATGAATGGTGCCTATGATCACAGTCACCAAACCTACAAAACTGTTGGCGCCATTCATTCAGCTCTAGTTTGTGCAATCAATAGAAAGTAAGCCATGGAGATTTATAGGCCTCCCAACCAGCCACACAAACAGGCCAATATAAAAACCTAGGTGAACACTATTATACTCACATATTTCATTTCAAACTTCTTAGCCAACATTTCCACTTCTTGCCTCTCTTTATACTCATCATTAAATGGGTCTTCTGTATGAATGAGCTTCTTCTGATTCAAAGTAAATGGGAAAAGAAATTGAAGTGTTAGTATTACTTCAACTACACTGCTATATACTGATCATATCAATTATATTTCAATAGCCGAATATAAAATGATGTTCAATAGCATATCAAGCATGTATTCAATATTATATTGCTATAATTACTTCAAATGTATTATTCTCCATAGTTGACTGTATCTTTAAATTTCATCAATGACAGTCAATTTTTCCCATCACTAATAAATAAGTCAAAAGCATTAAAAGCAATGAAAAGGAAATGCTGGTTCATAGCAAGAAGGTATTTGCGGTTTTAACAGACTTACATACATTGTACAGTTTTCTGGTGGCCAAGAGTTCAACAATCAAAATTAACTCCACTTGCAAAATGATCAGAGACCACCCCATTCAAAATAGCAAGGCAATCCCTCCCCCATAGACAAACAATAGGTACAAATGAAAACACAGCTAACTTTAGTTTGATATCACCCCTAAAAAAGACAACTGCTATAGTTAGGATATACTCTCAAAAGATATTCAAATTATTAATTAGAGGATCAACATTTAATCACATGCTTACAAGTTATTACTTGAGTATCTAGAGCTGCCCTGGCTTTCTGCATCATCTGTCTCCTGTCAATGGATATCCATTCAGACTATGCAAGTTTTAAAAAAGTGAAATAGCAAAGAGATTACATCACATGGCTTGTTTCTAACAACAGAATGAAACAATATTCTAAAACACAATTTAAAACACAGACATACACACAATGAACTAGCCCTCCATTCACCAGCTAGCCACCTAAACAGATAAATCACATCCTTTCCTAATTTACTATTTAATTTTAAAATGTATTATTATTATCATTATTATTATTATATGTGTGTGTGCAGACCATGGCACACACACAGAGGTCAGGGGACAACTTGATGGAGTCCTTCTCTCCTCTCACCTTTATGTGGATTCTGGGGACAGAACTAGGCTTATGTGGTAAATGCCTTTACCTGCTCAGCCATTTTACCAGCATGAGTTTATTATTTCATCAAACATGTTTTATGTATGTTTTTCAATATACAAAAATGAGACAGATTAAAAGTTACTTTTAAAATATTTTTTAGAGCTGGGCATGGTGGCGCACACCTTTAATCCCAGCACTCGGGAGGGAGAGGCAGGCGGATCTCTGTGAGTTCAAGGCCAGCCTGGACTACATAGTGAGTTCTAGGACAGCTGGGGCTACAGAGAGACTCTGTCTCAAAAGACCAAAAAATAATAATAATAATAATTTCTAGCCATTTTCAGAAAATTGATTTTGAAAGTAAAATTTTTAAAGGCTACATTTCCTTTTACTCAATTAGCAACTTCAAATAATTAAAACAAATACAGACCAACTATAACAAAACAAAGAACTGCATACGTGAAACTAAGGTACCACATATATAAAGACTGGCACACATAATCTACCACAGGAAAATTCAGAATAAATAAATACAAACAATTCATCCTACTTAGAACATCAGAATAAAGAGGTACTCCTTAAGGTTTAAAGGAGTTAATATTAGAATTAAAAAAAAATTTTTTTTTTGAGATAGTGTGTGCCTATAGCTCCTGCTTGCCTGCAATTCACTATGTAGACCAGGCCGACCTCTAACTCATAGAGATCCACCTGTCTCTGCCTCCAGAGTGCTAGAATTACAGACTTGAGACACCATGCCTGGCTTAAAATCAATTTTTTTAAAAGTGTAATAATGAATACTGATAGACTACCTTATTCCAGTTAAAATTATGAACAGAAAATATAAACATGATTCTAAGTGAAATAAACTAGCAAAATCAGACTGGTTAGGAAATTTAAAATACTAGGCATGTTCAGGGTATTTAGTCTTTACTTGAAGCTAAAGCTAAGGACTGTAAGCAATTATGTTTTATTATGAATTGTCCCCTCACATCACTGTCAAGTCTAAATACTAGGTCCTTACTATTAGTCTGACTGGGTTTTTGGCAGTACTGGGGGATTGCAGCCTGAGCCTCACACATGCTAGGTAAATGCTCTACTCTGAGCTATATCCCCAGCCCAGCCTAACTCATTTTTTATGCGCAAATAAAAACAGAAAGATCTACACTTTTACTAAGGACCATCTTTAAATGCCATTCTAATTTTTTTTTCTAACAGGATATTGCTGGCCTCAAACTTATAATCTTCCTGCCTCAGTCTCCTGAGTGCTAAGATTATAGACATGTGCCACCATACCCAGCCATTTTATGGACTTTCATTGGGCATCAAAAGTATACCTTGTGTTTACAAATAACAGTCTATAAAATTAAAGAAAACAGACTCACCTCTCTTTTACAATTAAGAATAATGTCTGGAATCCCAGCACTCAGGAGTCTGGGACAGGAGGACCAACAGAAGTTTGATGCCAGATCTTACTTCAAAAAAACCAACATCCACAAAGAATACTCTTTTCCCAATAAAAACTCAGAAAGGGTCTTTCTTTTTTCACGTAAAATTCGAAATTATCAGCTACCCACATACAAAATTGATGCAATGATTTCGTTTTTTGATCTTAAAAGCATTTTCAGATCTTTCACAGGTCTTACCCAACATTACACAAGCAACGGAATACCTCAGAATCCTCTAACAGTATCATTACATCAGTACCCTGACCACTTGCTTTTCTCTTTACAGTAACCGTGTTTTCAAATGGGCGTTCTAGTTAGCTGATTTCCTAGTTCACTAAGAACTGAAGGGTTTTGTGGGGCATGGTAGCGCACACTTTTAATCCCAGCATTTGGGAGGCAGAGGCAGGTGTATCTCTGTGAGCCTGGTCTACATAGAGTTCCAGGTCAGCTAGGTCTACAGGGAGACCCTGTCTCAAAAAGACTTAAAAAAAAAAAAAAAAAATGAAGTGTTTTTTTCTTGTGTATTTATCACTGCCAAAACTTAATTCCAAACTGCACTATCATGCCTTAGCCAGAATTGAACAGATTAATCTTGCAAGCTAGAGAATCCCAATGTCTTGGTCACCACTGGAACCATCACAATGATGGCACCAGACTGTAGAGCTAGCAGCCTAACCTACAAGGTGATTTTCCTCTTCATATTCAGCCAAAATAATCTTATGTATAGAAAAACCCCCTGTATTTTAGCTAACTAGAGTTGTACTCTTCATTAAGTGGCTCTGAAGCGGCTGACCAAATGTACCCTGCTGTAGACAGCATCCACACACAATGCTTTCAACAGCCCTACATCTACTAACTTTCGTCGACATATATTCAGCAACAGGGAGTTACCTCAAATATTTAGAGACTTTCTCCTCTATTTTATAAGATTTTTCTTCCTGAGCAACTTACAATGACCTTGTCTCAAAAACAAGAGGGAGATGGGAGTGGAGGCTGCAGTTGTAGCACAGCATCAGTGACATATTGCCACCTAGCACGTGTAAGTCCCTGGGTCTGACTGGGAGGAAGGAAGGGAGGGACAGAGAAAGGGAGGTAGGTAAGTGACACTTCCCAGGAGGAAATTTGGAGCTGGCTACTTTCCAGACTAATTCTAATGTTCACATTTTGCTTTCCAGTTGGTCACTCTTTTGGAACCATCACAATTTTATTTACACAGAGGTTATTTATACTTTCTTATGTAATAAATATGTTAACTGGAACTAATCACAGGAAAATCAGGCAGATTTTTTGCTACAAAAGTATACTGCATAAACAATGGAATAAATTTTTATGGAATATGACAGATATATGGCTGATTATATAATGAGAAAATTGGACTAATAAACCCCTAAATTGATAGTATGTATGACATAACACAAAAATTAACCTAGTTCATCGGTCTCCTCTCTCTAGCATGAAAGTGTAGCTATTGCCACGCAACAATGCTTTAGGGTCAAGGCAAATCACATACACAGTGGGATATACCATACAGCCTAACAGTATAGTAGTGTATAACATCTAGATTAGTATAGGTTCTTTCTACAGTATTTTTACACAATGAAAAAATGCCTAGCAATGCATTTTTCAGAATGTAATCTCTCTCTACACCAAATAATTGTAGTGGTTCTGGTATTATCAAGTTAACAAAATTAGGGTGTCAATGGGTAGAGAGAAGGCTCAGTGGTTAAGAGCACATACTGTTCTTACAGAGGTCCTGGGTGGGCTTCCCAGAACCTACCACCCACAGTTCACAATAGCCAATAAACTCCAACTCCAAGGGATCCTACAGCCTCTTCTAGCCTCCACAGGCACTGCGCTCACAAGCACAAACCCACACAAACACATACATAGACACCTAATTAAAACATGAAAGAAATTAAAAAACAATGTTAGGTTGTCAAAATGAACTCTTCCCCCTAACATTTCTCTTTGTAATTAAAAACATTTCCTATTAATTTGTCACAGCATGAAAATTATGGCATAGAGATGTCCATATTTCTAGTATGACTAACTTCATTTTGACAGAATCCTCTGAATTTAAAGTGGATGCACTAATTGTAGACATTTGCTTTACTAACATTGGTGCCACAACGGAAAGAAGTGCGTATAAAATTAAGTAGAACCACTGTGTTAAACCCATTTGTAAAATAAGGACAATGGTTCTTACCTTATAAATTCTGGGGCTGAATAAGTAAACACGAATACCGTTTAAAACTGTGTCCACCATATAGTAAGAACAAAGTAAACACTAGCTAGTATTATGCATTTTTACCTAAAGATGACTTTTATTCTGTGGGTTATTTTATTATTATTATTTTTGGTCTTTTTGAGACAGGGTCTCCCCACAGCCCCAGCTGACCTGGAACTCACTATGTAGACCAGGCCTTGAACTCAAGATTCCCTTGCCTCTGCCTCCCCAGTACTGGGATTGAAGGTGTGCATAACCACACCGAGCTTTGTTTCGTGGTTTTATTTGTTGTTACATTTATTAATTTTGTGTATGTGAACAACTTTTGGAAGCCATTCTCTCCTTCCTCCACATGGGTCCTGGGGATTGAACTCAGGTCTTAAGACTTGGCAGAAGGTGCCTTTACCTGCTGAGCCATCTTGCCTGCTGGGTTTTGTTTGTTTTTGGAGGCAGGGGTCTCACTACCGAGGAGAGGCTGGTCCTAAACTCTCCGTCTCCATGGTTTTGCCTCAGCCTCCACAGAGCTGATGTACCAGAAGTGCATGCCCATGCCCAGCTACATTATGAATCTGTAACTTCCGAAAATTATAAAAATTGTACACCTACTTAGATTAGCAAGTCAAATACAGTTTCTTTGAAAAATACCCAATCCAACACAGAAAAAAAACCACATTCATAAGAGTATAAATAAAATGGGTCTACAGGGCAATGATATGTCAAAGTGACCAAAACAGTCTCTACACTTAACAATTCAATTTCTTTGAAATCATTTAGTAATGATTTGATCACACCACACTTGTAACTAATCATTAAAAGATTATCTGGCACCTCCCACATGGTGGCTTAGGCCTTTGATCCCAGCACAGGAGGAGGCAGAGGCAGGGGGATTTCTGTGAAGTCCAGGCCAGCCTGGTCTATAAAGTGAGTTCAGGCCAGCCATAGTGAAATCCTGTCTCAAAAAAACACCCCCCCCCTCAAATCTGGCTACCAAATAAATAAACAACACTGCCTACCTAGTGGTGATGCTCAATGAGAGACATTTTCACTAAGGAGTCGTTCATTTCAACAATGACAGCTGATGAAACAAGTGACTTCAGGAGTCCATTAGACCGGCTCTAAAGCACAGCCTAATAAACGCTAAACAAGAGGACAATGTCTGTCTCTCATCTCTCTTCTCAGTTCTAAAGATTACCAACCCACAACAAAAAAATTACAATCACTGACAAACCGCTGTCCTAATTCCCATTGTTCACCGGTTCCATCAAAGGCATACCTAAGTAATTGCAAGTTTTTAAAAATTGAAAGCCAACATTTTCCCCATCATTCTCCGAAACACACAAACGACAAATACAATACCTCCAACTGGAACTAATGATAGCCACTCAAAAAATATGAAGAGACAGCAACCGAATAGACAGGAGACCTTTCCATTCAAAGACAATATGCACAAAGTACACACACACACACACACACACAAAGCTAAAAATATTTACCAAAACCAAAACGAGAGTAATCAGATTAACGAATCCACTTTTTCATTCCTAACGTGAAAATCTTTAATTTCTGAAAATGTTTAATTACTCTTAAATCCCCTTCAATCAAGGAAAATAAAAACCACCCGGCTGCGAGCCCATCTCAGCAGCCCAGGAGCCTGGGATGAGGAAGGATGAGGATGAGCCGAGAAGGGGTCACACCATCTCTCCGCTTCAGACCGGGGGGCGTGTCCCCCAAGGTTTTCGCTTCCCTTCTACCGGAACGACAGATGGAGCGCCACAAGGAGAAGCCAGCCGCACGGCTCGCAGGGCCTCGGGATTTGGTGTAGGGAACAGAAAGGAAAAGGAGGAGAAGCTGAGGTTTCGAAAGATGCAGAGGAAAACCGGCTCGGCGCGGTGTGGAGGGGACAGCCTCGGCTACCCAGGTGGGCCGAGCGGCGCAGCTCCGGCCCTTCTACCGGAACGACAGATGGAGCGCCACAAGGAGAAGCCAGCCGCACGGCTCGCAGGGCCTCGGGATTTGGTGTAGGGAACAGAAAGGAAAAGGAGGAGAAGCTGAGGTTTCGAAAGATGCAGAGGAAAACCGGCTCGGCGCGGTGTGGAGGGGACAGCCTCGGCTACCCAGGTGGGCCGAGCGGCGCAGCTCCGGCCCGGTCCGGCCGCCCCCGCCACCC
>NW_008359625.1:4758050-4763318 GCF_000622305.1 Nannospalax galili | reverse complement strand
CGGGGGCTGCGCGTCCGTGCGGGGGGCCGGCTCCGCCCGGGCCGGCTCGCGGTAGGGCTGCGGCTCCGGCCGGGGGCTCTCGCGCTCGGAGCCCGGGAGGTCGGCGTCGCGCCGCCTCACCGGTGACAGGCTAATGAGCGCGACTCTGCGCGGCTCCGCCATCCCCACTGTTCTGGCCCTCCGCTCTCGCTTGAGCCGGCGCTCGTCTTGACGCCTCGCAGCGCGCCTGCCCGCCCTTCCTTCGGCTCTCCGTCGCTTTTCTTCCCTCCACCACCCTCAGAGGTCTCCGCGGACGCCACCGTGAGTGCGGACCGTGTCCCCTTGCCCGCTACTACGTTCTGATGGGCTCCACCGCCATCGCCAGGGTCGCCGCAGCCGCCATGTTGGATCCCCCACATAAATAGAAGCAGGCCGCTGAGCGGGCGCATGCGCACACTGGAGACGCTCGCGTCCACAGTCGTGGCTGTTGCTCAGTTTTCTCTTTTCCTCCCAGCAGTCTGGGGTCCAGACAGGCCGGCGGAAGTGACGTCACAGAGAGGCTTGTCTCCATGGAAACGGGACGCTGTCTGTGCCTTTGGTCCGGGGGAAGTGTTTGGAGTTCCCGGAGTAGTTTCCTCTTCTTGCCCGGAAACGGAGTCCCGCTCGCGGCTCTCCTACGATGAGTGCTGTGATGTGCTTCGGGCCTACCTAGTCATGGCGGCGGCGGGTCCCGCCCGACTTCGGCATCCGGTTCTCGGCGCGACGGTGTAGGGTGGTCACCTGAGGATTCCATGGGGGGGCAGAGAAGGGGGAGAGGGACTCGCTGCGGGTCCTACTTGCCCAGGGCCCGAGGTATGGGGAGGAAAGAGATGGCTAGCTCACGCCAGACCCACCCTCGGGCTCCCCTTCCCACCATCCTCTCATGGGCAGGGCTGGGAAACGCTCAGTTGCGTGCCACTTTGGAAGACTGAATAGCAAATGAGCAGTTGTAAAGACTTAGGGAGGGTTTCGTGTTATCTTAGGGGACACGTTCTCAGAAAAAACAAGGCTAAGTGACCCATTTCAAAGGAGGGAGGAGTGATCAACTAATTAGAATTCAAGTTTTAAAGGGTGAGAATTATTAGTAGAAAGTACATTTGAGGACTCGCTTTCTATGTCCTCAAGGGAACCCAAGCCTCCTAATTGCATTAACTATATTAGTTGAGGAACTGAGTCAAAATACGTCATAGACAGTTTGAGTAGGCAGGTGTTTGCTTTCTTATTCCTTCCCTGGTGTACCAGATTGTGATGGAATGTTGATTCCTAAAATCCTTCCTGAGCCAGGTGTGGTGCACGCCTTTAATCCCAGAGTTTGGGAGGCAAAGGCAAGGGGTTTGAGGCCAACCTGGCCTACACAGCATAGGGGGTCCAAGCTAGACCCCCATCTCAAAAAAAAAAAAAAAAAAAGAGGTCCTGCACAAATGTAAAATGCTGATTGTGGGGCTGGAGAGATGGGTTAGCTGGCTGCACTTGCAGAGGGTCTGGGCCGTTTCCAGAACCCACATGGTAACAACCTTCGGTAACTCATTAACTTCAGTTCCAAGGCATCGGAAGCCCTCTTTTGGCCTCCGAAGGCATTGAACGGCATGGGTGCACTCATACACATAAAATTGGTGATGCACGCCTTTAATCCCAGCACTCAGGAGGCAAAGGCAGATGGGTCTCTGTGAATTCAAGGCCAGCCTGGTCTACATAGTGAGTTCCAGGACAGCTGGGACTACAGGTAGACCCTGTCCCAAAAAGACCAAAATAAATAAATAATAAAATGCTGATTGTCCCTTGACACCATATTTTATCTCCATCATGTTTTCCACTGCTCCTCTTCTGATTCCCTTTAGAGTCTCATGTTTTGGATTTAGTAGCACTTAAGTGACCCATCTGCTCTCAAACTATTCCTGGAGTTTTGTAATGAGGCAATTAATGCTTCTAAAATGCTTATTGTATCATTCTCCTAGTTACAACTGACCTGCAAAGTGATCTCTATACCTATATTCAGTGTCCACAATTTACCTAGACATTGCAATCTGTTCGATCTGTGAGCCAAACTTCTGCAGGTATGCTGACCATCCAACATATCTTCTGCTGACTTCTAAGGCACTGTTTGCCCAACTTTTTGAACCTCAACCCACAGTAAGAAATAGCTATAATGTAACCCATTGCACACATCCACTGGAAATACAAGTTCACAATATGTACCCTAGTATGTAGCAAAGAGTAAAAGCAACAGAGGGAATGTAAAATATTTTATCATGCAACAAAGAAACAAATCATAAATTAGGAAAAGTTTTTAGTTAATGCTAGGTTCACAGGTTTATTCCAGGCCATGGCACCTATACATCTGGCCTGGTATTGTGCTTTTGAGACAAGGTTTTTCTATAGCCCCAGCTGGCCTGGAACCCACTATGTAGACCAGGCTAGCCTTGATCTCACAGAGGTCCACCTGCCCTCTGCCTCCTAAGTGATGAGATTAAAAATGTTGGCCACCATGCCCAGTCAGTGTATAATTTCTGAGCAGTAATCTGTAACAGCACATTTGCCTCCCTGAGTGTATACATATGCATAGATGTGTATTATCTCTGAAAGTATACTTACCATACTGAAGGCTGATGGGGGTAGGGGGAATTAACATTATGTGACTCTCAGAAATAGCTGTGAGACCCATATATATATATATATATATATATTTTTTTTTTTTTCCTTTTTGAGATAGGGTCTCCTGTAGCCCCAGCTGGCCTGTAGACCAGGCTGGCTTTGAATTCAGTGATCCACCTGCCTCTGCCCTGAGTGCTGTGGGATCAAAGGCGTGTTTTTTTTTTTTTTTTTTTTTTTTTTTTTTTTACCTTGGAGCCTACTCCAGTGACTGAAAGCTCTATCTTTTAAAAAAATTTAAATTAAGGAATTCTTACCGCCCAGGAAAGTGCATTTGCATGATGAACAGATCCATTCTCACACAGTCCTTTGAGCACTACACACTTCAAGACTCATGAGATTTCTGCATGGAGCTCACATCTATAATCCCAATCCCAACACTTGAGAGGCAGAGGCAGCAGGATCACGACCAAGGTTGTAAAGCAAGTTCAATTCCATCCTGAGCCACATGGATAAGACCTTGTCTCAGAAAAAAAAAAGATTCCTCTCACCTCAGGAAAGTCCATCTTGCCCTTTGCAGTCAGTGACCCCTTAGAGGTAGTCAGCACTCTGACCTCTGTCACCAGAGGTCATTCAGTATGGACACATACATATTATGCCTGGCTTTCTTTCAACATAATGATTGTGAAATTCATCTATTTAATTGCATGCTAGTACTTTTTTCATACAGTATAGTACTCCTTTTATGAAGTACCACAATTTACATATTATCAATTAAGTAATTTTGTATACTATTGTATATTATATATAGTTTTCTCTTTTCTAATTTTAAGGGGAAATATCATGGAATTAATGTTGAACATTAATTCCTGGAGCAGAAACTGTTTTATTGTAAATTGTACTTAGATAATGAAATATTAAGTGTGTATGAATATTTGCCTTCATGTATGTGTCTTCAGAGATCAGAAGAGGGCATGTTGGGTCCCCTAGAGCTGAAGTTACAGTTTTTAGTCACCATGTGGGTGCTAGGAACTGAACCTGTGTCCTCTGGAAGAGGAAGAGGGTAGTGTTCTTAACCATTGAGCCATCTCTCCAGCCCCTGCATTTACTCTTGAATAAGATGATGATATCATACCCATTTGGGCTAAAACTGTGGGAATTTCAATAAAGAAGGTTGTATTCATATTGTTCATGTTGCTGTGAACAGATCCTCAAGAAGAAGCAACTTGAGGGAGGAATGACTTATCTTGAGCTCATGGTTTAAGAAGGCCTACAGTCCCTCATGGCAGGGTAGGCATGGTGGCAGGAGCACAAGGCAGTTAGTCACACTGCCCCTTAGTCAGGTAGCAGAAAGAGAATTCTGGTGTTCAGCTTGCTAGCTTGCTTTCTCCTTTTTTTTTTTGAGACAGGGTCTCCTTTCAGCCCCAATTCACCTGGCACTCACTATGAAGACCAGGCTGGCCTCAGTCTCACAGAGATCCACCTGCCTCTACCTCCCCAGTGCTGGGACTAAAGGTATGTGCCACCACACCTGGTGCTTCCTTCTTTTTATTCAGTCTAGGACCCCAGCCCATGGAATGGTGCCACCCACATTCAGGATAAGTTTTCCCTTGTCAGTTAAACATCTGTGGAAATGCCCTCATAGACAATGCCCAAGGTACATGTTTCCTAAGTGATTCTAAATCCTATCAAATTGATTTTGAAGATTATCAGTCACGGGGTTAAAAGTATGAAAGTCACTCAGATGCTTAAGGTGAGAAAAGTTTTGACTGTTTTTTGGCATAACTGGGCAAAGATTTTTCAGTCATTTCCCCAGTAATAAGTGTGACATGTGACATGGAAACCCAGAGAATAGAGAAAGAGATTTGGAATGGTAAAGACTTTATAGAGGGAGAAGGGGCTTGCTTCATAAGACTGGTAAGGCTATGGGTAAACAGAATGGGGCAGGTATGACCCAAAGCTAGAGGTGGACTCAGCCTGGGAGGACAGCAGGACCTGTCACATCCTGACAGAATTGGAAAAGGCAGCGGAAATCAGGACTGAGATATGTTGGAACTTTTGGTAGCAAGTTTCATAAAATATATCAACTTAAACTAGATACAGAGGGGTCATAGCAAGACCTTTCCCTAAAAAAAAAAAGTAGAAAAGGGAGCTGGAGAGATGGCTCAGCAGTTAAGAGCACTGACTACTCTTGCAGAGGACCCAGGTTCGATTCCCAGCACCCACATGGAGGCTACAAACCATCCTTAACTCAGTTCCAGGGGACTCCAAAGCCCTCTTCTGACCTCTGCTGGCATTGCATGACATGGGTGCACTCAAATACATGCAGGCAATACACTCATTACACTCATACTGTAGGACCCCCAGACTGGGGTACCCAACATCCACGGGAGGCTGCACCCCAATAACTCAGTCCTCAGACCAGGAGATGCAATAAGCAAGAGGATTTAATCGTTTGCGCAGAGCGGGCTCCTGCCTCACTCAGAAGGAGAGTGAGAGAACAGCAGCCCCGAGCTCAGCTTACAGGCGATTTTTAAAGGCAAAAACCACAAACTACAACCAGCAGCAGTGGGAGGGGGCCAGCAGCAACCGGCAGCAGTGGGAGGGGGGAAGTTTCGGGTGATGTCCGGCTTGTGTACGGAGCATGAAAAGGGTCAGCTC
>NW_008359625.1:4753436-4755984 GCF_000622305.1 Nannospalax galili | reverse complement strand
CTGAAGGTACAGAGATAGTGGAGTTGCAAAGGCGGGCATGAGTTGGAGGTGGGTTTCCTAAGCAGAGCCCAGATCCTGAGACTTCCGTGAGGGTTAAGGGGTGAGGGGTCTCTCTATGACATAAGTTGGCCGAAGTGGTATTATTGAAGGCCCCTTGGATTGCTACACCCTCGTAATAAGGGGGTGCTGCTGTTAAACATAGCCAACAGGATTCAGTTAGGTTGGGGTCTGTCTGTCTAATGGCCTTATATGCTCCTTGGATTAGATTAAACAGTCGGTCCCCCGTAGGTGAAACCTTGTGACCCGGGGAGCTAGAATTCTGTTTCAACAAGATATCTGCAGGGGAAGGTTTAGAAAGGGGGTTAGAGATTAAAGCTGGTGGAGGACTCGGGTGACTGGGGATGGGATTCTGAACAGGTAAGATGGGGTTGGGGCCTATAGCTACTGAATAGGGGAAGGTGTCTCTCTTAATGGTAAATAAAAGGCCAGGATCTGTCCCCTCCTTATATATCCTAATTCCCCAAGAATGTCCCTTATCCCAATCTGTGACCTTCCTTCCTGCTATTGTGAATTCTATCCGGAGAGGATGGCACCATTTACCTTGACAAACCCCTTTAGGAGCATTTGGGCTCTTGTGGGAATAATTTGCTTTTACAGTAATATAATCCCAAGATGAGGATGGAGACCACCAGGAATCCCCGGTTGTTTCGCATCCCCAATTTTTACAGTAAAAATAATCTCTTTCTCCACATTTGGAATTAAGCCACTTAGCACGATGGTTACCTGGGCAGACATAGAAGGTATGCCGACACAACATGGTCCTTGCTTGTTCACGACACTCTTCCTGTTAAGTGGGGTCCCGCAAACGGGGGGTAATTTTCTGGGCCGGGTGCTTTATCAGGATCTGTGAAGTCTGATATGTCCCAGGGCGCTGGTGCTCCTAAGGCTAATTTACACAAATCTGGATACAGTATAGGCCACCAAGTACCCTTGGGTGCCATCTTGTGGGTTTCAAACACTTCAATACCCCTCTGATTAATTACCTGCCAGGTAGTCAGCACAGGGAGATGGGGGCTCCCTTGACTGGGGACAAACCTACAAACATAAAGAATTATTAAGTATCTCTGGAGAGTCTTAATTTTAGGGGATTTGATGTTTTGTGTAGATGTCATCTTCCAACGTCATCCTGGGCTGGGGCTCTCTTGATGTGGGAAGCGTGGATCCATGCTGAAATCCCATCTACTTTGAGGGCTGTGGGCATAGTCAGGAGAACCGTGTAGGGTCCTTTCCACCGTGGTTCAAGAGTCTTTACGTTGTGTCTTCTCACGTACACCTGATCTCCAATTTGGTAGGAGTGAGGTGTTTGTGGATTCCCAGGCCGGTAGACAGCAGCTAAAGGTTTCCAAACCAGGTTCTGGATGATCTGAAGGGCTTGGAGTCTTGTTTTCAAGCTGGGGTTATCAAAGGAAGAGGGCAAAGGAGACAAAGTTACATTGAGAACAGAAGGTGGCCCTTCATTGAGAACAGGAGGTGGCCCTCCGAAAAGGATTTCGTAGGGGGTTAGACCATGTATATCAGGAGTATTCCTAGCTCAAAATAGAGCTAGAGGTAGGAGCTGTACCCAGTCTTTAGTGCCAGTCTCTAAAGCTAATTTGGTTAAGGTCTCTTTAATAGTTCTATTCATTCTCTCTACCTGTCCTGAACTCTGGGGTCTGTAAGCACAATGTAATTTCCAATTAATCCCCAGTGCTTTGGCCATTCCCTGACTTACCTGGGAGACGAAGGCTGAGCCATTATCAGACCCAATTACCTTAGGCAGTCCAAATCGAGGGAAAATGTCTTCGATCAGTTTCTTCACCACCGTCTGGGGTGTTTCCTTCCAGGTGGGGAAAGCTTCAACCCAGCCTGAGAAAGTGTCTATGAACACTAAAAGATATTTATAACCATTGAGAGGACCTCAGTAAAATTTACTTCCCAGTTAGTCCCTGGTCGTGTCCCTCTTTTTCTCTTACCAGATGGGACCTTTGATCTGATACAAGTACCTTCCGCTGCCTGACGGGCAGTTTCATCTGCCATCCGATTGTCCTGAGCAATTGGCCCCTGGTCTCGCTGATGTCCAGGGCAATGGATAATGCTGACCTTTCTGTCCTTTGCCAATTTTTAGGGCCTGGGTTAAGGCTTCTAATTCAGCCCGTTGGGCTGAAGTTCTGGCTGGCAGGGCTTGGGCCCAAATTATTTTCTCCCCATTGACCACCACTGCCCCTGCCTTACGTTCACCATTTCGCAGAAAGCTGCTCCCATCCGTATACCAGGTGACATCTGCATCTGTTAGGGGCTGGTCGGTGAGGTCCTCTCTGGTCCCATGGGTCTCCGCAAGTATTTGCTGACAATCATGGGGAATCTCAGTGTCTTTCTGGGGGGTTGGTAGCAGCGTGGCAGGGTTTAAGGTGGCAGGGCTACCAAACTTGATCTTTTCTGGATTTAATAATAATGCCTGGTAATGGGTCACTCTGGCATTTGACAACCATCTGTCAGGAGGCTGTCTAAT
>NW_008359625.1:4744877-4750536 GCF_000622305.1 Nannospalax galili | reverse complement strand
CAGACTGAAGGGGCAGGAGGGAAGAAGTAGGAGGCCCCTGGTCTGTCTCTCCAGTTCCCCTAGGAGGTAGGAACGGCCGTGCCCAAGGTGTGGGGTTCTGGGCCAAGTCTTCCCAGGTGACTATGTAGGCCACCTGGTCCGGATGTCTGTGTGGTCTTGGGTGGAAAATGTATTCCTTAACCTGCAAGATAGTAGCAAGGTCAAAAGTCCCATCCCTTGGCCATCTTTTTTCAAAAGAGGGCCATACAGAGGAACAGAGATTCTGCCACTTTTTTTTCTGGACCTCTAGTGATAAATTGTGGGCCCGTTCCACAACCTCCTTCCAGTGTTCTAGAGTTAAGCTTAAGGGGGTAATTAGCGATTGACCCATAGTGGAGGTTGCAGACAGGAGAGGGGGAGAGTAAGAAGGAAAGAAAGTGAGAATATGCCACTCCAAATAATGACCAGTGGGTGTGCTTATGAACAAGTACCTAACGTTGCCGAGTTTTTCTTCTGCGGGGGACAAGATTCATGCCTGGGACCCCCTTATCCTTCCACGGGAGTCTTTTAGCGGCGAGTGCCCTATGGCTCTTATTTGCTCGACCCGTGCCCGTGGGGCTGTTTCAGTGGCCAGAAAGAGAGAAATGGAGAGGAGAGGGAGATACAGAAAGGCCGCCTTGTCTCCACCCGTGCGGGCAGTCGGGGTCCACTAAGAGGGCTAAGAGCCTTTGGCTTACATCAGGGAGTAGCCCTGACCAGAAAACCTCAATTGCTCCTTTGCCTTTAATGGTCCCACGTGAAGACTCAGACTGAGAATGAAAGGAAGGAGGAAAGGAGAGTTTACAATACAAAGTATTGAGAAAATTACAAGACCAGACCTTCCTTTATGTAACTAACACAACCATCAAGCATACATACCACATTAAATCACATTCATATGGACCGGTCCTTCTTTCATTCAGACACACGGTACACCCACCATTTTCACTTTCTGGGATCCCTGAACACAGACACAGACAATATACAGAACAGAGAATTTCTTGACGCGCATCTCTTAACTCAAGAACAGAAAGTACAGAGTGGGAGGGGAGTAGCCAAGCCAAGCCAAGCTCCCTTCTTCTCCCAGGGGAAGGAAAGCTTCGCCGTCCTCCCCACTCCAGACCACTCCGGTCCCTAAGGCCAGAGTGTCAGAACCAGGGGCCCCTGGGCACGTCTGCCACTCCCATGGGTTTCCAGAATACAGACTTACAGGTCCTGCACAGGCACAAGAGAGAGAACAGCAGCCCCAAGCTCAGTTTACAGGCGATTTTAAAGGCAGAAACCACAAACCACAACCGGCAGCAGTGGGAGGGGGCCGGCAGCAACCAGCAATAGGGGGCTGGCGGCAACTGGCAGTAGTGGGAGGGGGCCGGCAGCAACCAGCAATAGGGGGCTGGCGGCAACTGGCAGTAGTGGGAGGGGGCCGGCAGCAACCAGCAATAGGGGGCTGGCGGCAACTGGCAGTAGTGGGAGGGGGCCGGCAGCAACCAGCAATAGGGGGCTGGCGGCAACTGGCAGTAGTGGGAGGGGGCCGGCAGCAACCAGCAATAGGGGGCTGGCGGCAACTGGCAGTAGTGGGAGGGGGCCGGCAGCAACCAGCAATAGGGGGCTGGCGGCAACCGGCAGTAGTGGGAGGGGGAATCTCTGGTGGTGTCCGGAGCATGAAAAGGTCAGCTCTTTCTCAGTAGTTAGAATTATTTTACTTCTTACTTCCTTGTTCTGAATATTCTTCTTTAGTCTGGGGGATTTGGTTAAACCTACTTTAACCTGGGGGGGCTTTAGTTTGATTCCATCAATACACATAAAATAAAATTTTTTTTTTTTTTGGTCTTTTTGAGACAGGGTCTCCCTGTAGCCCCAGCTGTCCTGGATTCACTATGGAGACCAGGCTGGCCTCAAACTCACAGAGATCCGCCTGCCTCTGCCTCCCAAGTGCTGGGATTAAAGGCGTGCGCCACCATGCCCGGCTAAAAAAATATTTTTTAAAAATAGAAAAAAGAGGGAGCTGGAGAGATGGCTCAATAGTTAAGAACACTGGCTATTCTTGCAGAAGACCTGGATTCGAATTCCAGCACTCACATGGAGGCTAATAACTCTCGATAACTCCAGTTTCAGGGGATCCAATGCCCTGTTCTGTCCTCTGTTGGCACTGCACCTGCATGACAGGGGTGCACTTATATACATGCAGGCAAAGCACTCATAAGCTTTAAAAAAAAAAAATAGAAGAGGGCAGGCAAGCTGGCTCAATATGTAAAAACCCTTGCTACTAAACCTGATGACCTGAGTTCAAACCTTGACACTCATGTGGTAGGAGAGAACCATCTTCCACAAATTGTCCTCTGACCACCACATGTGCACCATGGCATGCTCCACATCCTCAAAAAAATAAATTAATTAATTAATTAAATTAAATAAGTGGAGCGGCTAGAGAGATGCCCCAGTGTTCTCATAGAGACCTGAGTTTGGTTCTACCATCTGTAACTCCTATTTCAGGGACTCAAACAGACACATACAATTTTAAAGATAAATCTTGCAAAAGAAAAAGAAAGCTCTCTCCAAGGAGAAGCTGGTTAGTGATCCTAAAGAGACTGCTGTTGCCAGTGCAAGCCTTCCTATTCCTTAAGGGAAGTCTAAGCCAGGCGCCGGGCATGGTGGTGCATACCTGTAGTCCCAGCACTTGGGAGGCAGAGGCAGGCGGATCTCTGTGAGTTTGAGGCCAGCCTGGTCTACATAGCGAGTTCCAGGACAGCTGGGGCTACAGGGAGACCCAGTCTCAAAAAGACAAAGAAAAAAAAAAGGACGAAGTCTAGACCTAAGGAGGAAATGGCCCCTGAAGAGGCAGCAAACATGAGTGTCCCCAAGAAAAAAGGAAATTTTCTTATAAGGAGGAGCAGCTAGCAGTGGACCTGAAGCTACTGCTGGCAACAAGAGTGGCACAAAGAAAAAGAGAAAGCTCCAGAAAACACCTCAGGAGGATTAGAATGGACATTTCTTGGGGGAAGGGGCATGTCCTAAGGTTACTGTCCCAACCCATATAAGCCCCAATAAAAAATCTGCACAAAAAATATCTTGCATATATATGTATATTAGCAAATTAGTTTCAAAGTTCATAAAGTAGATAGAAGGGTATCTTAAAAATTGTAACCAAACCTTGAAAAGTTGGAACCAGAATTAGGAACTAGAAAAAGTTACATGGCCAGGTGTGGTACAGGCCTTTGAAGGAAACACTGGGAAGGCAGAGACATGGATCTCTGTGAATCCAAGGCAGCCAGTGCTACATAATGAGAGACTGTTAAAAATGAAAAACCCCACACAGACTCCAGAATGAAGTACTCTCTCAGCCTCACCTCCGCATCTCTCATCTTTCTGTCCCTTTTCTCCATGTTTAGCTTTTCCTACTCCCTACATGACATGGCGAGATTATTAATCTTGATAATCACCTTGAATGTATTGAGAAACATCAAGGGTATTAGTACAACAAGCCTCTTGCTTGTCTGGGAAGACCTTTCCAAATTGGATTAACCCAGGGAGAGAGACATGCCTTGCCTGTGAGCAACACAGCTTTGTAGGCTAGCGGCCTGTGGAATGTTAACTGTCAACTTGGTAGACTCTAGATCACTTGGGGGATGGGCCTCTAGGGGGTACCTGAGGGGAATATCTTGATTGTGTTGATGTTGGAAGACCTGCCCACTGTGGGTGGCACCATTCCCTAGCTGAGAGCCCGGACTGTGTGAATAGAAAAAAATGGAGATTCATGCATGCATTCATTGCTCTCTGTTGCTATTGTGGATGTGATGTAACCAGCTGATCCAAGCTCCTGCTGCCTTGACTTCTCTGCCTTGATGGACTATACCTAAGTCAGAACAAACTCTTTCTCAAGTTGTCTATTCAGGGTATCTTACCATAGCAACAGGACAAGAAATCAAGACAAGACCCAAATGAAAGTGAAAAGGAAAGAGTCAGCTGGCAGGCATCCTTTCTGCTTCGATTGCCATGATGTGAGCTGCTCTGCTCTGCCTCACCCTCCCCACTATGGTGGACTGAAACTGCTATCCAAAATAAATCCTCCAATTTTTTCAAGTATTTGATTGCAGCAAAATAAAGTCTAACATACATGGTTAAAATATAGCTTCACCAGGGTGGGGTGGGGGTTGAGGGAGGATGGCACATATTTTTTTTGAGACCCTGTCTCAAAAAACCAAATAATAAAGAATAAATAAACTTAATGATAATGCCTCTCCATATGTGGTGTGTCTGCATGTATGCATATGCATGTGTGTGCAGAGGCCAGAGATAGATGTCAAGTGTCTTAATTGCTTTCCACCTTGTCTTTTGAGACATGGTCTGTCACTGAACCTGGAGCTCACTGATTTGGCCCAGCACTGGGATTACACAGATACATGCTGCCACGCACATGGGTGCTGGGGATCCAAACTCAGATCCTCATCCTTGTGTGGCAAGCACTTTTCTGCCTTAGCCATCTCCCCAGCCCCTCCCTCTTTTTTTAAACGTCTTTGTTGGAGAGACAAGTCCAGCCAGATTAAAGACTGGAAAGCCTTACATCTAATTTTGAAATCCCAGGGAAGGGTTTATGATTGACTTTGTGTCAGTGCCCATCCCCAGATCAGTCAACTTCAAGGAAAGATCTGGTGACCAGGATCTGGTGTTGAGGTATTAGTATTAGCCAGGTGTGGTGGCACATGCCTTTAATCCTAGCACTAGGATGAGTTCAAAGCCAGCCAGGTCTCCCCAAACCCCTGCCCCTCTCAAAAAAAAAAAAAGGTTAGTGTTAGAACATGAGTTAACATTCATCTAGTGCTGGGAAGAGGGTTCCGCATGTGGGAAATGGTGCTATTTGTGGTATGATGTACAGTCAATTTTATAGAATGGCCAGTGGGTCTTTGGAGGGGAAGTCTATTCTTTGGCATAAGCCATATTAATGGGGTCCTTATTCCTTGTGATATTTAGATCACCTACAAGCTTTACTTACATTTGTGTTTCACTTTCATGGATTGTCACTGTGTCTCATTTTTTCTTTCTGAATGTTGGTGGTGTTTCTTTGTTGCATATTCATAACTTCTGTCTTCATTGGGGAAACAGACCTTTTATCATTCAAAGGGTGTTTCTTTGACTTGCTTAATGACTTTGACCTGGATTCAACCTTGCTGGATAGTGGCAGCTGCTCTCTCTATTTGCATTGGCCTAATTGTACCACTGCCCATCTTTTAATTGTTAACATTTATGCATCACTTTATTCTCCCTAAGAGCAAACAGCCCAGTGTTTGATTTTGCTTTGTGAGCCAATCTGCCAATCTTTTTGTTTTAATAACTTAAACCCATTTACATTTTTGACAACTGGAGATGTGTTTGAGCAGAGATTTCTCACATTATTCTGGCATCTTTTCTCTTTTAAATCTTTTAAAAATCTCTTCATTGAAGTTTCCTATTTGCTTTGTTTTGAGTATGTTACTTCTGATGATTTGAAGTTTATTTGTGTAATGAATTTTAAATGACCTTAATACTCTACAGTGTCCAATGATGAAATTAATGTATTTTCTCTACACTTTGTATTCAATTTAGCACTATACACTATACTCATATGCCTGTGGCTAGATTTATATATCACATTTACTTATTTATT
>NW_008359625.1:4742587-4744763 GCF_000622305.1 Nannospalax galili | reverse complement strand
TATTTGTTTGTTTGTTTTGTCATTTTTGAGACAGGGCCTCCCTGTAGCCAGCTATCTGGAACTCACTATGTAGATGAGGCTGGCCTCGAACTCACAGAGATCTGCCTGCCTCTGCCTCTCAAATGCTGGAATTAAATTGTTTTTTGTTTGTTTGTTTTTGAGGCAGGGTATCTCTGTAGCCCTGGCTGGCCTGGAACTTCCCTACATAGACCTCAGTCTCACAGAGATCTAGTGCTGGGATTAAAGGCATGTGCCTAATGCTGGGATTAAAGGCCTGTGCCAAACACACCCAGGCTATCTCTCACTTTTTAAATGATTTCTTAACAATACTAACATAGGAGACTGCAGAGCTGGCTCATCAGTTGTTGAGAGTACTGGCTGCTCTTGCAGAGGATCTGAGTTTGGTTCCCAGTACCCACATGGCCACTAACAACCATCTATAACTCCAGTTCCAGGGGATACAACATCCTCTTTTGACTTCTTCAGGCATTGCACAACACAGGTGCACTTACATACTTGCAGGCAATACACTCATATACATAAAATGCAAATAATAAAGAAAAATAAATTTTTTTTGGTCTTTTTTGAGACAGGGTCTCCCTGTAGCCTGGAACTCACTATGTAGACCAGGCTGGTCTCTCTGAACTCACAGAAATCTGCCTGCCTCTGCCTCCCAAGTGCTGGGATTAAAGGCCTGCGCCACCATATCAGGCATAAAATTTTTTTTTAATGTGTCACATTTATCATATAGTAAGCAAATAGGATTTAATGTTTTTTTCCTCTCTCAGAAGCATGAGTACACACACACACACACACACCCTTCAAACATATGGACACTTCCCATCTCATAAAACAATCTGTCTTTGGTTGAATCAGTGTTTGTTGGTTAGTTTTATGACCACATAGATTATTTTTGGAGCTGAACCATGAAGGATGAGTATTTTTCCTTTCTTGAACACCTTAATAATTGTCCTATTTGCTTTTCTGTCCTACCTGCAAACCCTTACCCAAACTCTCTTCTCAATGTGTTAACAAATAGGCATTCTATGTACCTACTCTTTAGTGAGTTCATCCTCCATTCTTGGAGTTGTGTATTATGATGTCTGAAACTGTTACACAACTGTCCGGAAATATGCCTCACCCTTATCCTGAGCATTCCTGTCACCCTTCTCTGACACCATGCCTGGCTTACTCTCTTATCTGAGATCGTTTGGATTGTTTTCAAGATTTTCTTGGGAACAGTGGTTAAAAGCATTATTTTTTTAAATATTATTTTATTTTTACTTATTTTTATTTTATGTATATGCATGTGTTCCCTGCATGGAGGTCATTCACTCATGTCATGCAATACCCTCAGAGGACAGAAGAGGCTTTTGGATCAACTAGAAATGGACTTTCAGACAGTTGTTAGTCGCCATGTGGGTGCTGGGATTTGAACCTGGGTCTTCTACAAGAACAGACAGTGTTCTTAACTGCTGAGCCATCTCTCCAGCCCAAAAGCATTATTCTTGTACATATTTCCCAATGCATTTGCATTTTGTACAGGGTGTCTCATAAGCAAGGTAGAATTGCTGTTATAGCATGAAATGAAATAAATTTACAAGCAAGGCCGAATTTTTTTGAGTGTGACTGTGAGAGAGAGAGAGAGAGAGAGAGAGAGAGAAAGAGAGAGAGAGAGAGAGAGAGATAGGTCTCCCTGTAGCCCCAGCTGGTCTGGAATTCACTATGTAGACCAGGGTGGCCTTGAGCTCACAGAGATCCACCTGCCTCTGCCTCTCTAAGTGCTGGGGTTAAAGGCATGGGCCACCACACCCAGCCCAAATTGTTTTTAAAAGAACTCAGATTGAGAGTAGTGGCACATGTCTGTAATTCCAGCATTTGGGAGATGGAAATAGGAGGTTCAGAAGTTCACTCAAAGACATAAGTGAGTTTGAGGCTAGCCTGGGTTACATGAAATGCCTAAACTGATAGGTAGAGAATGGGTGGGAGCGAGCGGCGCAGATGGAGGAGGCACGAGCGGATGGATGAGGCACGGAGGCTCAGATGGAATTCTCAGTGGGACATAGATCTATTTCGCACGGGGCACCTTTCCCTCGGGAAGGGAAAGATGTCAGCTCACGGGTTGTGAGCTGGGACTTTACATATGGGGGCTTTAGGGTATGGAAGGGGGGTGTTT
>NW_008359625.1:4737657-4738299 GCF_000622305.1 Nannospalax galili | reverse complement strand
GAGAGGCGCAGATGGAGGAGGCACGAGTGGATGGATGAGGCACGGAGGCTCAGATGGAATCCTCAGTGGGACACAGATTTATTTCGCACGGGGCACCTTTCCCTCGGGAAGGGAAAGATGTCAGCTCACGGGTTGTGGGCTGGGACTTTACATATGGGGGCTTTAAGGTGTGGAAGGGGGGTGTTTGGGGGAGAAATCAGGGAGGGGGAAGCAGGTAGGATTAGGGTGTGGAAGTGTCTTCTTTTCCTCTTAAGATAAGAGGAACTCTGCTTATCTTTGGAGGTCAGAGGAAAGGCAGGCTGCTTCTCAGCAGAGTTTGTAGGTCCCTGTTGGGGAGGGGGTGGAGCTGCTATTTGGAACCCTAACATAAACAAATAAAGGATTCAAATGATGAATCTATGAAAATAAAGAACATAACAATTTAAGATTAAATTCTAGCATTTAGAAGGCTGAGGCATAGACTAGGTCTCAAAATATACAACAGCCAGGTATAGTGGCACACTTTAATCCCAGCACTTGGAAGCAGAGCCAGGTATATCTCTATGAGTTCAGGTCTAGCCTAGTCTACATAGTGAGTTCCAGGCCAGCTGGGGCTACAGGGAGACCCTGTCTCAAAAAGACAAATAAATCATTTTATATATA
>NW_008359625.1:4734618-4736903 GCF_000622305.1 Nannospalax galili | reverse complement strand
TTTACTTTAAATTCTTGAATAAACTTTTTGTATAATCTTTTTGGGTATCTGTGGGAATTATTCTCGATTCTCGAACCCTAACATTGTGGGGGCTTGTCCGGGATTTGAGAATAGAGACCCCCCCAGACCCACGGAAGTGCCACTGGAGCCGGTCTTGGTAAGTTCTGCCTGCCTTTGTTTCTCTCTCTCTCTCTCTCTCTCTCTCTCCCTCTCTCTCGCTCTCTCTCTGTCGCTTTTCAGTAGTCCGGACATCCTGGGGCTCAACGGAGATCAGGCGGATGCGCCATTGATCCCAGAGCTAGAGGAGAACAGGGGACACCCCGACTCTTCTTCTGTTGAGGGGTCATGCTCCAGTCTGACGTGGAATCCAGGCGGGGCTGACCCAGAGTCTTGGCCCAGTCCGACATGGAATCTGGGCTAGCCAAATCTTTTTGGGAAAGGAACAGGGGCTGCCTTCTCAGCTGACCCCATGCACCACGAGATTTTCATTTCTCCCTCTAGGGAACTGCCATCTCATACTGTCCTCACCTTCTGCTTGGAGTTCCACCTTGTCTATCGACTTTCCAACCTACTTCTCATTCTCATTCCTCACCTTATATTCTTTTTTTTTGAAGCTTATCCCACGATGGGCCAGAAAGTCTCATTATCTTCAGCTCCCCTTGATCTAGTTCTTAGTCATTTTCAGGACTACAAACGAATGGCTTTGAATGTGTCTGGACTCCATGTCAAGCCAACCCACCTCCAGACCCTCTGCACCATCGAATGGCCCTCCTTTGAAGTTGAATGGCCGCCTAAAGGGTCCTTTAACCTGTCCCTCATCTACAGGGTTCAAGAAGTTAACTTCAGGGAACCGGGGCACCCTGACCAGATCCCATACATCCTAGGTTGGCAATATCTGGTTGCTGCCCCCCCCAACTGGCTGTGCCCCTTACTGCTGCCCCTGCCATCAGGGCCTAAGGGGCCAGCCACTTTTCTTCCCCTGAAGAAAGTCCAGACCAAAAACCCATTGGGTCCTGAGGTTCTTCACTCAGCGCCAGAGGAGGATTTACTCCCACCACCTTATAGGGCTCCAGTGAGTGCTCAGGATAGACCTAGGGAGTGCAGGTCACGAGCATCTTCCTCTTCTTCCAGTCCTTCCCTCCCGATCTCTGTCCCCAGCTCCCATGTCTGAGCCAGCACCTCCTGTGGCCAAGCCCAGCCCAATGCACACTCACTCAAAGCGGGAGGGGAGAATTGTGCAAGCTCTTGGAACTCCTGGAGGCCATATGGTTACCAAAGAGACTGGCCATCATCCATTGTCTGGGGCACCAAAAAGGGGATTCACTGGAGGCACAGGGAAACAGGAGAGCAGACCTAGCAGCCAGAGAAGCAGCCCTCATAGCCTCAAACCTACTGGTTATTCTGCCTGAACCCCTCTTGCCAGAAGAGCCCTCCTACTCAGCTCAGGATGATCAAGATTTAACTTCCCTGGAAAATATCAAGATCAAGAATGGATGGAGATATACTTCTGATGGGAGGCTCATTCTTCCACATAAGTTGGCAGAGGACTTAATATATAAACTTCACAAAGGGACCCACCTAGGAAAGAGAAAGTTACGGGAACTCCTGATTCCGTACCACATTTGATCTAACCAAAATGCTTAAGAGATGTCTTTCCAGATGTCGTGCCTGCCAGGTTACTAATCCAAGAGGAAAAGTCATGCCCCTAGCCAGAAGGGAGAGGGCACTGCTCCGGGCTTCCATTGGGAGGTGGACTTCACTGAGGTAAAACCTGACAGGTATGGCTATAAATATCTCCTAGTTTTTGTAGATACATTTTCAGGATGGGTCGAAGTGTTTCCCACAAAGGGGGAAACTGCCTCAATGGTGGTTAAAAAGATCATTGATGAACTAAAACCAAGGTATGGACTCCCCTTTATGATCGGGTCAGACAGTGGACCAGCCTTCATCTCTAAGGTAACTCAAGAGTTAATTAAAACACTGGGGACTAATTGGAAGCTACATTGCGCATACTACTTCCAGAGCCAGGGCAAGTAGAAAGAATAAATCAGACCTTAAAGAGACTTTGACCAAATGAACCCCGGAAACTGGCAGTGACTGGACAGGCCTCCTACCTTTTGCCCTATACAGGGTCAGAAATACCCCATATACTCAAGGCCTAACACCTTATGAAATCATGTATGACTGACCACCCCCTTTGCTTCCCAAGCTGCCTTCAGATATGCTGACTTGTCTGAATCCCAATTTCTTAAGTCCCTACAGGCCTTACAGATTGCACAAGACAA